>NC_090437.1:546352771-546669334 GCF_031143425.1 Pleurodeles waltl
CGCCCGGCGTCCTTCTGGCATTAAATAAGCCGGGGGAGCCGAACGAGGCTCAAGAGCCCAGGAACAACTAGACCGCTAACAAAAATGGCGGTCTAGTTTAGTCACAACCAGGAAGTAAGAAAGTAAAAAGAGATGAGCAACCGGAGACCACTGAACACGGGCCCCCAAGGTTGCTGTGATCAGAAAAACTAAATAATGCCCCCAAAATACAGACGAAAACAGGAATGTGCCCCCAATACAGGTAAAATCAGGAAAAATAAAAATGTTTGTTTTTTCCCTTTCCCTAATAATTGATTTTTAGCGAAGGAATTGCCCCAGGAAAGAGAGAAAGCCGAAACTCTGGCCTTCAAAGTTAAAAAATGCCTAATAACAGTTAAAAATGCCTAATAACAGTTAAAAACGTTCATTTCCTTAAAAAAGCTTACACGATCGTATCTGGTGCCCAGCCAGCGTCCTTCTGGCATTAAATAAGCCGGGGGAGCCGAACGAGGCTCAAGAGCCCAGGAACAACTAGACCGCTAACAAAAAAGGCGGTCTAGTTTAGTCACAACCAGGAAGAAAGAAAGTAAAAAGAGATGAGCAACCGGAGACCACTGAACACGGGCCCCCAAGGTTGCTGTGATCACACAAACCAAATAATGCCCCCAAAATACAGACGAAAGCAGGAATGTGCCCCCAATGCAGGTAAAATCAGGAAAAATAAAAATGTTTGTATTTTCCCTTTCCCTAATAATTGATTTTTAGCGAAGGAATTGCCCCAGGAAAGAGAGAAAGCCGAAACTCTGGCCTTCAAAGTTAAAAAATGCCTAATAACAGTTAAAAATGCCTAATAACAGTTAAAAACGTTAATTTCCTTAAAAAAGCTTACACGATAGTATCTGGTGCCCAGCCGGCGTCCTTCTGGCATTAAATAAGCCGGGGGAGCCGAACGAGGCTCAAGAGCCCAGGAACAACTAGACCGCTAACAAAAATGGCGGTCTAGTTTAGTCACAACCAGGAAGTAAGAAAGTAAAAAGAGATGAGCAACCGGAGACCACTGAACACGGGCCCCCAAGGTTGCTGTGATCAGAAAAACCAAATAATGCCCCCAAAATACAGACGAAAACAGGAATGTGCCCCCAATGCAGGTAAAATGAGGAAAAATAAAAATGTTAGTTTTTTCCCTTTCCCTAATAATTGATTTTTAGCGAAGGAATTGCCCCAGGAAAGAGAGAAAGGCGAAACTCTGGCCTTCAAAGTTAAAAAATGCCTAATAACAGTTAAAAATGCCTAATAACAGTTAAAAACGTTCATATCCTTAAAAAAGCTTACACGATCGTATCTGGTGCCCAGCCGGCGTCCTTCTGGCATTAAATAAGCCGGGGGAGCCGAACGAGGCTCAAGAGCCCAGGAACAACTAGACCGCTAACAAAAATGGCGGTCTAGTTTAGTCACAACCAGGAAGTAAGAAAGTAAAAAGAGATGAGCAACCGGAGACCACTGAACACGGGCCCCCAAGGTTGCTGTGATCAGAAAAACCAAATAATGCCCCCAAAATACAGACGAAAACAGGAATGTGCCCCCAATGCAGGTAAAATCTGGAAAAATAAAAATGTTTGTTTTTTCCCTTTCCCTAATAATTGATTTTTAGCAAAGGAATTGCCCCAGGAAAGAGAGAAAGCCGAAAACTCTGGCCTTCAAAGTTAAAAAATGCCTAATAACAGTTAAAAATGCCTAATAACAATTAAAAACGTTCATTTCCTTAAAAAAGCTTACACGATCGTATCTGGTGCCCAGCTGGCGTCCTTCTGGCATTAAATAAGCCGGGGGAGCCGAACGAGGCTTAAGAGCCCAGGAACAACTAGACCGCTAACAAAAATGGCGGTCTAGTTTAGTCACAACCAGGAAGTAAGAAAGTAAAAAGAGATGAGCAACCGGAGACCACTGAACATAGGCCCCCAAGGTTGCTGTGATCAGAAAAACCAAATAATGCCCCCAAAATACAGACGAAAACAGGAATGTGCCCCCAATGCAGGTAAAATCAGGAAAAATAAAAATGTTAGTGTTTTTCCTTTCCCTAATAATTGATTTTTAGCGAAGGAATTGCCCCAGGAAAGAGAGAAAGCCGAAACTCTGGCCTTCAAAGTTAAAAAATGCCTAATAACAGTTAAAAATGCCTAATAACAGTTAAAAACGCTAATTTCCTTAAAAAAGCTTACACGATCGTATCTGGTGCCCAGCCGGCGTCCTTCTGGCATTAAATAAGCCGGGGGAGCCGAACGAGGCTTAAGAGCCCAGGAACAACTACACCGCTAACAAAAATGGCGGTCTAGTTTAGTCACAACCAGGAAGTAAGAAAGTAAAAAGAGATGAGCAACCGGAGACCACTGAACACGGGCCCCCAAGGTTGCTGTGATCAGAAAAACCAAATAATGCCCCCAAAATACATACGAAAACAGGAATGTGCCCCCAATGCAGGTAAAATCAGGAAAAATAAAAATGTTAGTTTTTTCCCTTTCCCTAATAATTGATTTTTAGCGAAGGAATTGCCCCAGGAAAGAGAGAAAGCCGAAACTCTGGCCTTCAAAGTTAAAAAATGCCTAATAACAGTTAAAAATGCCTAATAACAGTTAAAAACATTCATTTCCTTAAAAAAGCTTACACGATCGTATCTGGTGCCCAGCCGGCGTCCTTCTGGCATTAAATAAGCCGGGGGAGCCGAACGAGGCTCAAGAGCACAGGAACAACTAGACCGCTAACAAAAATGGCGGTCTAGTTTAGTCACAACCAGGAAGTAATAAAGTAAAAAGAGATGAGCAACCGGAGACCACTGAACACAGGCCCCCAAGGATGCTGTGATCTGAAAAACCAAATAATGCCCCCAAAATACAGACGAAAACAGGAATGTGCCCCCAATGCAGGTAAAATCAGGAAAAATAAAAATGTTTGTTTTTTCCCTTTCCCTAATAATTGATTTTTAGCGAAGGAATTGTCCCAGGAAAGAGAGAAAGCCGAAACTCTGGCCTTCAAAGTTAAAAAATGCCTAATAACAGTTAAAATGCCTAATAACAATTAAAAACGTTCATTTCCTTAAAAAAGCTTACACGATCGTATCTGGTGCCCAGCCAGCGTCCTTCTGGCATTAAATAAGCCGGGGGAGACGAACGAGGCTTAAGAACCCAGGAACAACTAGACCGCTAACAAAAATGGCGGTCTAGTTTAGTCACAACCAGGAAGTAAGAAAGTAAAAAGAGATGAGCAACCAGAGACCACTGAACACGGGCCCCCAAGGTTGCTGTGATCAGAAAAACCAAATAATGCCCCCAAAATACAGACGAAAACAGGAATGTGCCCCCAATGCAGGTAAAATCAGGAAAAATAAAAATGTTTGTTTTTTCCCTTTCCCTAATAATTGATTTTTAGCAAAGGAATTGCCCCAGGAAAGAGAGAAAGCCGAAACTCTGGCCTTCAAAGTTAAAAAATGCCTAATAACAGTTAAAAATGCCTAATAACAATTAAAAACATTAATTTCCTTAAAAAAGCTTACACGATCGTATCTGGTGCCCAGCCGGCGTCCTTCTGGCATTAAATAAGCCGGGGGAGCCGAACGAGGCTTAAGAGCCCAGGAACAACTACACCGCTAACAAAAATGGCGGTCTAGTTTAGTCACAACCAGGAAGTAAGAAAGTAAAAAGAGATGAGCAACCGGAGACCACTGAACACAGGCCCCCAAGGTTGCTGTGATCAGAAAAACCAAATAATGCCCCCAAAATACATACGAAAACAGGAATGTGCCCCCAATGCAGGTAAAATCAGGAAAAATAAAAATGTTAGTTTTTTCCCTTTCCCTAATAATTGATTTTTAGCAAAGGAATTGCCCCAGGAAAGAGAGAAAGCCGAAACTCTGGCCTTCAAAGTTAAAAAATGCCTAATAACAGTTAAAAATGCCTAATAACAGTTAAAAACGTTCATTTCCTTAAAAAAGCTTACACGATCGTATCTGGTGCCCAGCCGGCGTCCTTCTGGCATTAAATAAGCCGGGGGAGCCGAACGAGGCTCAAGAGCACAGGAACAACTAGACCGCTAACAAAAATGGCGGTCTAGTTTAGTCACAACCAGGAAGTAAGAAAGTAAAAAGAGATGAGCAACCGGAGACCACTGAACACAGGCCCCCAAGGATGCTGTGATCAGAAAAAACAAATAATGCCCCCAAAATACAGACGAAAACAGGAATGTGCCCCCAATGCAGGTAAAATCAGGAAAAATAAAAATGTTTGTTTTTTCCCTTTCCCTAATAATTGATTTTTAGCGAAGGAATTGTCCCAGGAAAGAGAGAAAGCCGAAACTCTGGCCTTCAAAGTTAAAAAATGCGTAATAACAGTTAAAAATGCCTAATAACAATTAAAAACGTTCATTTCCTTAAAAAAGCTTACACGATCGTATCTGGTGCCCAGCCGGCGTCCTTCTGGCATTAAATAAGCCGGGGGAGCCGAACGAGGCTTAAGAGCCCAGGAACAACTACACCGCTAACAAAAATGGCGGTCTAGTTTAGTCACAACCAGGAAGTAAGAAAGTAAAAAGAGATGAGCAACCGGAGACCACTGAACACGGGCCCCCAAGGTTGCTGTGATCAGAAAAACCAAATAATGCCCCCAAAATACATACGAAAACAGGAATGTGCCCCCAATGCAGGTAAAATCAGGAAAAATAAAAATGTTAGTTTTTTCCCTTTCCCTAATAATTGATTTTTAGCGAAGGAATTGCCCCAGGAAAGAGAGAAAGCCGAAACTCTGGCCTTCAAAGTTAAAAAATGCCTAATAACAGTTAAAAATGCCTAATAACAGTTAAAAACATTCATTTCCTTAAAAAAGCTTACACGATCGTATCTGGTGCCCAGCCGGCGTCCTTCTGGCATTAAATAAGCCGGGGGAGCCGAACGAGGCTCAAGAGCACAGGAACAACTAGACCGCTAACAAAAATGGCGGTCTAGTTTAGTCACAACCAGGAAGTAATAAAGTAAAAAGAGATGAGCAACCGGAGACCACTGAACACAGGCCCCCAAGGATGCTGTGATCTGAAAAACCAAATAATGCCCCCAAAATACAGACGAAAACAGGAATGTGCCCCCAATGCAGGTAAAATCAGGAAAAATAAAAATGTTTGTTTTTTCCCTTTCCCTAATAATTGATTTTTAGCGAAGGAATTGTCCCAGGAAAGAGAGAAAGCCGAAACTCTGGCCTTCAAAGTTAAAAAATGCCTAATAACAGTTAAAATGCCTAATAACAATTAAAAACGTTCATTTCCTTAAAAAAGCTTACACGATCGTATCTGGTGCCCAGCCAGCGTCCTTCTGGCATTAAATAAGCCGGGGGAGACGAACGAGGCTTAAGAACCCAGGAACAACTAGACCGCTAACAAAAATGGCGGTCTAGTTTAGTCACAACCAGGAAGTAAGAAAGTAAAAAGAGATGAGCAACCAGAGACCACTGAACACGGGCCCCCAAGGTTGCTGTGATCAGAAAAACCAAATAATGCCCCCAAAATACAGACGAAAACAGGAATGTGCCCCCAATGCAGGTAAAATCAGGAAAAATAAAAATGTTTGTTTTTTCCCTTTCCCTAATAATTGATTTTTAGCAAAGGAATTGCCCCAGGAAAGAGAGAAAGCCGAAACTCTGGCCTTCAAAGTTAAAAAATGCCTAATAACAGTTAAAAATGCCTAATAACAATTAAAAACATTAATTTCCTTAAAAAAGCTTACACGATCGTATCTGGTGCCCAGCCGGCGTCCTTCTGGCATTAAATAAGCCGGGGGAGCCGAACGAGGCTTAAGAGCCCAGGAACAACTACACCGCTAACAAAAATGGCGGTCTAGTTTAGTCACAACCAGGAAGTAAGAAAGTAAAAAGAGATGAGCAACCGGAGACCACTGAACACAGGCCCCCAAGGTTGCTGTGATCAGAAAAACCAAATAATGCCCCCAAAATACATACGAAAACAGGAATGTGCCCCCAATGCAGGTAAAATCAGGAAAAATAAAAATGTTAGTTTTTTCCCTTTCCCTAATAATTGATTTTTAGCAAAGGAATTGCCCCAGGAAAGAGAGAAAGCCGAAACTCTGGCCTTCAAAGTTAAAAAATGCCTAATAACAGTTAAAAATGCCTAATAACAGTTAAAAACGTTCATTTCCTTAAAAAAGCTTACACGATCGTATCTGGTGCCCAGCCGGCGTCCTTCTGGCATTAAATAAGCCGGGGGAGCCGAACGAGGCTCAAGAGCACAGGAACAACTAGACCGCTAACAAAAATGGCGGTCTAGTTTAGTCACAACCAGGAAGTAAGAAAGTAAAAAGAGATGAGCAACCGGAGACCACTGAACACAGGCCCCCAAGGATGCTGTGATCAGAAAAAACAAATAATGCCCCCAAAATACAGACGAAAACAGGAATGTGCCCCCAATGCAGGTAAAATCAGGAAAAATAAAAATGTTTGTTTTTTCCCTTTCCCTAATAATTGATTTTTAGCGAAGGAATTGTCCCAGGAAAGAGAGAAAGCCGAAACTCTGGCCTTCAAAGTTAAAAAATGCGTAATAACAGTTAAAAATGCCTAATAACAATTAAAAACGTTCATTTCCTTAAAAAAGCTTACACGATCGTATCTGGTGCCCAGCCGGCGTCCTTCTGGCATTAAATAAGCCGGGGGAGTCGAACGAGGCTCAAGAGCCCAGGAACAACTAGACCGCTAACAAAAATGGCGGTCTAGTTTAGTCACAACCAGGAAGTAAGAAAGTAAAAAGAGATGAGCAACCGGAGACCACTGAACACGGGCCCCCAAGGTTGCTGTGATCAGAAAAACCAAATAATGCCCCCAAAATACCGTAGAAAACAGGAATGTGCCCCCAATGCAGGTAAAATCAGGAAAAATAAAAATGTTTGTTTTTTCCCTTTCCCTAATAATTGATTTTTAGCAAAGGAATTGCCCCAGGAAAGAGAGAAAGCCGAAACTCTGGCCTTCAAAGTTAAAAAATGCCTAATAACAGTTAAAAATGCCTAATAACAGTTAAAAACATTAATTTCCTTAAAAAAGCTTACACGATCGTATCTGGTGCCCAGCCGGCGTCCTTCTGGCATTAAATAAGCCGGGGGAGACGAACGAGGCTCAAGAGCCCAGGAACAACTAGACCGCTAACAAAAATGGCGGTCTAGTTTAGTCACAACCAGGAAGTAAGAAAGTAAAAAGAGATGAGCAACCGGAGACCACTGAACACGGGCCCCCCAGGTTGCTGTGATCAGAAAAACCAAATAATGCCCCCAAAATACAGACGAAAACAGGAATGTGCCCCCAATGCAGGTAAAATCAGGAAAAATAAAAATGTTTGTTTTTTCCCTTTCCCTAATAATTGATTTTTAGCGAAGGAATTGCCCCAGGAAAGAGAGAAAGCCGAAACTCTGGCCTTCAAAGTTAAAAAATGCCTAATAACAGTTAAAAATGCCTAATAACAATTAAAAACGTTCATTTCCTTAAAAAAGCTTACACGATCGTATCTGGTGCCCAGCCGGCGTCCTTCTGGCATTAAATAAGCCGGTGGAGTCGAACGAGGCTCAAGAGCCCAGGAACAACTAGACCGCTAACAAAAATGGCGGTCTAGTTTAGTCACAACCAGGAAGTAAGAAAGTAAAAAGAGATGAGCAACCGGAGACCACTGAACACGGGCCCCCAAGGTTGCTGTGATCAGAAAAACCAAACAATGCCCCCAAAATAAAGACGAAAACAGGAATGTGCCCCCAATGCAGGTAAAATCAGGAAAAATAAAAATGTTTGTTTTTTCCCTTTCCCTAATAATTGATTTTTAGCAAAGGAATTGCCCCAGGAAAGAGAGAAAGCCGAAACTCTGGCCTTCAAAGTTAAAAAATGCCTAATAACAGTTAAAAATGCCTAATAACAATTAAAAACGTTCATTTCCTTAAAAAAGCTTACACGATCGTATCTGGTGCCCAGCCAGCGTCCTTCTGGCATTAAATAAGCCGGGGGAGCCGAACGAGGCTTAAGAGCCCAGGAACAACTAGACCGCTAACAAAAATGGCGGTCTAGTTTAGTCACAACCAGGAAGTAAGAAAGTAAAAAGAGATGAGCAACCGGAGACCACTGAACACGGGCCCCCAAGGTTGCTGTGATCAGAAAAACCAAATAATGCCCCCAAAATACAGACGAAAACAGGAATGTGCCCCCAATGCAGGTAAAATCAGGAAAAATAAAAATGTTTGTTTTTTCCCTTTCCCTAATAATTGATTTTTAGCGAAGGAATTGCCCCAGGAAAGAGAGAAAGCCGAAACTCTGGCCTTCAAAGTTAAAAAATGCCTAATAACAGTTAAAAATGCCTAATAACAGTTAAAAACGTTAATTTCCTTAAAAAAGCTTACACGATCGTATCTGGTGCCCAGCCGGCGTCCTTCTGGCATTAAATAAGCCGGGGGAGCCGAACGAGGCTCAAGAGCCCAGGAACAACTAGACCGCTAACAAAAATGGCGGTCTAGTTTAGTCACAACCAGGAAGTAAGAAAGTAAAAAGAGATGAGCAACCGGAGACCACTGAACACAGGCCCCCAAGGATGCTGTGATCAGAAAAACCAAATAATGTCCCCAAAATACAGAGGAAAACAGGAATGTGCCCCCAATGCAGGTAAAATCAGGAAAAATTAAAATGTTTGTTTTTTCCCTTTCCCTAATAATTGATTTTTAGCGAAGGAATTGTCCCAGGAAAGAGAGAAAGCCGAAACTCTGGCCTTCAAAGTTAAAAAATGCCTAATAACAGTTAAAAATGCCTAATAACAGTTAAAAACGTTAATTTCCTTAAAAAAGCTTACACGATCGTATCTGGTGCCCAGCCGGCGTCCTTCTGGCATTAAATAAGCCGGGGGAGCCGAACGAGGCTCAAGAGCCCAGGAACAACTAGACCGCTAACAAAAATGGCGGTCTAGTTTAGTCACAACCAGGAAGTAAGAAAGTAAAAAGAGATGAGCAACCGGAGACCACTGAACACGGGCCCCCCAGGTTGCTGTGATCAGAAAAACCAAATAATGCCCCCAAAATACAGACGAAAACAGGAATGTGCCCCCAATGCAGGTAAAATCAGGAAAAATAAAAATGTTTGTTTTTTCCCTTTCCCTAATAATTGATTTTTAGCGAAGGAATTGCCCCAGGAAAGAGAGAAAGCCGAAACTCTGGCCTTCAAAGTTAAAAAATGCCTAATAACAGTTAAAAATGCCTAATAACAATTAAAAACGTTCATTTCCTTAAAAAAGCTTACACGATCGTATCTGGTGCCCAGCCAGCGTCCTTCTGGCATTAAATAAGCCGGGGGAGTCGAACGAGGCTCAAGAGCCCAGGAACAACTAGACCGCTAACAAAAATGGCGGTCTAGTTTAGTTACAACCAGGAAGTAAGAAAGTAAAAAGAGATGAGCAACCGGAGACCACTGAACACAGGCCCCCAAGGTTGCTGTGATCAGAAAAACCAAATAATGCCCCCAAAATACAGACTAAAACAGGAATGTGCCCCCAATGCAGGTAAAATCAGGAAAAATAAAAATGTTTGTTTTTTCCCTTTCCCTAATAATTGATTTTTAGCAAAGGAATTGCCCCAGGAAAGAGAGAAAGCCGAAACTCTGGCCTTCAAAGTTAATAAATGCCTAATAACAGTTAAAAATGCCTAATAACAATTAAAAACGTTCATTTCCTTAAAAAAGCTTACACGATCGTATCTGGTGCCCAGCCAGCGTCCTTCTGGCATTAAATAAGCCGGGTGAGCCGAACGAGGCTTAAGAGCACAGGAACAACTAGACCGCTAACAAAAATGGCGGTCTAGTTTAGTCACAACCAGGAAGTAAGAAAGTAAAAAGAGATGAGCAACCGGAGACCACTGAACACGGGCCCCCAAGGTTGCTGTGATCAGAAAAACCAAATAATGCCCCCAAAATACAGACGAAAACAGGAATGTGCCCCCAATGCAGGAAAAATCAGGAAAAATAAAAATGTTTTTTTTTCCCTTTCCCTATTAATTGATTTTTAGCAAAGGAATTGCCCCAGGAAAGAGAGAAAGCCGAAACTCTGGCCTTCAAAGTTAAAAAATGCCTAATAACAGTTAAAAATGCCTAATAACAATTAAAAACATTCATTTCCTTAAAAAAAGCTTACACGATCGTATCTGGTGCCCAGCCGGCGTCCTTCTGGCATTAAATAAGCCGGGGGAGCCGAACGAGGCTTAAGAGCCCAGGAACAACTACACCGCTAACAAAAATGGCGGTCTAGTTTAGTCACAACCAGGAAGTAAGAAAGTAAAAAGAGATGAGCAACCGGAGACCACTGAACACGGGCCCCCAAGGTTGCTGTGATCAGAAAAAACAAATAATGCCCCCAAAATACATACGAAAACAGGAATGTGCCCCCAATGCAGGTAAAATCAGGAAAAATAAAAATGTTAGTTTTTTCCCTTTCCCTAATAATTGATTTTTAGCGAAGGAATTGCCCCAGGAAAGAGAGAAAGCCGAAACTCTGGCCTTCAAAGTTAAAAAATGCCTAATAACAGTTAAAAATGCCTAATAACAGTTAAAAACGTTCATTTCCTTAAAAAAGCTTACACGATCGTATCTGGTGCCCAGCCGGCGTCCTTCTGGCATTAAATAAGCCGGGGGAGCCGAACGAGGCTCAAGAGCACAGGAACAACTAGACCGCTAACAAAAATGGCGGTCTAGTTTAGTCACAACCAGGAAGTAAGAAAGTAAAAAGAGATGAGCAACCGGAGACCACTGAACACGGGCCCCCAAGGTTGCTGTGATCAGAAAAACCAAATAATGCCCCCAAAATACAGACGAAAACAGGAATGTGCCCCCAATGCAGGTAAAATCAGGAAAAATAAAAATGTTTGTTTTTTCCCTTTCCCTAATAATTGATTTTTAGCAAAGGAATTGCCCCAGGAAAGAGAGAAAGCCGAAACTCTGGCCTTCAAAGTTAAAAAATGCCTAATAACAGTTAAAAATGCCTAATAACAATTAAAAACATTCATTTCCTTAAAAAAGCTTACACGATCGTATCTGGTGCCCAGCCGGCGTCCTTCTGGCATTAAATAAGCCGGGGGAGCCGAACGAGGCTTAAGAGCCCAGGAACAACTACACCGCTAACAAAAATGGCAGTCTAGTTTAGTCACAACCAGGAAGTAAGAAAGTAAAAAGAGATGAGCAACCGGAGACCACTGAACACGGGCCCCCAAGGTTGCTGTGATCAGAAAAACCAAATAATGCCCCCAAAATACATACGAAAACAGGAATGTGCCCCCAATGCAGGTAAAATCAGGAAAAATAAAAATGTTAGTTTTTTCCCTTTCCCTAATAATTGATTTTTAGCAAAGGAATTGCCCCAGGAAAGAGAGAAAGCCGAAACTCTGGCCTTCAAAGTTAAAAAATGCCTAATAACAGTTAAAAATGCCTAATAACAGTTAAAAACGTTCATTTCCTTAAAAAAGCTTACACGATCGTATCTGGTGCCCAGCCGGCGTCCTTCTGGCATTAAATAAGCCGGGGGAGCCGAACAAGGCTCAAGAGCACAGGAACAACTAGACCGCTAACAAAAATGGCGGTCTAGTTTAGTCACAACCAGCAAGTAAGAAAGTAAAAAGAGATGAGCAACCGGAGACCACTGAACACAGGCCCCCAAGGATGCTGTGATCAGAAAAAACAAATAATGCCCCCAAAATACATACGAAAACAGGAATGTGCCCCCAATGCAGGTAAAATCAGGAAAAATAAAAATGTTAGTTTTTTCCCTTTCCCTAATAATTGATTTTTAGCGAAGGAATTGCCCCAGGAAAGAGAGAAAGCCGAAACTCTGGCCTTCAAAGTTAAAAAATGCCTAATAACAGTTAAAAATGCCTAATAACAGTTAAAAACGTTCATTTCCTTAAAAAAGCTTACACGATCGTATCTGGTGCCCAGCCGGCGTCCTTCTGGCATTAAATAAGCCGGGGGAGCCGAACAAGGCTCAAGAGCACAGGAACAACTAGACCGCTAACAAAAATGGCGGTCTAGTTTAGTCACAACCAGGAAGTAAGAAAGTAAAAAGAGATGAGCAACCAGAGACCACTGAACACAGGCCCCCAAGGATGCTGTGATCAGAAAAAACAAATAATGCCCCCAAAATACAGACGAAAACAGGAATGTGCCCCCAATGCAGGTAAAATCAGGAAAAATAAAAATGTTTGTTTTTTCCCTTTCCCTAATAATTGATTTTTAGCGAAGGAATTGTCCCAGGAAAGAGAGAAAGCCGAAACTCTGGCCTTCAAAGTTAAAAAATGCGTAATAACAGTTAAAAATGCCTAATAACAATTAAAAACGTTCATTTCCTTAAAAAAGCTTACACGATCGTGTCTGGTGCCCAGCCGGCGTCCTTCTGGCATTAAATAAGCCGGGGGAGTCGAACGAGGCTCAAGAGCCCAGGAACAACTAGACCGCTAACAAAAATGGCGGTCTAGTTTAGTCACAACCAGGAAGTAAGAAAGTAAAAAGAGATGAGCAACCGGAGACCACTGAACACGGGCCCCCAAGGTTGCTGTGATCAGAAAAACCAAATAATGCCCCCAAAATACAGACGAAAACAGGAATGTGCCCCCAATGCAGGTAAAATCAGGAAAAATAAAAATGTTTGTTTTTTCCCTTTCCCTAATAATTGATTTTTAGCGAAGGAATTGCCCCAGGAAAGAGAGAAAGCCGAAACTCTGGCCTTCAAAGTTAAAAAATGCCTAATAACAGTTAAAAATGCCTAATAACAATTAAAAACGTTCATTTCCTTAAAAAAGCTTACACGATCGTATCTGGTGCCCAGCCAGCGTCCTTCTGGCATTAAATAAGCCGGGGGAGCCGAACGAGGCTTAAGAGCCCAGGAACAACTAGACCGCTAACAAAAATGGCGGTCTAGTTTAGTCACAACCAGGAAGTAAGAAAGTAAAAAGAGATGAGCAACCGGAGACCACTGAACACAGGCCCCCAAGGTTGCTGTGATCAGAAAAACCAAATAATGCCCCCAAAATACATACGAAAACAGGAATGTGCCCCCAATGCAGGTAAAATCAGGAAAAATAAAAATGTTAGTTTTTTCCCTTTCCCTAATAATTGATTTTTAGCAAAGGAATTGCCCCAGGAAAGAGAGAAAGCCGAAACTCTGGCCTTCAAAGTTAAAAAATGCCTAATAACAGTTAAAAATGCCTAATAACAGTTAAAAACTTTCATTTCCTTAAAAAAGCTTACACGATCGTATCTGGTGCCCAGCCGGCGTCCTTCTGGCATTAAATAAGCCGGGGGAGCCGAACAAGGCTCAAGAGCACAGGAACAACTAGACCGCTAACAAAAATGGCGGTCTAGTTTAGTCACAACCAGGAAGTAAGAAAGTAAAAAGAGATGAGCAACCAGAGACCACTGAACACAGGCCCCCAAGGATGCTGTGATCAGAAAAAACAAATAATGCCCCCAAAATACAGACGAAAACAGGAATGTGCCCCCAATGCAGGTAAAATCAGGAAAAATAAAAATGTTTGTTTTTTCCCTTTCCCTAATAATTGATTTTTAGCGAAGGAATTGTCCCAGGAAAGAGGGAAAGCCGAAACTCTGGCCTTCAAAGTTAAAAAATGCGTAATAACAGTTAAAAATGCCTAATAACAATTAAAAACGTTCATTTCCTTAAAAAAGCTTACACGATCGTATCTGGTGCCCAGCCGGCGTCCTTCTGGCATTAAATAAGCCGGGGGAGTCGAACGAGGCTCAAGAGCCCAGGAACAACTAGACCGCTAACAAAAATGGCGGTCTAGTTTAGTCACAACCAGGAAGTAAGAAAGTAAAAAGAGATGAGCAACCGGAGACCACTGAACACGGGCCCCCAAGGTTGCTGTGATCAGAAAAACCAAATAATGCCCCCAAAATACAGACGAAAACAGGAATGTGCCCCCAATGCAGGTAAAATCAGGAAAAATAAAAATGTTTGTTTTTTCCCTTTCCCTAATAATTGATTTTTAGCAAAGGAATTGCCCCAGGAAAGAGAGAAAGCCGAAACTCTGGCCTTCAAAGTTAAAAAATGCCTAATAACAGTTAAAAATGCCTAATAACAATTAAAAACGTTCATTTCCTTAAAAAAGCTTACACGATCGTATCTGGTGCCCAGCCAGCGTCCTTCTGGCATTAAATAAGCCGGGGGAGCCGAACGAGGCTTAAGAGCCCAGGAACAACTAGACCGCTAACAAAAATGGCGGTCTAGTTTAGTCACAACCAGGAAGTAAGAAAGTAAAAAGAGATGAGCAACCGGAGACCACTGAACACGGGCCCCCAAGGTTGCTGTGATCAGAAAAAACAAATAATGCCCCCAAAATACAGACGAAAACAGGAATGTGCCCCCAATGCAGGTAAAATCAGGAAAAATAAAAATGTTTGTTTTTTCCCTTTCCCTAATAATTGATTTTTAGCGAAGCAATTGCCCCAGGAAAGAGAGAAAGCCGAAACTCTGGCCTTCAAAGTTAAAAAATGCCTAATAACAGTTAAAAATGCCTAATAACAGTTAAAAACGTTCATTTCCTTAAAAAAGCTTACACGATCGTATCTGGTGCCCAGCCGGCGTCCTTCTGGCATTAAATAAGCCGGGGGAGCCGAACGAGGCTCAAGAGCACAGGAACAACTAGACCGCTAACAAAAATGGCGGTCTAGTTTAGTCACAACCAGGAAGTAAGAAAGTAAAAAGAGATGAGCAACCGGAGACCACTGAACACAGGCCCCCAAGGATGCTGTGATCAGAAAAACCAAATAATGCCCCCAAAATACAGACGAAAACAGGAATGTGCCCCCAATGCAGGTAAAATCAGGAAAAATAAAAATGTTTGTTTTTTCCCTTTCCCTAATAATTGATTTTTAGCGAAGGAATTGCCCCAGGAAAGAGAGAAAGCCGAAACTCTGGCCTTCAAAGTTAAAAAATGCCTAATAACAGTTAAAAATGCCTAATAACAATTAAAAACGTTCATTTCCTTAAAAAAGCTTACACGATCATATCTGGTGCCCAGCCAGCGTCCTTCTGGCATTAAATAAGCCGGGGGAGCCGAACGAGGCTTAAGAGCCCAGGAACAACTAGACCGCTAACAAAAATGGCGGTCTAGTTTAGTCACAACCAGGAAGTAAGAAAGTAAAAAGAGATGAGCAACCGGAGACCACTGAACACGGGCCCCCAAGGTTGCTGTGATCAGAAAAACCAAATAATGCCCCCAAAATACAGACGAAAACAGGAATGTGCCCCCAATGCAGGTAAAATCAGGAAAAATAAAAATGTTTGTTTTTTCCCTTTCCCTAATAATTGATTTTTAGCAAAGGAATTGCCCCAGGAAAGAGAGAAAGCCGAAACTCTGGCCTTCAAAGTTAAAAAATGCCTAATAACAGTTAAAAATGCCTAATAACAATTAAAAACATTCATTTCCTTAAAAAAGCTTACACGATCGTATCTGGTGCCCAGCCGGCGTCCTTCTGGCATTAAATAAGCCGGGGGAGCCGAACGAGGCTTAAGAGCCCAGGAACAACTACACCGCTCCCAAAAATGGCGGTCTAGTTTAGTCACAACCAGGAAGTAAGAAAGTAAAAAGAGATGAGCAACCAGAGACCACTGAACACGGGCCCCCAAGGTTGCTGTGATCAGAAAAACCAAATAATGCCCCCAAAATACATACGAAAACAGGAATGTGCCCCCAATGCAGGTAAAATCAGGAAAAATAAAAATGTTAGTTTTTTCCCTTTCCCTAATAATTGATTTTTAGCGAAGGAATTGCCCCAGGAAAGAGAGAAAGCCGAAACTCTGGCCTTCAAAGTTAAAAAATGCCTCATAACAGTTAAAAATGCCTAATAACAGTTAAAAACGTTCATTTCCTTAAAAAAGCTTACACGATCGTATCTGGTGCCCAGCCGGCGTCCTTCTGGCATTAAATAAGCCGGGGGAGCCGAACGAGGCTCAAGAGCACAGGAACAACTAGACCGCTAACAAAAATGGCGGTCTAGTTTAGTCACAAACAGGAAGTAAGAAAGTAAAAAGAGATGAGCAACCGGAGACCACTGAACACAGGCCCCCAAGGATGCTGTGATCAGAAAAACCAAATAATGCCCCCAAAATACAGACGAAAACAGGAATGTGCCCCCAATGCAGGTAAAATCAGGAAAAATAAAAATGTTTGTTTTTTCCCTTTCCCTAATAATTGATTTTTAGCGAAGGAATTGTCCCAGGAAAGAGAGAAAGCCGAAACTCTGGCCTTCAAAGTTAAAAAATGCCTAATAACAGTTAAAAATGCCTAATAACAATTAAAAACGTTCATTTCCTTAAAAAAGCTTACACGATCGTATCTGGTGCCCAGCCGGCGTCCTTCTGGCATTAAATAAGCCGGGGGAGTCGAACGAGGCTCAAGAGCCCAGGAACAACTAGACCGCTAACAAAAATGGCGGTCTAGTTTAGTCACAACCAGGAAGTAAGAAAGTAAAAAGAGATGAGCAACCGGAGACCACTGAACACGGGCCCCCAAGGTTGCTGTGATCAGAAAAACCAAATAATGCCCCCAAAATACAGACAAAACAGGAATGTGCCCCCAATGCAGGTAAAATCAGGAAAAATAAAAATGTTAGTTTTTTCCCTTTCTCTAATAATTGATTTTTAGCGAAGGAATTGCCCCAGGAAAGAGAGAAAGCCGAAACTCTGGCCTTCAAAGTTAAAAAATGCCTAATAACAGTTAAAAACGTTCATTTCCTTAAAAAAACTTACACAATTGTATCTGGTGCCCAGCCGGCGTCCTTCTGGCATTAAATAAGCCGGGGGAGCCGAAGGAGGCTCAAGAGCACAGGAACAACTAGACCGCTAACAAAAATGGCGGTCTAGTTTAGTCACAACCAGGAAGTAAGAAAGTAAAAAGAGATGAGCAACCGGAGACCACTGAACACGGGCCCCCAAGGTTGCTGTGATCAGAAAAGCCAAATAATGCCCCCAAAATACAGACGAAAACAGGAATGTGCTCCCAATGCAGGTAAAATCAGGAAAAAAAAAAAATTGTTTTTTCCCTTTCACTAATAATTGATTTTTAGCAAAGGAATTGCCCCAGGAAAGAGAGAAAGCCGAAACTCTGGCCTTCAAAGTTAAAAAATGCCTAATAACAGTTAAAAATGCCTAATAACAGTTAAAAACGTTCATTTCCTTAAAAAAGCTTACATGATCGTATCTGGTGCCCAGCCGGCGTCCTTCTGGCATTAAATAAGCCGGGGGAGCCGAACGAGGCTCAAGAGCACAGGAACAACTAGACCGCTAACAAAAATGGCGGTCTAGTTTAGTCACAACCAGGAAGTAAGAAAGTAAAAAGAGATGAGCAACCGGAGACCACTGAACACAGGCCCCCAAGGATGCTGTGATCAGAAAAACCAAATAATGCCCCCAAAATACAGACGAAAACAGGAATGTGCCCCCAATGCAGGTAAAATCGAAAACAGGAATGTGCCCCCAATGCAGGTAAAATCAGGAAAAATAAAAATGTTTGTTTTTTCCCTTTCCCTAATAATTGATTTTTAGCGAAGGAATTGTCCCAGGAAAGAGAGAAAGCCGAAACTCTGGCCTTCAAAGTTAAAAAATGCCTAATAACAGTTAAAAATGTCTAATAACAATTAAAAACGTTCATTTCCTTAAAAAAGCTTACACGATCGTATCTGGTGCCCAGCCGGCGTCCTTCTGGCATTAAATAAGCCGGGGGAGTCGAACGAGGCTCAAGAGCCCAGGAACAACTAGACCGCTAACAAAAATGGCGGTCTAGTTTAGTCACAACCAGGAAGTAAGAAAGTAAAAAGAGATGAGCAACCGGAGACCACTGAACACGGGCCCCCAAGGTTGCTGTGATCAGAAAAACCAAATAATTCCCCAAAAAAACAGACGAAAACAGGAATGTGCCCCCAATGCAGGTAAAATCAGGAAAAATAAAAATGTTTGTTTTTTCCCTTTCCCTAATAATTGATTTTTAGCAAAGGAATTGCCCCAGGAAAGAGAGAAAGCCGAAACTCTGGCCTTCAAAGTTAAAAAAATGCCTATTAACAGTTAAAAATGCCTAATAACAATTAAAAACGTTCATTTCCTTAAAAAAGCTTACACGATCGTATCTGGTGCCCAGCCAGCGTCCTTCTGGCATTAAATAAGCCGGGGGAGCCGAACGAGGCTTAAGAGCCCAGGAACAACTAGACCGCTAACAAAAATGGCGGTCTAGTTTAGTCACAACCAGGAAGTAAGAAAGTAAAAAGAGATGAGCAACCGGAGACCACTGAACACGGGCCCCCAAGGTTGCTGTGATCAGAAAAACCAAATAATGCCCCCAAAATACAGACGAAAACAGGAATGTGCCCCCAATGCAGGTAAAATCAGGAAAAATAAAAATGTTAGTTTTTTCCCTTTCCCTAATAATTGATTTTTAGCGAAGGAATTGCCCCAGGAAAGAGAGAAAGCCGAAACTCTGGCCTTCAAAGTTAAAAAATGCCTAATAACAGTTAAAAATGCCTAATAACAGTTAAAAACGTTAATTTCCTTAAAAAAGCTTACACGATCGTATCTGGTGCCCTGCCGGCGTCCTTCTGGCATTAAATAAGCCGGGGGAGCCGAACGAGGCTCAAGAGCCCAGGAACAACTAGACCGCTAACAAAAATGGCGGTCTAGTTTAGTCACAAACAGGAAGTAAGAAAGTAAAAAGAGATGAGCAACCGGAGACCACTGAACACGGGCCCCCAAGGTTGCTGTGATCAGAAAAACCAAATAATACCCCCAAAATACAGACGAAAACAGGAATGTGCCCCCAATGCAGGTAAAATCAGGAAAAATAAAAATGTTTGTTTTTTCCCTTTCCCTAATAATTGATTTTTAGCGAAGGAATTGCCCCAGGAAAGAGAGAAAGCCGAAACTCTGGCCTTCAAAGTTAAAAAATGCCTAATAACAGTTAAAAATGCCTAATAACAATTAAAAACGTTCATTTCCTTAAAAAAGCTTACACGATCGTATCTGGTGCCCAGCCAGCGTCCTTCTGGCATTAAATAAGCCGGGGGAGTCGAACGAGGCTCAAGAGCCCAGGAACAACTAGACCGCTAACAAAAATGGCGGTCTAGTTTAGTCACAACCAGGAAGTAAGAAAGTAAAAAGAGATGAGCAACCGGAGACCACTGAACACGGGCCCCCAAGGTTGCTGTGATCAGAAAAACCAAATAATGCCCCCAAAATACAGACGAAAACAGGAATGTGCCCCCAATGCAGGTAAAATCAGGAAAAATAAAAATGTTTGTTTTTTCCCTTTCCCTAATATTTGATTTTTAGCGAAGGAATTGCCCCAGGAAAGAGAGAAAGACGAAACTCTGGCCTTCAAATTTAAAAAATGCCTAATAACAGTTAAAAATGCCTAATAACAGTTAAAAACGTTAATTTCCTTAAAAAAGCTTACACGATCGTATCTGGTGCCCAGCCGGCGTCCTTCTGGCATTAAATAAGCCGGGGGAGCCGAACGAGGCTCAAGAGCCCAGGAACAACTAGACCGCTAACAAAAATGGCGGTCTAGTTTAGTCACAACCAGGAAGTAAGAAAGTAAAAAGAGATGAGCAACCGGAGACCACTGAACACGGGCCCCCAAGGTTGCTGTGATCAGAAAAACCAAATAATGCCCCCAAAATACAGACGAAAACAGGAATGTGCCCCCAATGCAGGTAAAATCAGGAAAAATAAAAATGTTTGTTTTTTCCCTTTCCCTAATAATTGATTTTTAGCGAAGGAATTGCCCCAGGAAAGAGAGAAAGCCGAAACTCTGGCCTTCAAAGTTAAAAAATGCCTAATAACAGTTAAAAATGCCTAATAACAATTAAAAACGTTCATTTCCTTAAAAAAGCTTACACGATCGTATCTGGTGCACAGCCAGCGTCCTTCTGGCATTAAATAAGCCGGGGGAGCCGAACGAGGCTTAAGAGCCCAGGAACAACTAGACCGCTAACAAAAATGGCGGTCTAGTTTAGTCACAACCAGGAAGTAAGAAAGTAAAAAGAGATGAGCAACCGGAGACCACTGAACACGGGCCCCCAAGGTTGTTGTGATCAGAAAAAACAAATAATGCCCCCAAAATACAGACGAAAACAGGAATGTGCCCCCAATGCAGGTAAAATCAGGAAAAATAAAAATGTTTGTTTTTTCCCTTTCCCTAATAATTGATTTTTAGCGAAGGAATTGCCCCAGGAAAGAGAGAAAGCCGAAACTCTGGCCTTCAAAGTTAAAAAATGCCTAATAACAGTTAAAAATGCCTAATAACAGTTAAAAACGTTCATTTCCTTAAAAAAGCTTACACGATTGTATCTGGTGCCCAGCCGGCGTCCTTCTGGCATTAAATAAGCCGGGGGAGCCGAACGAGGCTCAAGAGCCCAGGAACAACTAGACCACTAACAAAAATGGCGGTCTAGTTTAGTCACAACCAGGAAGTAAGAATGTAAAAAGAGATGAGCAACCGGAGACCACTGAACACGGGCCCCCAAGGTTGCTGTGATCAGACAAACCAAATAATGCCCCCAAAATACAGACGAAAACAGGAATGTGCCCCCAATGCAGGTAAAATCAGGAAAAATAAAAATGTTAGTTTTTTCCCTTTCCCTAATAATTGATTTTTAGCAAAGGAATTGCCCCAGGAAAGAGAGAAAGCCGAAACTCTGGCCTTCAAAGTTAAAAAATGCCTAATAACAGTTAAAAATGCCTAATAACAATTAAAAACATTCATTTCCTTAAAAAAGCTTACACGATCGTATCTGGTGCCCAGCCGGCGTCCTTCTGGCATTAAATAAGCCGGGGGAGCCGAACGAGGCTTAAGAGCCCAGGAACAACTACACCGCTAACAAAAATGGCGGTCTAGTTTAGTCACAACCAGGAAGTAAGAAAGTAAAAAGAGATGAGCAACCGGAGACCACTGAACACGTGCCCCCAAGGTTGCTGTGATCAGAAAAACCAAATAATGCCCCTAAAATACAGACGAAAACAGGAATGTGCCCCCAATGCAGGTAAAATCAGGAAAAATAAAAATGTTTGTTTTTTCCCTTTCCCTAATAATTGATTTTTAGCGAAGGAATTGCCCCAGGAAAGAGAGAAAGCCGAAACTCTGGCCTTCAAAGTTAAAAAATGCCTAATAACAGTTAAAAATGCCTAATAACAGTTAAAAACGTTCATTTCCTTAAAAAAGCTTACACGATCGTATCTGGTGCCCAGCCGGCGTCCTTCTGGCATTACATAAGCCGGGGGAGTCGAACGAGGCTCAAGAGCCCAGGAACAACTAGACCGCTAACAAAAATGGCGGTCTAGTTTAGTCACAACCAGGAAGTAAGAAAGTAAAAAGAGATGAGCAACCGGAGACCACTGAACACGGGCCCCCAAGGTTGCTGTGATCAGAAAAACCAAATAATGCCCCCAAAAAACAGACGAAAACAGGAATGTGCCCCCAATGCAGGTAAAATCAGGAAAAATAAAAATGTTTGTTTTTTCCCTTTCCCTAATAATTGATTTTCAGCAAAGGAATTGCCCCAGGAAAGAGAGAAAGCCGAAACTCTGGCCTTCAAAGTTAAAAAATGCCTATTAACAGTTAAAAATGCCTAATAACAATTAAAAACGTTCATTTCCTTAAAAAAGCTTACACGATCGTATCTGGTGCCCAGCCAGCCTCCTTCTGGCATTAAATAAGCCGGGGGAGCCGAACGAGGCTTAAGAGCCCAGGAACAACTAGACCGCTAACAAAAATGGCGGTCTAGTTTAGTCACAACCAGGAAGTAAGAAAGTAAAAAGAGATGAGCAACCGGAGACCACTGAACACGGGCCCCCAAGGTTGCTGTGATCAGAAAAACCAAATAATGCCCCCAAAATACAGACGAAAACAGGAATGTGCCCCCAATGCAGGTAAAATCAGGAAAAATAAAAATGTTTGTTTTTTCCCTTTCCCTAATAATTGATTTTTAGCGAAGGAATTGCCCCAGGAAAGAGAGAAAGCCGAAACTCTGGCCTTCAAAGTTAAAAAATGCCTAATAACAGTTAAAAATGCCTAATAACAGTTAAAAACGTTAATTTCCTTAAAAAAGCTTACACGATCGTATCTGGTGCCCTGCCGGCGTCCTTCTGGCATTAAATAAGCCGGGGGAGCCGAACGAGGCTCAAGAGCCCAGGAACAACTAGACCGCTAACAAAAATGGCGGTCTAGTTTAGTCACAAACAGGAAGTAAGAAAGTAAAAAGAGATGAGCAACCGGAGACCACTGAACACGGGCCCCCAAGGTTGCTGTGATCAGAAAAACCAAATAATACCCCCAAAATACAGACGAAAACAGGAATGTGCCCCCAATGCAGGTAAAATCAGGAAAAATAAAAATGTTTGTTTTTTCCCTTTCCCTAATAATTGATTTTTAGCGAAGGAATTGCCCCAGGAAAGAGAGAAAGCCGAAACTCTGGCCTTCAAACTTAAAAAATGCCTAATAACAGTTAAAAATGCCTAATAACAATTAAAAACGTTCATTTCCTTAAAAAAGCTTACACGATCGTATCTGGTGCCCAGCCAGCGTCCTTCTGGCATTAAATAAGCCGGGGGAGTCGAACGAGGCTCAAGAGCCCAGGAACAACTAGACCGCTAACAAAAATGGCGGTCTAGTTTAGTCACAACCAGGAAGTAAGAAAGTAAAAAGAGATGAGCAACCGGAGACCACTGAACACGGGCCCCCAAGGTTGCTGTGATCAGAAAAACCAAATAATGCCCCCAAAATACAGACGAAAACAGGAATGTGCCCCCAATGCAGGTAAAATCAGGAAAAATAAAAATGTTTGTTTTTTCCCTTTCCCTAATATTTGATTTTTAGCGAAGGAATTGCCCCAGGAAAGAGAGAAAGCCGAAACTCTGGCCTTCAAAGTTAAAAAATGCCTAATAACAGTTAAAAATGCCTAATAACAGTTAAAAACGTTAATTTCCTTAAAAAAGCTTACACGATCGTATCTGGTGCCCAGCCGGCGTCCTTCTGGCATTAAATAAGCCGGGGGAGCCGAACGAGGCTCAAGAGCCCAGGAACAACTAGACCGCTAACAAAAATGGCGGTCTAGTTTAGTCACAACCAGGAAGTAAGAAAGTAAAAAGAGATGAGCAACCGGAGACCACTGAACACGGGCCCCCAAGGTTGCTGTGATCAGAAAAACCAAATAATGCCCACAAAATACAGACGAAAACAGGAATGTGCCCCCAATGCAGGTAAAATCAGGAAAAATAAAAATGTTTGTTTTTTCCCTTTCCCTAATAATTGATTTTTAGCGAAGGAATTGCCCCAGGAAAGAGAGAAAGCCGAAACTCTGGCCTTCAAAGTTAAAAAATGCCTAATAACAGTTAAAAATGCCTAATAACAATTAAAAACGTTCATTTCCTTAAAAAAGCTTACACGATCGTATCTGGTGCACAGCCAGCGTCCTTCTGGCATTAAATAAGCCGGGGGAGCCGAACGAGGCTTAAGAGCCCAGGAACAACTAGACCGCTAACAAAAATGGCGGTCTAGTTTAGTCACAACCAGGAAGTAAGAAAGTAAAAAGAGATGAGCAACCGGAGACCACTGAACACGGGCCCCCAAGGTTGTTGTGATCAGAAAAAACAAATAATGCCCCCAAAATACAGACGAAAACAGGAATGTGCCCCCAATGCAGGTAAAATCAGGAAAAATAAAAATGTTTGTTTTTTCCCTTTCCCTAATAATTGATTTTTAGCGAAGGAATTGCCCCAGGAAAGAGAGAAAGCCGAAACTCTGGCCTTCAAAGTAAAAAAATGCCTAATAACAGTTAAAAATGCCTAATAACAGTTAAAAACGTTCATTTCCTTAAAAAAGCTTACACGATTGTATCTGGTGCCCAGCCGGCGTCCTTCTGGCATTAAATAAGCCGGGGGAGCCGAACGAGGCTCAAGAGCCCAGGAACAACTAGACCGCTAACAAAAATGGCGGTCTAGTTTAGTCACAACCAGGAAGTAAGAATGTAAAAAGAGATGAGCAACCGGAGACCACTGAACACGGGCCCCCAAGGTTGCTGTGATCAGACAAACCAAATAATGCCCCCAAAATACAGACGAAAACAGGAATGTGCCCCCAATGCAGGTAAAATCAGGAAAAATAAAAATGTTAGTTTTTTCCCTTTCCCTAATAATTGATTTTTAGCAAAGGAATTGCCCCAGGAAAGAGAGAAAGCCGAAACTCTGGCCTTCAAAGTTAAAAAATGCCTAATAACAGTAAAAAATGCCTAATAACAATTAAAAACATTCATTTCCTTAAAAAAGCTTACACGATCGTATCTGGTGCCCAGCCGGCGTCCTTCTGGCATTAAATAAGCCGGGGGAGCCGAACGATGCTTAAGAGCCCAGGAACAACTACACCGCTAACAAAAATGGCGGTCTAGTTTAGTCACAACCAGGAAGTAAGAAAGTAAAAAGAGATGAGCAACCGGAGACCACTGAACACGTGCCCCCAAGGTTGCTGTGATCAGAAAAACCAAATAATGCCCCCAAAATACATACGAAAACAGGAATGTGCCCCCAATGCAGGTAAAATCAGGAAAAATAAAAATGTTTGTTTTTTCCCTTTCCCTAATAATTGATTTTTAGCGAAGGAATTGCCCCAGGAAAGAGAGAAAGCCGAAACTCTGGCCTTCAAAGTTAAAAAATGCCTAATAACAGTTAAAAATGCCTAATAACAGTTAAAAACGTTCATTTCCTTAAAAAAGCTTACACGATCGTATCTGGTGCCCAGCCGGCGTCCTTCTGGCATTACATAAGCCGGGGGAGCCGAACGAGGCTCAAGAGCACAGGAACAACTAGACCGCTAACAAAAATGGCGGTCTAGTTTAGTCACAACCAGGAAGTAAGAAAGTAAAAAGAGATGAGCAACCGGAGACCACTGAACACAGGCCCCCAAGGTTGCTGTGATCAGAAAAACCAAATAATGCCCCCAAAATACAGACGAAAACAGGAATGTGCCCCCAATGCAGGTAAAATCAGGAAAAATAAAAATGTTTGTTTTTTCCCTTTCCCTAATAATTGATTTTTAGCGAAGGAATTGTCCCAGGAAAGAGAGAAAGCCGAAACTCTGGCCTTCAAAGTTAAAAAATGCCTAATAACAGTTAAAAATGCCTAATAACAATTAAAAACGTTCATTTCCTTAAAAAAGCTTACAGGATCGTATCTGGTGCCCAGCCGGCGTCCTTCTGGCATTAAATAAGCCGGGGGAGTCGAACGAGGCTCAAGAGCCCAGGAACAACTAGACCGCTAACAAAAATGGCGGTCTAGTTTAGTCACAACCAGGAAGTAAGAAAGTAAAAAGAGATGAGCAACCGGAGGCCACTGAACACGGGCCCCCAAGGTTGCTGTGATCAGAAAAACCAAATAATGCCCCCAAAATACAGACGAAAACAGGAATGTGCCCCCAATGCAGGTAAAATCAGGAAAAATAAAAATGTTTGTTTTTTCCCTTTCCCTAATAATTGATTTTTAGCAAAGGAATTGCCCCAGGAAAGAGAGAAAGCCGAAACTCTGGCCTTCAAAGTTAAAAAATGCCTAATAACAGTTAAAAATGCCTAATAACAATTAAAAACGTTCATTTCCTTAAAAAAGCTTACACGATCGTATCTGGTGCCCAGCCAGCGTCCTTCTGGCATTAAATAAGCCGGGGGAGCCGAACGAGGCTTAAGAGCCCAGGAACAACTAGACCGCTAACAAAAATGGCGGTCTAGTTTAGTCACAACCAGGAAGTAAGAAAGTAAAAAGAGATGAGCAACCGGAGACCACTGAACACGGGCCCCCAAGGTTGCTGTGATCAGAAAAACCAAATAATGCCCCCAAAATACAGACGAAAACAGGAATGTGCCCCCAATGCAGGTAAAATCAGGAAAAATAAAAATGTTAGTTTTTTCCCTTTCCCTAATAATTGATTTTTAGCGAAGGAATTGCCCCAGGAAAGAGAGAAAGCCGAAACTCTGGCCTTCAAAGTTAAAAAATGCCTAATAACAGTTAAAAATGCCTAATAACAGTTAAACACGTTCATTTCCTTAAAAAAGCTTACACGATCGTATCTGGTGCCCAGCCGGCGTCCTTCTGGCATTAAATAGCCGGGGGAGCCGAACGAGGCTCAAGAGCCCAGGAACAACTAGACCGGTAACAAAAATGGCGGTCTAGTTTAGTCACTACCAGGAAGTAAGAAAGTAAAAAGAGATGAGCAACCGGAGACCACTGAACACGGGCCCCCAAGGTTGCTGTGATCAGAAAAACCAAATAATGCCCCCAAAATACAGACGAAAACAGGAATGTGCCCCCAATGCAGGTAAAATCAGGAAAAATAAAAATGTTTGTTTTTTCCCTTTCCCTAATAATTGATTTTTAGCAAAGGAATTGCCCCAGGAAAGAGCGAAAGCCGAAACTCTGGCCTTCAAAGTTAAAAAATGCCTAATAACAGTTAAAAATGCCTAATAATAATTAAAAACGTTCATTTCCTTAAAAAAGCTTACACGATCGTATCTGGTGCCCAGCCGGCGTCCTTCTGGCATTAAATAAGCCGGGGGAGCCGAACGAGGCTTAAGAGCCCAGGAACAACTAGACCGCTAACAAAAATGGCGGTCTAGTTTAGTCACAACCAGGAAGTAAGAAAGTAAAAAGAGATGAGCAACCGGAGACCACTGAACACGGGCCCCCAAGGTTGCTGTGATCAGAAAAACCAAATAATGCCCCCAAAATACAGACGAAAACAGGAATGTGCCCCCAATGCAGGTAAAATCAGGAAAAATAAAAATGTTTGTTTTTTCCCTTTCCCTAATAATTGATTTTTAGCGAAGGAATTGCCCCAGGAAAGAGAGAAAGCCGAAACTCTTGCCTTCAAAGTTAAAAAATGCCTAATAACAGTTAAAAATGCCTAATAACAGTTAAAAACGTTAATTTCCTTAAAAACGCTTACACGATCGTATCTGGTGCCCAGCCGGCGTCCTTCTGGCATTAAATAAGCCGGGGGAGCCGAACGAGGCTCAAGAGCCCAGGAACAACTAGACCGCTAACAAAAATGGCGGTCTAGTTTAGTCACAACCAGGAAGTAAGAAAGTAAAAAGAGATGAGCAACCGGAGACCACTGAACACGGGCCCCCAAGGTTGCTGTGATCAGAAAAACCAAATAATGCCCACAAAATACAGACGAAAACAGGAATGTGCCCCCAATGCAGGTAAAATCAGGAAAAATAAAAATGTTTGTTTTTCCCCTTTCCCTAATAATTGATTTTTAGCAAAGGAATTGCCCCAGGAAAGAGAGAAAGCCGAAACTCTGGCCTTCAAAGTTAAAAAATGCCTAATAACAGTTAAAAATGCCTAATAACAATTAAAAACGTTCATTTCCTTAAAAAAGCTTACACGATCGTATCTGGTGCCCAGCCAGCGTCCTTCTGGCATTAAATAAGCCGGGGGAGCCGAACGAGGCTAAAGAGCCCAGGAACAACTAGACCGCTAACAAAAATGGCAGTCTAGTTTAGTCACAACCAGGAAGTAAGAAAGTAAAAAGAGATGAGCAACCGGAGACCACTGAACACGTGCCCCCAAGGTTGTTGTGATCAGAAAAAACAAATAATGCCCCCAAAATACAGACGAAAACAGGAATGTGCCCCCAATGCAGGTAAAATCAGGAAAAATAAAAATGTTAGTTTTTTCCCTTTCCCTAATAATTGATTTTTAGCGAAGGAATTGCCCCAGGAAAGAGAGAAAGCCGAAACTCTGGCCTTCAAAGTTAAAAAATGCCTAATAACAGTTAAAAATGCCTAATAACAGTTAAAAACGTTCATTTCCTTAAAAAAGCTTACACGATTGTATCTGGTGCCCAGCCGGCGTCCTTCTGGCATTAAATAAGCCGGGGGAGCCGAACGAGGCTCAAGAGCCCAGGAACAACTAGACCGCTAACAAAAATGGCGGTCTAGTTTAGTCACAACCAGGAAGTAAGAATGTAAAAAGAGATGAGCAACCGGAGACCACTGAACACGGGCCCCCAAGGTTGCTGTGATCAGACAAACCAAATAATGCCCCCAAAATACAGACGAAAACAGGAATGTGCCCCCAATGCAGGTAAAATCAGGAAAAATAAAAATGTTAGTTTTTTCCCTTTCCCTAATAATTGATTTTTAGCAAAGGAATTGCCCCAGGAAAGAGAGAAAGCCGAAACTCTGGCCTTCAAAGTTAAAAAATGCCTAATAACAGTTAAAAATGCCTAATAACAATTAAAAACATTAATTTCCTTAAAAAAGCTTACACGATCGTATCTGGTGCCCAGCCGGCGTCCTTCTGGCATTAAATAAGCCGGGGGAGCCGAACGAGGCTTAAGAGCCTAGGAACAACTACACCGCTAACAAAAATGGCGGTCTAGTTTAGTCACAACCAGGAAGTAAGAAAGTAAAAAGAGATGAGCAACCGGAGACCACTGAACACGGGCCCCCAAGGTTGCTGTGATCAGAAAAACCAAATAATGCCCCCAAAATACAGACGAAAACAGGAATGTGCCCCCAATGCAGGTAAAATCAGGAAAAATAAAAATGTTTGTTTTTTCCCTTTCCCTAATAATTGATTTTTAGCGAAGGAATTGCCCCAGGAAAGAGAGAAAGCCGAAACTCTGGCCTTCAAAGTTAAAAAATGCCTAATAACAGTTAAAAATGCCTGATAACAATTAAAAACGTTCATTTCCTTAAAAAAGCTTACACCATCGTATCTGGTGCCCAGCCAGCGTCCTTCTGGCATTAAATAAGCCGGGGGAGCCGAACGAGGCTTAAGAGCCCAGGAACAACTAGACCGCTAACAAAAATGGCGGTCTAGTTTAGTCACAACCAGGAAGTAAGAAAGTAAAAAGAGATGAGCAACCGGAGACCACTGAACACGGGCCCCCAAGGTTGTTGTGATCAGAAAAAACAAATAATGCCCCCAAAATACAGACGAAAACAGGAATGTGCCCCCAATGCAGGTAAAATCAGGAAAAATAAAAATGTTAGTTTTTTCCCTTTCCCTAATAATTGATTTTTAGCGAAGGAATTGCCCCAGGAAAGAGAGAAAGCCGAAACTCTGGCCTTCAAAGTTAAAAAATGCCTAATAACAGTTAAAAATGCCTAATAACAGTTAAAAACGTTCATTTCCTTAAAAAAGCTTACACGATTGTATCGGGTGCCCAGCCGGCGTCCTTCTGGCATTAAATAAGCCGGGGGAGCCGAACGAGGCTCAAGAGCCCAGGAACAACTAGACCGCTAACAAAAATGGCGGTCTAGTTTAGTCACAACCAGGAAGTAAGAATGTAAAAAGAGATGAGCAACCGGAGACCACTGAACACGGGCCCCCAAGGTTGCTGTGATCAGACAAACCAAATAATGCCCCCAAAATACAGACGAAAACAGGAATGTGCCCCCAATGCAGGTAAAATCAGGAAAAATAAAAATGTTAGTTTTTTACCTTTCCCTAATAATTGATTTTTAGCGAAGGAATTGCCCCAGGAAAGAGAGAAAGCCGAAACTCTGGCATTCAAAGTTAAAAAATGCCTAATAACAGTTAAAAATGCCTAATAACAATTAAAAACATTCATTTCCTTAAAAAAGCTTACACAATCGTATCTGGTGCCCAGCCGGCGTCCTTCTGGCATTAAATAAGCCGGGGGAGCCGAACGAGGCTTAAGAGCCCAGGAACAACTACACCGCTAACAAAAATGGCGGTCTAGTTTAGTCACAACCAGGAAGTAAGAAAGTAAAAAGAGATGAGCAACCGGAGACCACTGAACACGGGCCCCCAAGGTTGCTGTGATCAGAAAAACCAAATAATGCCCCCAAAATACATACGAAAACAGGAATGTGCCCCCAATGCAGGTAAAATCAGGAAAAATAAAAATGTTCGTTTTTTCCCTTTCCCTAATAATTGATTTTTAGCGAAGGATTTGCCCCAGGAAAGAGAGAAAGCCGAAACTCTGGCCTTCAAAGTTAAAAAATGCCTAATAACAGTTAAAAATGCCTAATAACAGTTAAAAACGTTCATTTCCTTAAAAAAGCTTACACGATCGTATCTGGTGCCCAGCCGGCGTCCTTCTGGCATTAAATAAGCCGGGGGAGCCGAACGAGGCTCAAGAGCACAGGAACAACTAGACCGCTAACAAAAATGGCAGTCTAGTTTAGTCACAACCAGGAAGTAAGAAAGTAAAAAGAGATGAGCAACCGGAGACCACTGAACACGGGCCCCCAAGGTTGCTGTGATCAGAAAAACCAAATAATGCCCCCAAAATACAGACGAAAACAGGAATGTGCCCCCAATGCAGGTAAAATCAGGAAAAATAAAAATGTTTGTTTTTTCCCTTTCCCTAATAATTGATTTTTAGCGAAGGAATTGTCCCAGGAAAGAGAGAAAGCCGAAACTCTGGCCTTCAAAGTTAAAAAATGCCTAATAACAGTTAAAAATGCCTAATAACAATTAAAAACGTTCATTTCCTTAAAAAAGCTTACACGATCGTATCTGGTGCCCAGCCGGCGTCCTTCTGGCATTAAATAAGCCGGGGGAGTCGAACGAGGCTCAAGAGCCCAGGAACAACTAGACCGCTAACAAAAATGGCGGTCTAGTTTAGTCACAACCAGGAAGTAAGAAAGTAAAAAGAGATGAGCAACCGGAGACCACTGAACACGGGCCCCCAAGGTTGCTGTGATCAGAAAAACCAAATAATGCCCCCAAAATACAGACGAAAACAGGAATGTGCCCCCAATGCAGGTAAAATCAGGAAAAATAAAAATGTTTGTTTTTTCCCTTTCCCTAATAATTGATTTTTAGCAAAGGAAATGCCCCAGGAAAGAGAGAAAGCCGAAACTCTGGCCTTCAAAGTTAAAAAATGCCTAATAACAGTTAAAAATGCCTAATAACAATTAAAAACGTTCATTTCCTTAAAAAAGCTTACACAATCGTATCTGGTGCCCAGCCAGCGTCCTTCTGGCATTAAATAAGCCGGGGGAGCCGAACGAGGCTTAAGAGCCCAGGAACAACTAGACCGCTAACAAAAATGGCGGTCTAGTTTAGTCACAACCAGGAAGTAAGAAAGTAAAAAGAGATGAGCAACCGGAGACCACTGAACACGGGCCCCCAAGGTTGCTGTGATCAGAAAAACCAAATAATGCCCCCAAAATACAGACGAAAACAGGAATGTGCCCCCAATGCAGGTAAAATCAGGAAAAATAAAAATGTTAGTTTTTTCCCTTTCCCTAATAATTGATTTTTAGCGAAGGAATTGCCCCAGGAAAGAGAGAAAGCCGAAACTCTGGCCTTCAAAGTTAAAAAATGCCTAATAACAGTTAAAAATGCCTAATAACAGTTAAAAACGTTCATTTCCTTAAAAAAGCTTACACGATCGTATCTGGTGCCCAGCCGGCGTCCTTCTGGCATTAAATAAGCCGGGGGAGCCGAACGAGGCTCAAGAGCCCAGGAACAACTAGACCGCTAACAAAAATGGCGGTCTAGTTTAGTCACTACCAGGAAGTAAGAAAGTAAAAAGAGATGAGCAACCGGAGACCACTGAACACGGGCCCCCAAGGTTGCTGTGATCAGAAAAACCAAATAATGCCCCCAAAATACAGAAGAAAACAGGAATGTGCCCTCAATGCAGGTAAAATCAGGAAAAATAAAAATGTTTGTTTTTTCCCTTTCCCTAATAATTGATTTTTAGCGAAGGAATTGCCCCAGGAAAGAGAGAAAGCCGAAACTCTGGCCTTCAAAGTTAAAAAATGCCTAATAACAGTTAAAAATGCCTGATAACAATTAAAAACGTTCATTTCCTTAAAAAAGCTTACACCATCGTATCTGGTGCCCAGCCAGCGTCCTTCTGGCATTAAATAAGCCGGGGGAGCCGAACGAGGCTTAAGAGCCCAGGAACAACTAGACCGCTAACAAAAATGGCGGTCTAGTTTAGTCACAACCAGGAAGTAAGAAAGTAAAAAGAGATGAGCAACCGGAGACCACTGAACACGGGCCCCCAAGGTTGTTGTGATCAGAAAAAACAAATAATGCCCCCAAAATACAGACGAAAACAGGAATGTGCCCCCAATGCAGGTAAAATCAGGAAAAATAAAAATGTTAGTTTTTTCCCTTTCCCTAATAATTGATTTTTAGCGAAGGAATTGCCCCAGGAAAGAGAGAAAGCCGAAACTCTGGCCTTCAAAGTTAAAAAATGCCTAATAACAGTTAAAAATGCCTAATAACAGTTAAAAACGTTCATTTCCTTAAAAAAGCTTACACGATTGTATCGGGTGCCCAGCCGGCGTCCTTCTGGCATTAAATAAGCCGGGGGAGCCGAACGAGGCTCAAGAGCCCAGGAACAACTAGACCGCTAACAAAAATGGCGGTCTAGTTTAGTCACAACTAGGAAGTAAGAATGTAAAAAGAGATGAGCAACCGGAGACCACTGAACACGGGCCCCCAAGGTTGCTGTGATCAGACAAACCAAATAATGCCCCCAAAATACAGACGAAAACAGGAATGTGCCCCCAATGCAGGTAAAATCAGGAAAAATAAAAATGTTAGTTTTTTACCTTTCCCTAATAATTGATTTTTAGCGAAGGAATTGCCCCAGGAAAGAGAGAAAGCCGAAACTCTGGCCTTCAAAGTTAAAAAATGCCTAATAACAGTTAAAAATGCCTAATAACAATTAAAAACATTTATTTCCTTAAAAAAGCTTACACGATCGTATCTGGTGCCCAGCCGGCATCCTTCTGGCATTAAATAAGCCGGGGGAGCCGAACGAGGCTTAAGAGCCCAGGAACAACTACACCGCTAACAAAAATGGCGGTCTAGTTTAGTCACAACCAGGAAGTAAGAAAGTAAAAAGAGATGAGCAACCGGAGACCACTGAACACGGGCCCCCAAGGTTGCTGTGATCAGAAAAACCAAATAATGCCCCCAAAATACATACGAAAACAGGAATGTGCCCCCAATGCAGGTAAAATCAGGAAAAATAAAAATGTTCGTTTTTTCCCTTTCCCTAATAATTGATTTTTAGCGAAGGAATTGCCCCAGGAAAGAGAGAAAGCCGAAACTCTGGCCTTCAAAGTTAAAAAATGCCTAATAACAGTTAAAAATGCCTAATAACAGTTAAAAACGTTCATTTCCTTAAAAAAGCTTACACGATCGTATCTTGTGCCCAGCCGGCGTCCTTCTGGCATTAAATAAGCCGGGGGAGCCGAACGAGGCTCAAGAGCACAGGAACAACTAGACCGCTAACAAAAATGGCGGTCTAGTTTAGTGACAACAAGGAAGTAAGAAAGTAAAAAGAGATGAGCAACCGGAGACCACTGAACACGGGCCCCCAAGGTTGCTGTGATCAGAAAAACCAAATAATGCCCCCAAAATACAGACGAAAACAGGAATGTGCCCCCAATGCAGGTAAAATCAGGAAAAATAAAAATGTTTGTTTTTTCCCTTTCCCTAATAATTGATTTTTAGCGAAGGAATTGTCCCAGGAAAGAGAGAAAGCCGAAACTCTGGCCTTCAAAGTTAAAAAATGCCTAATAACAGTTAAAAATGCCTAATAACAATTAAAAACGTTCATTTCCTTAAAAAAGCTTACACGATCGTATCTGGTGCCCAGCCGGCGTCCTTCTGGCATTAAATAAGCCGGGGGAGTCGAACGAGGCTCAAGAGCCCAGGAACAACTAGACCGCTAACAAAAATGGCGGTCTAGTTTAGTCACAACCAGGAAGTAAGAAAGTAAAAAGAGATGAGCAACCGGAGACCACTGAACACGGGCCCCCAAGGTTGCTGTGATCAGAAAAACCAAATAATGCCCCCAAAATACAGACGAAAACAGTAATGTGCCCCCAATGCAGGTAAAATCAGGAAAAATAAAAATGTTTGTTTTTTCCCTTTCCCTAATAATTGATTTTTAGCAAAGGAATTGCCCCAGGAAAGAGAGAAAGCCGAAACTCTGGCCTTCAAAGTTAAAAAATGCCTAATAACAGTTAAAAATGCCTAATAACAATTAAAAACGTTCATTTCCTTAAAAAAGCTTACACGATCGTATCTGGTGCCCAGCCAGCGTCCTTCTGGCATTAAATAAGCCGGGGGAGCCGAACGAGGCTTAAGAGCCCAGGAACAACTAGACCGCTAACAAAAATGGCGGTCTAGTTTAGTCACAACCAGGAAGTAAGAAAGTAAAAAGAGATGAGCAACCGGAGACCACTGAACACGGGCCCCCAAGGTTGCTGTGATCAGAAAAACCAAATAATGCCCCCAAAATACAGACGAAAACAGGAATGTGCCCCCAATGCAGGTAAAATCAGGAAAAATAAAAATGTTAGTTTTTTCCCTTTCCCTAATAATTGATTTTTAGCGAAGGAATTGCCCCAGGAAAGAGAGAAAGCCGAAACTCTGGCCTTCAAAGTTAAAAAATGCCTAATAACAGTTAAAAATGCCTAATAACAGTTAAAAACGTTCATTTCCTTAAAAAAGCTTACACGATCGTATCTGGTGCCCAGCCGGCGTCCTTCTGGCATTAAATAAGCCGGGGGAGCCGAACGAGGCTCAAGAGCCCAGGAACAACTAGACCGCTAACAAAAATGGCGGTCTAGTTTAGTCACTACCAGGAAGTAAGAAAGTAAAAAGAGATGAGCAACCGGAGACCACTGAACACGGGCCCCCAAGGTTGCTGTGATCAGAAAAACCAAATAATGCCCCCAAAATACAGACGAAAACAGGAATGTGCCCCCAATGCAGGTAAAATCAGGAAAAATAAAAATGTTTGTTTTTTCCCTTTCCCTAATAATTGATTTTTAGCAAAGGAATTGCCCCAGGAAAGAGCGAAAGCTGAAACTCTGGCCTTCAAAGTTAAAAAATGCCTAATAACAGTTAAAAATGCCTAATAATAATTAAAAACGTTCATTTCCTTAAAAAAGCTTACACGATCGTATCTGGTGCCCAGCCGGCGTCCTTCTGGCATTAAATAAGCCGGGGGAGCCGAACGAGGCTTAAGAGCCCAGGAACAACTAGACCGCTAACAAAAATGGCGGTCTAGTTTAGTCACAACCAGGAAGTAAGAAAGTAAAAAGAGATGAGCAACCGGAGACCACTGAACACGGGCCCCCAAGGTTGCTGTGATCAGAAAAACCAAATAATGCCCCCAAAATACAGACGAAAACAGGAATGTGCCCCCAATGCAGGTAAAATCAGGAAAAATAAAAATGTTTGTTTTTTCCCTTTCCCTAATAATTGATTTTTAGCAAAGGAATTGCCCCAGGAAAGAGAGAAAGCCGAAACTCTGGCCTTCAAAGTTAAAAAATGCCTAATAACAGTTAAAAATGCCTAATAACAGTTAAAAACGTTAATTTCCTTAAAAAAGCTTACACGATCGTATCTGGTGCCCAGCCGGCGTCCTTCTGGCATTAAATAAGCCGGGGGAGCCGAACAAGGCTCAAGAGCCCAGGAACAACTAGACCGCTAACAAAAATGGCGGTCTAGTTTAGTCACAACCAGGAAGTAAGAAAGTAAAAAGAGATGAGCAACCGGAGACCACTGAACACGGGCCCCCAAGGTTGCTGTGATCAGAAAAACCAAATAATGCCCCCAAAATACAGACGAAAACAGGAATGTGCCCCCAATGCAGGTAAAATCAGGAAAAATAAAAATGTTTGTTTTTTCCCTTTCCCTAATAATTGATTTTTAGCGAAGGAATTGCCCCAGGAAAGAGAGAAAGCCGAAACTCTGGCCTTCAAAGTTAAAAAATGCCTAATAACAGTTAAAAATGCCTAATAACAGTTAAAAACGTTCTTTTCCTTAAAAAAGCTTACACAATCGTATCTGTTGCCCAGCCGGCGTCCTTCTGGCATTAAATAAGCCGGGGGAGCCGAACGAGGCTCAAGAGCCCAGGAACAACTATACCGCTAACAAAAATGGCGGTCTAGTTTAGTCACAACCAGGAAGTAAGAAAGTAAAAAGAGATGAGCAACCGGAGACCACTGAACACGGGCCCCCAAGGTTGCTGTGATCAGAAAAACCAAATAATGCCCCCAAAATACAGACGAAAACAGGAATGTGCCCCCAATGCAGGTAAAATCAGGAAAAATAAAAATGTTAGTTTTTTCCCTTTCCCTAATAATTGATTTTTAGCGAAGGAATTGCCCCAGGAAAGAGAGAAAGCCGAAACTCTGGCCTTCAAAGTTAAAAAATGCCTAATAACATGTAAAAAGCAGGACATATACCTGTGTGATTCTTATGTCCTGGTAGTGGAAAACTCCTAAATTTGTTTTCCACTACTGTGAGGCCTGCTCCTTTCATAAGCTAACATTAGGACTAACCTCATATAATGTTTGAGTGGTAGATTCTGATCAGAAAGAGGTAAACAGGTCATGTTTAGTATGGTCAGAATGGTAATACAAAATCCTGCTTATTCGTAGGGTCAGACTTTATATTACTATTTTAGAAATTCCACTTTTAGAAAGTGAGCATTTCTCTGCATTTAAAATCCATCTGTGCCTTACAGCCTGTCTCCAATCCACATCTGGGTTAGGCTGGTTGACAGCTCCCTTGTGCATTTTACCAAGACAACCACAAACACAGGATACTCAGTCACTTTTCTGCATATTTAATAGGTCTTTCTGGGCCGGAAGGGTGGAGGGGATTGACACTTACATTTCAAAGGCTAGTGGCCTGCACTCACAAAATGGACTGCCAAACTCACTACTGGGATCCTGGCAGACAGACCTGTACTGGAAGGAGACTTTGTGCGCTTCAAAACCACTTTTTGAAGTCTCCCCCACTTCAAAGGCACTTTTGGGTATATAAACTGGGTCCCTGACCCCACCAACTCAGACACTTCTTGGGAGAGACACTCTGAACCAGATCCTGCAACCTGCCAAGAGGAGCTGCCTGGCTGGCCAAAGGACTCACCTGGACTGCTTTGCTGTTAAAGACTGCTGCCTTGCTGCCTTGCTGGTCTCTGGTTCCTCTGAGGAGGGCTCTCCAAGGGCTTCGATTAAGCTTGCCTCCTGTCCCTAAAGTCTCTGGGCCAAAAATACGTCTCCTCTTCAATGAAACTCCTTGTGCGGTGAAAATTGACACACAGCCTGCTGGAAACGGCACACAGCCTGCCTCGCGGTGAAAGAATCGCAAAATCTCTGAACCGGAATGATGCAACCCAGCTCCTCGAGTGGAGATTGACGCAGTGCCTGCTTTGCGACTGGAACTTCATCACACAGCCATACCGGATCAACCCATCGCTGAACCGGAACAACGCAGCACCCGCAGTATGAAAGAAACTCTGACGCTTAGCCAGACTGGATCAAAGCAGCACCTGTGACTTTGTCCCGCATGCCCAGGATTTCCATACACCATCCATGGGTATCAAATGACCCGGCATTACAGTGAGGATCCAAAACTGCGCACCAGAAATCGACGCAAAGCTCTTGCAGCGTGGGAAGAATCAACGCATCATCTGTGTGCATCAGGAAATCCGAAGCACACCTTTTTGAAGCATCTCCTCCTCTGCGGTCTTTGTGCGTGTAATTTTGATGCATACCAGGTACTTTGTGAACACAAGAGACATTTGTTCATTTCAAATTTTGATCATTTTGACCTTGATTTACTCAGATAAATATATTATATTTTTTTCTAAACCTGTGTGGTGTATTTTTGTGGTGTTTTCACTGTGTTACTGTATGGTTTATTGCACAAATACTTTATACATTGCCTTCAGAGGTAAGCCTGACTTATCAGTGCCAAGCTACCAGAGGGTGAGCACAGGATAATTTGGATTGTGTATGATTTACCCTGACTAGGATTGTGGTCCCTACTTGGATAGGGGTGTATACATCTGTCAAATATAGACCCCATTTTTAACAACTACAATATAAGTAGTGAACGGGGGACTTCTTTCCATTGCCCATTTTCCAAGTCTTTATACTGGATCTGGTGCACATTGGTATGTTAAGTCATTGATCACCAACAAATGAGCTGCTTTGTAGTCAGAAACTAGATCCATCAAAGAAAGCCCTGCGTTGATTTTATCTGAAGCATTTACCAAATGCAATTCGAGGAAGGTTGCTGTTTCACGTACATATTTATGTCTGTCATATTAGATAGTGGAGATGTAAGTGGTGCTGGGTACAAAGAGTGGGGAGTTTTGAAGTAAGTTTATGATTTTAGGAAGGAAGATCATGTTAGCCAAAGCTGCCCTTCCCATTAATGACACTAGAATGGCTGACCAGTGGGGGATATCTTTGCAAAAGCGGTACAGTAAAAGTATGATATTTGCTGCCCTGGCCTGTCTCTCATTGACGGCGATTAGAACACCAAGATATTTGAAAGAAATTCAAGTAATAATTAGTCCTGCCTGTTCTGAACATGTATTGGATAAAGCAGTTTGACTGAGTGAAAATAGTCTGGTTTTACTCCAGGTAACTCCCAACCACAGAATCTAATAAATGTGTTCACTGGATGTGTAATCAGGCAATCAGAAATCTCATGATATCTTATATAGTGTAAGAGGACACTGGCATAAAGAAACATTTTGGGACTCATTTTGAATTTGGCAGATAGGAAAGCCTGTCTGCCAAACTCCCAACAGGGTGGCCACCCCCCTATGTGGCAACCACTCCACTGGAGTTATTAAGAGTTTCCCGCTAGGTCAGCAAGTGGAAAACTCAGTTTCCACCTACCGGCCTAGCAGAAAACAGGCTACAGCATTGCCTCTGGCTCATAATCGAGCCGGTTGCAATGCTTTAGCCTGCAGGTGCACCAGCACCTTCTCAATGTTCACAATCTGCAAAACAGACAGTGAACATTGCAACGTGCTGGTCAGGGGGGGCCCTGAACTGTCCATGCCATGGCATTGAGAAGTGCAGGGCCCCCCCTGTGGTCCCCTGCACCTGTTCTTTGAAAGCCTTATCATGGCAATGCTACCACCATGAAAAGGCTGGCGGAGAACAAGGTTGCAGTCCGCAGGGGAGCGCTGCATGCAGTGCTGCCATGGTGGATTATGATCTCTGCCACACCTTGGCTGCTGGGAACATCAATCCTGGTAGTACTCCTGCCAGAGCAACTGGGCCCAGGGCCTCGTCCAATGAAGCAAGATCAAGGGTGACAGTGGGCACCTCTGATTTGAGCCCCCCCTCAGTTTAAATTGCTCAGAGAGAAATCCCCTACATCTCATTCTCACCAATGGTGCATTATGTAGTAATTTAATGTAGGACATAATGTATGGAGTGAATCCTAATAAGCCAATAAAGAAAAAATGTAAGTCCAGGAAAGACTATCAAATGTGTTTTCAAAATCTAAGGCAAAGATAAAGACTATCAAAGGCTTTTAAAAAAACAAGCATGACTACTAATAACATTTTATGCCTGTCTAAGGTAGTGCCTGGTTGATTGATGTGACATGAGGACACTTTGGTTAATGTGTACCAAGTCAGTAATTATTTTAGCTAATCGCATGGATAGGATTTTGGCTAAGATCTTGGTTTCACTATTGAATAATGAAATTGACCTATATGAGGCCAGTATGTCTGACAAGCTCTTAAAAGAATTCTATCTGAAGTGTATTGGGGCCTGGGGATTTGCCTGTCAACAGCTTTGAAATGGCATCTGTAATGTCATCAGCAGTGAGTGATTCATCTAGTGTGGTTTGCTCACCAACTGTAAGTCATGGAATATGGATATTATCCAGGTAGAAGAGTAGGCCATTAAGAGCTGAAGATAGAGAGTCTGCATGAATGGTCTTATAATATTGTGCTAATGCATTGGTCATATAATTTGTATTGTTAAGTACAGATGGATCCGCATAGCATATATAATACGCATATAAAACAACTTTGGGATGCCTGCCCATTTTTTATAGTTTTGCCTGGCTGTCTTTGTTGAATTTGAAGTTAGTCTTTATAGTAGATGTAGAGTTGCCTCTGAGGCACCATAGCTCTTCTGCTGCTTGCACTGCATTTAAGAGATCGATGGAGCTCTGTTTCTGGTCATTTCTGAAATGTTCAACTGTGCATATGACTTTATGGCCAGATTTACTGAAAAGTGGTGCAGCGTAGTGTGGAGCTAAAATCGGCACCACCACACTGCATCACTTTAGAAACTTAGGGATGAACCGTAAATTGAGCTGCCTAGCGCCAAAGCAGGCATCCTTGCACCATTGTGCGAGGATGTCTGCATTGATGGGTTTGATTGTCTATGTATGGGAAGGTGTCCCTTCCTACACATAAACAATCACTAATGGTGGTTTGGCACTTCTGACACACAGAAGTGCCAAAGCATCCTTTTGAAATGATTGTTTATGTGAAGGAAGGGACACTGTCCCGCACATAAACAATCATTTCTGGCATTTTGCTTTTTCTATGCGTGCTGCAGAATGTAGCACACATAAAAAAGCAAAAAATGAGGAGGTATAAATGTATTCCTCCTTTTTGCGCCTTGGGGTGGCGTTAGATTTTTGCGCTGCCTCAGGTTTATGAAAACACATAAATCTGGGGCAGCGTCAAAATGCAATGGGTGTTGCTGTGGCACCCCCTCAGCAACACCCATTGCACTCCCCTTCCATTCAAAGTGCTGCGCATGAAGGGGCCATATTTTTAAGGTGGCATTAAACCACAAATAGTGGCTTAACGTCACTTTGTAAATATGCGTAAGGTATAGCACCTCTGGAGTATCACGTAAAGTGACACACAGGTGGCACTAGGGGCTCATAAATATGCCCCTATCTTTCGTGACCACCTTGTAGGCTTCAAAAAGGGCTACAGGGGAGTCCAACAAGTGTGCTTTGATCTGGAAGGACTGGAAGGACTGTGTGGATTCTTCTCTGAGGGCATCTTGCAATTCCTGTTTAGTCAGCTACCACAAACATTTCCTCCATAATAAGTGACATCTCAGTATAGAGCATTGTATATGACTCTCAAGCAGTGTGTTATCATAAAGTCTATCTTTGTGGATTCATAAGTCAATCATCCGAGGCAAAAACACTCACAGGATAAAAAATAGCCAATGCTGTAAAACAAATCTATGTGGTCCTGAAAAAAAGGCATACACCCCTGCCTCAGGGTGATGATGATTCCATATGTTTTTTAATCGCATGACTGTAGCAGTGGATACATGTGGACATGAGGATGGTAGAGCTGCCAACAGGGCTCCTGCTCTGTCTCAGTCTACAGACATAGGACCATTAATGTGTCTGCCAATGATCATAAAGCCAAATAGGGTATTAAGCATGGCAGAACTAAGGAGGGGCAGAAATGCCTGTCAGACTGGAGGTGGCAAATACTAGAAATAATTGTAATGGGGGAATCAGACAAAACCCTGTTTGCAAAATGTAAAGTCGAGTTTATCGGGCCATGTGTCATCTGATATAAAGGTGTTTGATCTCTAATAAGAATTAAAGCACTTCTGGAGCCCCTGTGGAAACCAGCATGGTATGCTTTTAAAGGGCCATGTCACTGCACGTATTTAAGGTTGTTCTGCAAGTGGGTCTCTGGTGTAGTAGAATGCCATAGCCCCGTTAAGGACAGTCCCCCTCCCTTGCAGAGATTGTTAACATTCCATGAAAGATATTTTAGCAGCTCATTACAGTTATTTGTGTGGGAGGTCTTGGCTATATATATTGGAAATTGATATACTGAAATCTATGCCTCAACTGAAATCCAGATGAATAGGCAATCTATAAACAGCTCCAGTCCCTCACTCCATACCTTACATACAAAGTATTTAATGAAATTAAAATTGGGACAATGTATCCTCTATTGTAGGAAGACCTAAGTAAAACCTATGCTTCATAGGCCACCACAAATAAAAAAAACCTCAGTGCCCCAAATTCAGTATGGAATATATCGGTTCTCTAAGTATTGCACTCCCCATATCACATGCCTCACCCCACCACTACAATCTCAACTTGGCTTCATAGTTGTGTTTTGTGTATGGTGGTCGATCAGCCGTCACAGTTCATCTCTTAAGGATATATGCAATATACACATACCTGAATCAGTTCAGGGTGAGCCTTTCATGTTATGAACTATCCCCTCTGTTGGCTGTTCCTCTTGTTGTTCTTAATTAGTATGCTCTACCAGCACATGAGCATTATCTGCCCAGATACTCATCCTCTACACTCTCCTTCAATGTCACGGTTGAGGTTTGTATCTCTTACTACGTGTAGGTTTCTGTTCTTTGGTCTACTAACAATTGCCTGAGCTGGTTGCTGATCTTTTTTTTGAGAGGGGAGGTCTTTGTCCACCCACATCCAAGTGTGGTCCAGGGAGCCAAAGAAGAAGGATTGAGCTTGAAATATAACTTTAAGTTTAGCAGGAATTACAGAGTATATTTAAGTTTCATGGCTCTCGGATTTTGTTTAACTTGATTGATTGATTTGTGTTGCTCTTCCACACACTTTATATAATCTAGAAATGTCAGGAAAGTGTGCCATTAGTACTTCAATTTGCCCTGCAGTCTGATTGCACTAAATATGAGATCTCTAACTTGGAAATCATGGAAGTGAACTATTATCAGTTGGACCAGAGCTCTGGGTAGGTGCTTCTTTTCTGTTTATGAACTAAACAAGAGTTATTCTTTCAGGATGATTGTCAACAACCAAGTTATCAAAAAATAACTCTGGGTCATTATCCTCAGGCTCGTTAGGCAAGCCAAAAAACTTTAGGTTATTCATTCTTGAACTACCCTCTCCAGCTTCCTCTCCTTGAGTATATGCCTTGAAGGAAGTGTCCAGCAGGGCTACCATAGATTTAAATTGTTTAACAGTATTCTATAGCTCAGATATCCACCCTTCAACTTCAGAGACTCTATCCATGGCACTGAGAAGGTCATTCCAGAAAAAAATCTAATTGAAACCAACTTTGCCAAATTTAGTTTCAAGAGCTGTCTTGGAGTCCTGTATCACCTTAGTGGGAGGATGCAATTGCTTCATTAACAGAAACGTCAAGCATAGATGTCATCAAGCAAAGTCTTGAAATACAATTTGTAGTAGGCAATCTACATATGTGGCCTTTATATTCCACATGTAGATGTCAGCTCAGGAGGCAAGAGAGGATAGGCATCACTGCTCTCTGGCAAACTTTAGGATCAGCACCCCTGACCTGCTTACCCTGTGAAAATATGTGTTCCATTAGTTAGCACAAGGAAGCCCCCAGTGCTGATTCTTCTCCCTCCCTACTCGTGAGTCCACTGAAGATCAGGCCAAGATGCATTCATCCATCTCTTTCTAGCATAATTCATGTGCACGAAGTGCTGGGCTCCTGCGACATAACACAGTATTCGTCCTCCTATTTCTAAGCATCCTAGTCAATAGCGCTGCTCAGTGGCCACTCTTCAAGAAGGCTGCTGCAGTCTCAGCAGCAACAATCAACAGCACAGCTCTCGGGAAGCACTCAGAGATGGTCTGTGGCCAATATCATGTCACTGTTGCTGCACCAGCTCAGAGGGCCTCCATACCCACTTCAGATTATAAATCAATACAATGCAGTGCGGCAGGGGGAAAGGAAACCCCCTCCTCAGTAATAATATTGTCATTAGAACCTTGAAGGGACAAGATGCTAGAGGATTGTAGAGCCATGGTCAGAACAATAAATAGAAGCATCCACAATGTTGGCTCACCGGCCACACCCCTCCCTTTTTTTAAAGATATCTAGATACATGTGATGATTCCATGTTTAATGTTAGAGGCATGAGCTCAATAAGGACTGTGAACCAAAAAGAGGGTATTTTATTCAATCCTCTTGATTTGTAAAAGAACCTAATCAAGTTTTGGGAAACATAGAGCCAGATCTAAAAAGCAATTTTGTGATAGTATTTGGCTCAATTAGCAGAATCGGGCCATTTGCCACCGGAAAATGCTTTTTCTGATATGTAAACTGCAATTCAGTAATTTGTTACCGAATGCCATTTTGCATTTGCAATTCAGTATTTGGAAGGGGTGTGTTTAGGACGCCCTTCCAATTACCGAATCAGTATGGTATATATTACTGTTTTGTGATCAAATTATGGTTGCAAAATATTAATAATGTTTAACCAGTTAAAAATTTTCGCCAGGTTAAAACTGGTGGTAACCCGTTTGCAAATTGGACCCCTTCCTCTTTGAAAATGTAAAAAAAAAAAATTACTCTCAGGCAGTGATCCCATGGACCCCTACAAAGTTTCATTTTTTATTTTTAAACACATCCCATTTTCTGTTAAGGAAAACGGGCTGCATTAAAAAAAAATGATTTCTTTAATAAAAAGCATTCAAGGACATGGTGGACTGCTGGCCTCAGCAGGCCACCATCCCTATGATGTCTGAAATACCTAGTGGGTTGCAAATTGCAACCTAATATGCATGCAGTAGATCTATTTATGACCCACTATTAGTATTTACTAAAACTAAAAAGAGCTTCATACATTAGGAATACCAATTTCCCATTTGCAATTGAGAGAGAATAGCAATGAGGAAATCAATATTCCTAATGGTAGTACAGCTGGACCATGGTAGACACTGGCTCCTAAGATACATGTGTTAAATAATACTTACAATAGGGAAATATGAATTTAAGTGCAACCGGTGCAGAGGTAAATAGGCTATGTAGATGTTTACAATACTGACAACAAGATAAATATAGGCATGGACAAAGTCAATAGATCTGTCTTTCGATGAATGGAAGCAGGTACATAGGAGAACAGGCCACTAGTAACATCAATGGAAGAATGAGTAAGTCATATGTGGATAAAAGGGTGAGTTACTGAGTGCACTAAAGGGTGTGCGAGTGCAAGGATTGATGGATGCATGTGTGAGTGAGTGTTGCAAATGATGTATGAGCAGGTAAGTGACTGTTTAGCTAAATTAGTGAATGATTAATGGATGAATTGGTGAGTCAGTAGATGGAAGAATGAGCAGTGAATGATTTAATGATGAACAAATAGGTAACTGTTGATCTATGGATAAATAAATGGGACTTGATGCAAATACTCACAAAGCTAGAGGCATATCTTTTGAAAACAATGGGCCTCATTATGACCCTGGCGGGCGGCGGAGGCCGCCCGCCAGGATGCCGCCCTCCAAAATACTGCGCCGCGGTCTAAAGACCGCGGCGGGTATTACAAGTTTTCCCCTGGGCTGGTGGGCGGTTGCTGAAAAACCGCCCGCCAGCCCAGGGGAAAACGACCTTCCCACGAGGATGCCGGCTCGTAATCGAGCCGGCGGAGTGGGAAGGTGCGACGGGTGCAGTGGCACCCGTCGCGTATTTCAGTGTCTGCAAGGCAGACACTGAAATACTTTGCGGGGCCCTCTTACGGGGGCCCGCGACCCCCCCTACCGCCATCCTGTTCATGGCGGCTTTCCCGCCATGAACAGGATGGCGGTAGGGGGGGTCAGAATCCTCATGGCTGCGGAGCGCGCTCCGCAGCCATGGAGGATTCACACGAGCAGCGGAAAGTCAGCGGGAGACCGCTGACTTTCCGCTTCTGACCGCGGCTGAACCGCCGCGGTCAGAATGCTCGTTGGAGCACCGCCAGCCTGTTGGCGGTGCTCCCGTGGTCGGTGGCCCTGGCGGCCACCGGCCGCCAGGGTCAGAATGACCCTCAATATGTTGAATAGGAAGGAATGTAATCCAGGAGCAAGAGTGTTGTGGATATTGAAACAGTTCATCCGATGATGGAGTTAAAACACAGAACAGTGGATAAAACATAAAGGAATTATCCATGATTAAGAATCAGAAAAAAGAAAAATGGAATTGCGAGGTAAAAAGACACATTAGTGTCAGGATGTGCGCCAAGGATTGGAAATGAAGTTGTGGTCAGGGACACAGTGAATCATACAACATTCAGAACGCTGTTACAAATTTCACGTTCTGCGTCTTGCTTGTGAGATAGTTCCTTCTGATGCAATGAGGAATGCTGGCAAATATGAAAGGAACAGTAGATTTTAAAATTCAGCACAATCCCTAAGATATCAATTGCAGTCACCAGCGGGTCATAAGATGCCTCTTCCCCACCCGATGTGCAGCGCTATCTTCTGGTCATCCATTGGCAAGCTCTGTCATGCATGAGAGGGGGTCATGGTCAACATGAACAGGTGGCAACTTGGGACTCGCCTACAGAGATCTCCCAAGTAATAAGGCATCAGCTGCACTCCATGACCCAGTGCAGCCAGTCCCTCTCACCAGAAGCTTTAGTGTCATTGTGGCCTTTATCAACATACTTGACAACTCGCAATTGCCCCATGGGTAGCCACAGAGCTTGTGAAGCAAGATCTGCTGTAAGATATGATGCAGCTTCATCTTGCCATTAAATGGTGAGAGAGATGCTGCTTAGCCACCCTCTATGGAAAGGTGTAGGGTGTCTAGCTTCACACTCTGTTCTTCAAACAGAAAATTCATGGTGTATTGGTGTTAAGGAGGGCATGGTGGTGTCAAGTATCAAGAGGGTGGTTATTCAAGGAACTTTGCAATAACTTCCATACTACTGGACTGATCTATCAGAAAAAAAAAACAATTATTTGGCCCTGATAAAGTGACATCGTACTTGTGAAGCACATGATGGCTTTATTTATGCATAAAATGTTCTCTAAAAGAATGAATGCTTTTTCAAGAAATGAACAGTCTCAGGAACCCTCATTCCTGTTATTAATTTATATGAGGTACTAGGCTGGCATAGCTGGTCAAAAATGGTGTTTTCATTGGTTCTGGATTTCAATAAATTGCTCCACTGTGGTATAAACTTTGAGTGTTGTGGTGTAGCCTCTGTTCAGAATTTCAAGGTGCAAACAAGTGAAGTTGTCTGTCTCAAGACATTTGGAGGCTTCTCCTCCCCAAGAAATGTTTGCGCAAAAACTGGCTCATTTTTCAGCACATTTCTCACATAACCACTGTAAAAAAACACAAATGCTCTGGAACAACACTCATGAAATATTCCTTTACTCTCATAGAGTGCCAACTAATCCTAACCAACCCGAAAATCACTGCAGTCCACCTGCACTAAGATAATGGATTAATGTAAAGCCTACAATAGCGAGTCAGTGTACTTAAAACGGGATGGATCAAATCGTGAAGATGGAATCCTCACACCCATAGTAGCGAGTTACCACTTGTGAGGAAATGCCTCCTTGGCATGGTTACCCCCTAACATTTTGCCTTTGCTGATGCTAAGTTTTGATTGAAAGTGTGCTGGGACCCTGCTAACCAGGCCCCAGCACCAGTGTTCTTTCCCTAAACTGTACCTTTGCTTCCACAATTCGAACAGCCCTGGCACTCAGATAAGTCCCTTGAAACTGGTACCCCTGGTACCAAGGGCCCTGATGCCAGGGAAGGTCACTAAGGGCTGCAGCATGTCTTATGCCACCCTGGGGACCCCTCACTCAGCACATGCACACTGCCTCACAGCTTGTGTGTGCTGGTGGGGAGAAAAAGACTAAGTCGACATGGCACTCCCCTCAGTGTACCATGCCAACCTCACACTGCCTGTGGCATAGGTAGGTCACCCCTCTAGCAGGCCTTACCCTAAGGCAGGGTGCACTACACCACAGGTGAGGGCATATGTGCATGATCACTATGCCCCTACAGTGTCTAAGCAAAACCTTAGACATTGTAAGTGCAGGGTTAGCCATAAGAGTATATGGTCTGGTAGTTTGTCAAACACAAACTCCACAGTACCATAATGGCTACACTGAAATCTGGGAAGTTTGGTATCAAACTTCTCAGCACAATAAATGCACACTGATGTCAGTGTGCAACTTATTGTAACATACACCCAGAGGGCATCTTAGAGATGCCCCCTGAATACCAACCCGACTTCTAGTATAGGCTGACCAGTTTCTGACAGCCTGCCATACAGCAGACATGTTGCTGACCTAATTGGGGAGAGTGCCTCTGTCCTCTGTGGCCAGGAACAAAGCCTGTACTGGGTGGAGGTGCTTCTCACCTCCCCGTGCAGGAACTGTAACACCTGGCGGTGAGCCTCAAAGGCTTGCCCCTTTTGTTACAGCGCCCCAGGGCATCCCAGCTAGTGGAGATGCATGCCCCTCCCGCCACAGCCCCTACTTTTGGCGGCAAGGCTGGAGGAGATGCTGAGAAAAACAAGGAGGAGTCACCCACCAGTCAGAACAGCCCCTAAGGTGTCCTGAGCCAAGGTGACCCCTGCCTTTAAAAATCCTCCATCTTAGTTTTGGAGGATTCCCCCAATAGGATTAGGGATGTGCCCCCCCCCACCAGGGAGGAGGCACAAAGAGGGTGTAGCCTCCCTCCAGGACACTAGCCATTGGCTACTGCCCTCCCAGACCTAAACACACTGCTAAATCTAGTATTTAGGGCCACCCCAGAACCCAGGAAATCAGATTCCTGCAACCTGAAAAAACAAGAAGGACTGCTGACCTACAAGCCTGCAGAGAAGACGGAAGACGACAACTGCTTTGGCCCCAGCCCTGCCGGCCTGTCTCCTGATTCGAAAACCTGCAACCAGCGATGCATCTGACAGGGACCAGCGACCTCTGAAGCCTCAAAGGCTGCTGTGGACTAAAGGACCAAGAAACTCCAGTGAGCAGTGGCTCTGCTCAACACCAGCAACTTCTTTGCAACAAAGAAGCAACTTTTAAAGAACTCACGTTTCCCGCCGGAAGCATGAGACTTCACACTCTGCACCCGACGCCCCCGGCTCGAGGTCCAGAGAACAAACACCACAGGGAGGACTCCCCGGCGACTGCGAGCCTGTGAGTAGCCCAAGACGACTCCCCTGAGCCCCCACAGTGACGCCTGCAGAGAGAATCCAGAGGCCCCTCCTTGACCGCGACTGCATGTAACAAGGGACTCGACGCCTGGAACAAGCACTGCACCCACAGCCCCCAGGACCTGAAGGAACCGAACCTCAATGCAGGAGTAGCCCCCAGGCAACCCTCTGCCTAGCCCAAATGGTGGCTGTCCCGAGAAACCCCTCCCGTGCCTGTCTGCACCGCTAGAGTGACCCCCGGGTCCCTCCATTGTTTTCTATCTGAAACCGATGCCTGCTTTGCACACTGAACCCGGCCGCCGCTGAGGGTGTGTTTTGTGTGCCTACTTGTGTCCCCCTCAGTGCTCTACAAAACCCCCCTGGTCTGCCACCCGAGGACGCGGGTACTTACCTGCTGGCAGACTGCAACCTGAGCACCCCTGTTCTCCATAGGCGCCTATGTGTTTTGGGCACCTCTTTGACCTCTGCACCTGACCGGCCCCGAGCTGCTGGTGTGGTAACTTTGGGGTTGCCTTGAACCCCCAATGGTGGGCTGCCTATGCCCAGGAACTGAGACTTGTAAATGTCCTACTTACCTCACAAACTAACCTTTACTTACCTCCCACAGAAACTGTTGATTTTTGCAGTGTGTCCACTTTTAAAATAGCTTATTGCCATTTTAACAAAGACTGTATAAAATATTGCTTCTATATAAAAATCTATTGGCCTGGAGTAAGTCTTTGAGTGTGTGTTTCTCATTTATTGCCTGTGTGTGTACAACAAATACTTAACACTACCCTCTGATAAGCCTACTGCTCGACCACACTACCACAAAATAGAGCATTAGAATTATCTAATTTTGCCACTACCTTGCCTCTAAGGGGAACCCTTGGACTCTGTGCACTATTTCTTACTTTGAAATAGTAAATACAGAGCCAACTTCCTACACCACTGGACTGACACTTCTGGCAACCAATTGCTAAACAGCACAGCATAAAGCACAATGTACACATGCACCATTGCTTTGACCATAATACCTGGATACCTGGAGATTTTTTTATTGGTTAGCAAAAGACAAAGCATCATATACACATGCATTAGTACCATTACCATCGTCCTGTTACCTGGGGATTGTTGTGTGGTTCCATCAAACTTAACACTTGACATTGATGACAGGTTAAATTCAAGTCACAAGTGTTATATTGCAATTAGCAGTGTAGTCTTTAGGTACGCTTTAAATGAAGAGGGCTGTATATTTCCATCAAACTTGCTGCACAGTTTGATAAAATACAGAGATTAACTCAACAGGCACACTGTCATCAGTGAAGACTAATGCATTAGACGCAGACTAAGAACAATCTCACACCTCTGCACTCATATGTTATAAGTGTACTGACTGAAGCAACAAGATCAGATATCTGATTCCGAACGCATCAATTAACTCACTTGGAAGAAAACAAGCCGTGTTTTTAGTTACACCTATTGATTTGCGTTCCTTAGAAAGTCTAGGATTTCAATTATTTATGTATGTGTGGTAAAGTCTCTATTTCGCTTTTCCTAAGACAAACACATCTTTATATGAAAGCTGAAATATTCAATAATGCCGAAATCAATCGCAAGCAACGTCACACAGATTGCTAAAGCCACGGATGCATTTGTAGTAGCTGCAAAAACATTCGCCTATATATATATATATATTGTTTACGGCCTTTTTCACGGAGGCTCGTGCAGAAAACTTGGAAATCCGCTCTTTTGTGTTTCTCCTATGTATGAAGATTTCTGACTTTTTAGATATTTGCAAAAATAATCGAAGAATTGTCAGTAATTTTTAAAATATCCATACATTTCTTAGAATACTCAAATGCCTATACAATATGGTTATAGAATTTCCAGTAGGGGAAAAGGCCTCACTAATAAAAAACATAAATATGCCTTTGCATATGTATATTGTTTCTATACAGTAATTGCTCTACGCCTTTATTACATTTAGGGGTGTTCATTCCTTGTGCAACACTGGAAAGACTCTTACTCCTATCTTTGATAAAAATCGTTTCCATGTGTTTCCAGCTTTGGAAACTAACAGTGAAAAGGTGCATAAACGAAGAAGTTTACACCTTTCTATAGATACACATATACTTATATAGATAGGGCTGAATTCCCACATTGAGACACACATAACGCTGCTCCTAACATTAAGGCCCATATTTATACTTTTTGACGCAAAACTGCGCTAACGCAGTTTAGCGCCAAAAAAATTAGCGCTGGCTAACGCCATTCTGAAGCGCCATGCGGGCGCCGTATTTATTCAATGGCGTTAGCCGGCGTTAGCCGACCGGCGCTGCCTGGTTTGCGTGAAAAAAAACCACGTACACCAGGCAGCGCCGGCGTAGGGAAAAATGGCGTTTGGGCGTCCAAAAATGGGGCAAGTCAGGCTGAGGCAAAAAAAACGTCTTAACCCGATTTGCGCCATTTTTTTTGGCGTCCAGACGCCATTAACATGACTCCTGTCTTAGTAAAGACAGGAGTCATGCCCCCTTGCCCAATGGCCATGCCCAGGGGACTTCTGTCCCCTGGGCATGGTCATTGGGCATAGTGGCATGTAGGGGGGCACAAATCAGGCCCCCCTATGCCACAAAAAAAAAATACTTACCACAACTTACCTTCTCTTCCCTGGGGTGGGTCCCTCCATCCTTGGATGTCCTCCTGGGTTGGGCAAGGGTGGCAGGGGGTGTCCCTGGGGGCTTGGGAGGGCACCTCTGGGCTCATTCTGAGCCCACAGGTCCCTTAACGCCTGCCCTGACCCAGGCGCTAAAATCCGGCGCAAATGCGGGTTTTTTAGTCCCGCCCACTCCCGGGCGTCATTTTTGCCCGGGGAGTATAAATCCGACGCAATAGCATCGCAGTCATTTTTTTAGACGGGAACGCCTACCTTGCATATCATTAACGCAAAGAAGGTATTCACGCAATAAAATGACGCTAACTCCATGAACTTTGGCGCTAGACGCGTCTAACGCCAAAGTATAAATATGGAGTTAGTTTTGCGTCGAATTTGCGTCGAAAAAAACTACGCAAATTCGGCGCAAACGGAGTATAAATATGCCCCTAAACTTGTGAATGCAACTAACTAATCCTCCAAAGTGGCGACATTTCTACAGCCATAAGTCTACGTCGTAAACATAAAATTACACTAATAGATTAAGGATGTGAAATGCATGTTTGCAAAAAAGTTTTGTAAATCTGAGTACTACTTAGTTCAGCAATCATTTAATGAATTAGCGTTTTTATGACATATGTATGCTGTACCTTTGTTTTTGCTGATGTTTACGACACCGCAAAATGGAATAAAAAATATTATAACAAAATCAATTTTCCAGCTTCCAACTCAATGAACTTTTGCACAGGAGCAGGGGCAGAGAATGAGTGTTATTTTCTAAGACAGGTTTGGTAAAAATGTTCAAAATGTTAATGTGCTTTTGTATGTCGGTGTCCTTTAGTGCTCTGTGTTACGCAAAATACATTATTTACTGGTGTAAATTCACCAAAATAAGGACAATAACAGTAACAACGCATGCTTTTAGAACCTTATGACAAGACATGAAGCACCATCAAAAAACCTCTGAACCTCCTAACAGACCATTGTTTGGATTTTTTAAACAGCTTCTTGAAAACTCGAGACAGCCAAATGTTAATTAAAGAAATTAAGGTGTTACAAAGTGAACAAAATACATAGATACAGTTGGTTTTAAAAAATATATATTTTTTTTATTTTACTGGATGTTGTAGATAGTTTTCTCCTCATCCAGCGAGGAGCAGAGAACCATCTGGAGATATGTCTGTAGAGTTAAGGAGATTGGAGTTGTGTAAATGAATGGTCAAATGACATTGGGGGGCAGACATGCCAGGTATTAAACCTGTATAAACCTGAAATCAGGATGGGGACCATACTGAGCGAGTGGAGGAGAAGTGTGATAGATACACCAGAGGTAGTCAAGGTGTAAGCAATACTTTAAGTTCAAAGGAATTAATATAGCCAGTCCATCGAATTTTGAGCCTTCTTTTTAGAGGTTAATTTGGGATGATTAAAAAGGTCATGCTTCTTTCAGGGATATTGTCTTGAACCTTCAACTGCAAATGTCCAAGCGTGCTGTGTGAAGTCAATCCAGTATTTATGACCATTCATTCTTGGAGAATGTCCCGATTTCAGAAGACGTACTGGATGGGGAGACCTGCCCAAGCCTGATAGCACCTGAAACGCCGGCAAAACTCTGACAATTCATTGTCTCTTTAAAAATAGGGATAGGCAAAGTTTTCACAAAAATTTGAGAAAGTAGAATCGGTTCTTTCCTGTATTCCACTCATGGTATGGAATTCAAGAGCATTCCACACTTGAATACTCCACATCCAGAGCATACTCTGTCTGTGTTTCATTGGACACTCCAGTGCCATACATGTGCCCCCAACAACGTTTTTTTCAGACCACAGAAGTAATCCAGCAATGGCTGCCCAGCTGCCTGTCAAAATTACTTGAAACACATGGCACAGTTGTAGTTAATTACGAAGCAGACATTCACTGCCAGCATTCCCAGATTGTAGGAATTATTGTTGCCTGTTGGGCAATGAATCACTGGAGATGCGTCTACCTTAAAGTTCACAGAGAGTGACTTGAAATTTAGCACAGCGAGGAATGGCCAGTGAGATCTGAGAATACTGCTTCGGTCTATATCCTGTCTCACTAAAACGAGTTCTTCCTTCATTTTCAAGTCCTCAATTGTAGATCAGGGTATTTGTGGAAAAGGCTGAAAAGTGTAGATAGGTTGTACACACGGTATTTATACAGTTTCAGAAATATCTCGGAATGAAAGATCATATACTATTTTTTTTGCAATACAAATCTTAATAATGACCAGCATTTATCCTCTTTTGTCAGTCTTTCCAGATCCCAGATAAGGGGCTCTGTGCTCCAGCATGCTTAGTGGTTGTGATGTAACAAACCTGAGAATTCTATTGCCAGACCACCCTGTCTCAAATGAGTGAATTCGTGCCTAGAGAGGCCAACAGGATACACCCCTAAATAAATGGTGGTTACTGCATCAGTACTTAGGTTGCCTCCATTTATGGTAATCCCTAGAGAAACACTGATGCCAACCAAATTTCCAAATTATGATGATAGAGTTTAATCCTCGTGCATGGTTTAGAACCCTCTAGCACATATTACAATATGTTGTTCTGTAAAAGGAGAAGGAATGGGCAATGTCGATCTCAAGTCTGTACCTAAGTGGTAACAAGGAAGGTTTGTTTTTGGAGCATTCACTCATGAAACTCTGGGCCAATTTTCTTGCACCCCTTAGTGCCCCCCTGACTCCACCATGTGGGTGTCATATCTAAGATACAGCACACTATCACTGTAGTTAGGGAACTAGCGTCAAAACTTTTGCTGCTAGTTCAAAGCTTTGCAGGAATTGAGTCAAAATTGTTGACGCTAATCCAGCAAAGACCATTGAGGCCCATTGTAAACAATGGTGTGCCTCCTTGTAATGCCTGCTCTATGCAAAGAAATCTGTTAGATTTCTTTGCGCCATTTATTCGCCCCCTACTAATGGGGGAACGTCCCCCTTGCATACATTATGCCTGGTGCAGACATAATGTGGCACAAAGTGTTACAAAATTGTGCAATGCATGCATTGCACCACTTTGTGCATTTGGCATGGTAATTTCAGCCTCATTGGGCCACATTAGCATAAACAAATTAGGCTAATGTGGTGCAAGGAGGCTTTATGGGCATTAACTCTGCCCCTCTGTCTTCTAAATCACTTTAGAATTATTGTTAGGTCAGTGGTGCACCTTCAGCTCTTCACGGAAATGGCTTCTAAAGCAGGATTTTTTTTTTTGCGAGGCAAGCAGTAAATAACCCGTCCGACACGGAGTGCTGATTTCTTCAAACTCAGAGCACCATAGTCATGAAAGGTTCTTACAGAATAAACTAATCATGTGCATACATCTATATTTTTTAGGAGGTTAAGGTGGCCTAGCTACCTGTGGCAGGTAAATACACTCACTTGAATTGAGTAGAAGGTCAAACTGACTATATCACCTTGATAGCCTCACTCATTCTGCATTTGAATCAAGAAATTCTCCAGGAACAATTGTGGAACTGCTTCGAGTCAGGTCAACTAACGATGTACTTGCAGCCAACATGTCATTGCAAAAAAATGCTGCCAGAAGTCATTGCCTTATGTCAAAGTCACACAGAGGGTGTAATTTACTGGCATGTACAGCATTTTGTAATAATATAACAATGATTATGCCACACAAGCACCCCCATTCGATAAACACTGTAGTTACTGTATTAAACACGGCCATCCATAAATCATTATATTATCAGAACAACAACCAGCATAAGTGAAAATTACAAAAAACTCATGCAGCAATGAGGAAAATGTAACTGCATTTGCAACGTGTAGATACACACTAAAACGTTTGTGTAAAAATATAGACAGGCCAGAATTCCATATACAGTGTTAAGCCTCCAACACCAGGGCAGGCACTCTTTTGACATGCATAAATGCAAAGAATAAAGGGCCTGATTTAGAGTTTAGCTGACCACTACTTTATCACAAATAAGATGGATATCTCCTCCGCCCCATTGCAAGTTTCATAAGATATAATGTACTTATAGTAAGACGTATGATATATCTGTCATGTGTGTGAGGGAGCAACCTATCCGCCAACCTCTAAATCAGGCCCTAAATCCATGGAGTGAGCCACTGAGACACTTATCCCTCTTAAAATATCAGCGGTTATAGTAATAATAACACTTATCAAGCACACAGGCACATGGGCCCTCATTATGACCCTGGCGGACAGCGCTATTTTGGAGAAAAGTACTGCCAACAGGCTGGCGGTACTGAGCCAAACCCCCAATGTACCACTCCGTCCGCCAGGGTGGTAACAGCCACAGGGCTGGAGAATTCAGTATCCAGCCAGGCGGCCGTCACTGTCCCACCCGTGGGATCATGACCCCACCTACCGCCATGGTTTTTGTGGCTTCCTTATTGCCATGAAAACCATGGCGGTAGGCACTGTCAGTGACAGGGAATCCCTTCCCTGTCACTGATAGGTGTCTCACCACCCTCCTTCCCCCTCCCCAAAGTCCTTCCCCACCCTCCCACTCCAGACCCCCCATGACATACACTCACATTCACGCACCATCATACACATGCATACACACACTCATATTCACATTCACCCACGCATGAATACATCCATTCACACACACATCCACACACTGACATACATACACACACCCACGCATTCAGACAACACAACATACATGCACACTCACAACCATGCATGCACACACGTATTTCACACGCCACACACCCGCCTGCATGCACACACAAACGTACACCCACACCCCCCCACACACACACAACATCCCCCACCCCCTCTTCTGTCAGAGCACCCGACTTACCTATTGTGAGGTGGTCCTCAGGCAGGAGAGGGGAGGGAGCGCTACTGCCAGCAGAAGTGTCCGCCATCAGAACATCCAGGCTGTATCATGGGTCATGATACGGTCTGCAGCGGTCTATTGTCATGGTGCTGCTACTGGCATCCGCTGGCATAGCCGAAGCCGGAATTCCGCCAATCTTCTGGTGGCGCTGGTCATAATATGGCGGATGGTAAGTAGCCGCAGCACCAGTGTTTTGGGGCCTTCGCCACGGCGGTAGGCGGTCAATACTGCCAATGTTATAATGAGGGCCATAGTCTTGTCACGTAGGCTCTCATTATTCTAATGAGACTACTGGATTTTGAGCGGCAGAATCGCCTGCGGTGTGGGAGACTGAGTCTGACCCACTACAGGTGACACCTGTCGCCCCAATCCGTATTTTGCTCTGGCTAACTAGCAGTGCTTCATCTCTACTCAAGGGCAGGGATTACTCGGCAGCCGAGCGCATGACATAAATGATTTCTCAGGAAAACCGTGGTCACTCAGGTCTCATCCGTTTCTTTCAGTTACATTAGTCTCACATACACAATGACACAGAGGCAGTATATGTTTCAATAAGATTTTAATGAAGCGACTGCATCTTAGTTAGCAAAGCATGTGCCACAATAACCAGGACGATGCAGCATGACAAAATTAAAATTGTGACAAGGAGAGTGAAGCATAGAAATAATGCTACCATATTGTCACTAGAGTCAATAGACTAATTCCTACCTAGGCTATAATAGAGCACAGCGTGTTAAGCTCTAACTCTGCCCTTCAGGTTCCCCTGGGAAGACATCATCCCCTGTATCTGAACAAAGGCCTGAAGTCTCCTTAAGCAGCTATAGCGAGGCGTTCAGCAATCAGCATACAATCATGGTTCTCTGGCTGGAATCTCCCTCTAACCATAATCCCCTGTCAGCCTTTTAGAAGAAGAGAATTATGATTAGGACATGGTAGAGTTAACCAGGTCCAGGATGAAATGTGAAAGTTTAAAAATGAAGTAATAATGGTGGAAGTGACCTGATGATTTCCACAATTGGCGTGTTTTATTAGAGCTCTAAACCATCGTCATCCCCTCATCATAATTTCCTTTAAATATGCTGATGGGATCGTGAGTTGGACACCAATGGATATTGATCTCTACTGTGCCCGATCAAGCTGTGGTGACTTGAGGTTTTACCATGTAAAAGCAGGAGAAATAGCGATTCTTCTGTTCCTGTCGTATTGTAAAAGAGTATTGAATTACAGTGCCAGGACAGTGTGCTGAAAGATATAATAAAGATGAACAAACTGCGATTCACTTCAGCCAGTAATGATAAAGTGTCCCATGTGCTTGGGGTGCATGGGTGAAAATGATTTCTGGTGGTCAGAGAATCTGAACTGAGTTGAAGATGCCACCCAAGGACGTAACAGTGAGTGCTTAGACTTGTAGGGCAGCTGATGCCAATGTTTGCAGTTTTTTCTGCATATTCCCTAAGACTTCAAATATCTCGGCTGTCCCTTGCTTAACCTGACACTGAAAGGTCTATGTGAACGTGGAGAAGTGAAGAGGTGTCAGGCCTGATCCCAATAGAAAAGAGAAATTTTGGGCCAATGCATTAGCAGTGGAGAAGCAATTTGTGATTTTTAGCACCAGAAGGTCCGAGATCGCCTGCCACGCCTCGTCATGACTTTAAGCAAGATATGTGGGTTGACAGCAAATGGGCCATTCCGTGACTGTTGACCAAACTTTTGTCTTCTGCCCCATATACGTATAAATGTGTCTTCCCACTTCCCTCTCTTTGTTAAAACACAATACTTTGCTATTCACAATTAACTTATATCACATTTATATGATATTCAGTCCCTTCAAGCTTTTACTTTTGCATTTGCAACATATTGCTCATTTCGGTAGCAGAAGAGAATCATATGCAGTACTCTGACTGTTCAAGACCGAGATATGTAAGCTCCATGCAACAGTTCCCTGTCAATTAAACAACCTCATGGAATTTCTTCCAGGAGCTAATTCAAAGCTGTTTAAAGGATTATATAAACAACCTCTGAAACACCTTAAGTTAACCAGCATCCATCACTTCAGAGTCTTGAGGCTCCACACAGCAAACACCTTTTGTATTGACTCTGAGTCCCCCCGTCACCTGGCAGTCACCGACCATAGGTCTTGAGGAAAAGGCAATCAATCAGCAGGATATTTGTTTGATTCAACTGAAGGGAAAGAATCCAGTCATTTAAGAAGTAGAGACAAGGCATTAAACTGTTCATTCACAGATGATGATAAGTTAAATAATTTAGGTGCTAAACAGGTATATATGACTAGTCAGCGTGAGAGTGGGTAAAGACCTAATGATATGCATGCCTTTAATCTATTTGGAATGTGATTCTCTTTTATGGTTTGTGATACGAATTGTGAGAATTCGGGCTATTGGTTGAGGGGATGTGAGCCCTTCTCAAGAAACAGTCACAATATTTATCAGGGTGAACCGCAAATAGTAAAAAATGTGCCCTGTTTTTAATCCTCAGGTAGCTTTGCACAAAAGCAGTCAGGCTTAATTTAGGGGCAATGAGTAAAATATTTATGCAGCACGCAAACAGTAATAAAGTGAAAACAGAACACAATAAAAAATCCCACATTAATCTAATAAAATAGAGACATTAATTAACATTAAAGAAATTGATACCAAAATGACAAAATCCAATCGGTAGAACTGGAGATTTGCAATCTCAAAGATTCAAGGCTACTATAGCAACTAAGAGCACAAAGCGACACTCATTGTTGTCTGGTCGTGTCAGACTGAGTGAAAGTCACAAGTTCAGGTTAACCACGATGGAGTGTGGGCCAGATACCCAGACCAGATTAGTCCCACTGAAAAAATTACCATCTACAGTGTAGTGAGATGCCTTCTGTTTTTGGTGGAGGAGGCTGCACAGAACAGGGAAAGCATTGTGGATGGTCATTGCTGTAGCGCAAACAGCAGGTGGGTGTCACAGACAGTCATTGTTGTAGTGCAACCATCCTTTTGGGTTCGCAGCTTCACAGTGGTGGCCAATGCATCTGTCAATACTGTAGTGGAAGCTCAGATCTTGTGCTGGCTGTTGTCACTGGCAGTTGCTGAAGCACAAAGAGTCAGGATGACCAGAGGTTTTTGTTGGCAGTCGTAGCGGGCAGTAAGATCGTGGTGTGCAAAGGCTTGTTCGGGGTTTCAAAGAGCCAAAAACATCAGGATTTCTGTATTTCGTTCAGGAGGCGCTCAACTGATGCCACACTAAGGGCCTGATTACAACTTTGGCAGAGGGGGTTAATCCGTCCCAAATGTGACGGATATCCCGCCCACTGTATTACGAGTTCCATAGGATATAATAGACTCGTAATAAGGTGGGTGGGATATCCGTCACATTTGGGACAGATTAACCCCCTCCGCCAAAGTTATAATCAGGCCCTAAGTGTCCCAGACCTGAGGGACACCTCTGGGGAATCAAGAAGCCACACCAGCAGTGCCTAGTAGTGCTTGAGCAGGTCCATGTGTAGGTCGAGGAAGGTCCAGTACAGTAGATCAGCTGAGCAGCTGCAGAAAGGCCTTTGGAGTTTGTTGTATCTCTGTCGCTCAGAAAAGGATGTCAGTCATTTTACCCTTGAAGTCACAAGGGTACAGGACAGCAGAGTAGCCAGCTAGTCCTGTGGTAGCAGGGGTACCCTTCTTCTCTAGTACCTCCAGTTCCAAGAGTATACTAAAGAGGGGGTCTGAGGGCCATCTTTTTACACTTTGTGCCAACTTTGAAGTGGAAGAAACTTTTAGAGTCTTTTCCTTACAGAAGTGTCTGGTATTTCCTGCCTCAATATGTCACAACTCAATCTTGTGCTCTATGTGATGTGGGTATTGCTCGCTGGCCTCATGTCATTCCTTCCCCTGTGGTGTCTTTCTGTCTCAGGTACTCCATGGCACCCCCTCCTCAAAGGCCCGAACCATTTGCCATTCAGTTCTGTTGCTATGCAAGTTTAGGATAGTTAGTACCTGCAGATAATACATATCTGTCTAGGATAGTTATATTTCCACTGTGAGCCATTGGATTGTGCCATCATGCACTTGGGTTCCAGTGTACGTCAATTACCGTTTGCATTTGCTGCCTGTTGGGCCTCATATCTGTTGTATGTAACACATGACTTTCCCCAGGTTCATTGGAAGATTTCATATGGCACACGTGCCTTTCTGGAACACTCCTGCCTTCCTGTATAAATGTCCCCTTGGAACATGCACCAGGGCTTAGCCTCCTACGCGGACCAGGACCCACATGTGTATCAATCACAGTCCTGTGCAAGCAGCTTCCCTCCACTCAACTCTTAAGTCGCCCAGATCTCATTCCATTCCTGTCAATCGTAGGTTTTGCCCTTGCACTCACCTCCCAAGTCACCCAGACCTTCATAACTCCAGTCCTGCTCAACCTCGTCCCTGCACTCATCTCCCAAGTCACCCGAAAACTTCCAGCGCTCTAGTCTTCCAAGCCTTCCTAATGACTCAGAGATCCTGATTTCTGCGACACATCCAGTGTATCCCTTCATGAGCTATGATTCCACCTCTTCTTGAACTTCTTACACCAAAACACCTGCCATCTTTGAAATCCAGTTAAAGTACTAGTCCAGGTAAAGGCCTTGCCTCTAGCTTAGTGCACACTAACCCTTAGTAGTAGTTGCAGGCCTGTTTGTCATCTCCTTCCAGACTCGAGACCTCACTCCAGTTCCTTCTCTGTTATTATCCATCAACGATATTTGCATGACCTGGGTCTGGACCCTATCTTCACACCTTGGCTCCTGAACTGTGTTGCTCATGGGTAAGAGACTTTCTCCTGAATGAACCTTGAGAGTGAGGAAATTGTTTTCGTTAATGTAATTGGCCAGCTATAGGGAAAAAACATGTAATGGCTTTGCCAGGTCATGGTATGATTAGCCTGTAATTGCAGAGGTTGCTTGATTCTAGAGTGGGCTTTTCAGCATGATTCGGCCAGTTTTAGCAGAGCATGGGAAGGTGCCTTGTGAAAAGATGTTTTGATCAATATAAGCCATGTTTCCTGAAAAATGTAGATATTAAACATGATGGTTGGTGATTGGAAAAGGCCCTGAAAGTGGTGTGTGGGCTTCAAAGTTTTGATTGTGCTCAATAAGTTCCTAAGTGGAAAGGAAGAGCAGGGGGCTGTGTTTTTTTGGGTAAGAATTGACTTCAGATTCATTGACAGTGGGAATTGTTTCTATATATTGTTGAATAATTCAGAAGCTCATCGAAGCTGGATGTGGAATCAATGACAGAGGAGATCTGTGCAGTATTAGTGTTCACTCGGATGAAAATAAATAAGGGGATAGGAAAGTGGGATTCTTGGCCGAGGAGATTTGGTTTTTTCATGGAGCTGATTTTAAATGTTAGGCTAGCTTTCTTGTAAAATTTCATGATCGATTTAAGTTTAGTTAGGAGAATCAAGGACATACTGGATTGCCATGGTTTTCTCAGTACAAAGACAACAATTAGCCTGAAGGCCATGATTGCAGAGATTTGGGCCCTCATTATGACTTCAGTGGTCTTTCCACAAGACCGCCAAAGTCGCGATATTACGAGTTAAGTTGGATTAACAGGTGGAAATCCGACACCATCAGCCTGGTCGATGGCGTAAATCCGACTCTGTCGGCCTGGCCTATGACGAAAGAGAGGCCAGCACCGCCACGTCAACATGACTCTGCCTGCCTTATTATGATACATAATACGTTGCAGCGGTTTCCTGAATGGCAGTGTGGCACTGGCAGTGGAAACCCCAACACCTATCCCCTCCCGGGTGACCACCTCGCTGAGACAGGTAGGTAGACCATCCGAAAGGGGGGGATGCGAGCATTTGTCTGTGTGCATGTGTTTGTATGCAGAGTGGTGGGGTTATCTGTATGAGTGCATGTATGTGTGTGAATGGGGGTGTCTGAGTGCGTGTATGTGTGCGAATGGGGGTGTCTGAGTGCGTGTATGTGTGCGAATGGGAGTGTCTGAGTGTGTTTGTGAATGGGGGTGTCTGAGTGCATGTATGTGTGCGAGTGAGGGTGTCTGAGTGTGTGTGTTCGAATGGGGATGTCTGAGTATGTGTTTGTCTGAAAATGGGGGTGTCTGAGTGCATGTATGTATGCAAATGGGGGTCTGAGTGCATGTTTGTAAGCGACCAAGTGGTGGTGTCTGCATGTGTGTGGATGGGTGGGGATGTCTGCATGTGTGTAGATGGGTGGAGGGTGTATACATTTGTTTGGATGGGTGTGGGTGTCTACATGTGTGTGGATGGGTGGGTAGGTGTTTGCAGGTGTGTGGATGTGTGGGGTGCATGTGTCAGCAACAGGAATGGGGATTCCTGTCTCTGGGAGCGTTACCGCCAGGGTTTCTGTGACGGGTTGATCGCCACGGAAAACCTGGTGCTTTGCCAAGTCATAATACTGCCGGCGATCTTACGACTTCTGCCAGGCTGGAGGTGCTCACCTCTGGCCACGCAGTCCAACTGCCCTGGCGGTGCTGGCGGTGTTGTGGCAGTTTGGCTTTGGCCAAACTGCCAGTATCGTAAAATGCCAGTTTTCACTGCTGGGTCCGCGGCGGTAAGACCACCACCATGAGTTTGGCGGTCTTTACACCACCACTATCATAATGAGAGCCTTGGTGTGATGTGGGATATTGAGTTTTGGCACAGCAATGGTGTCAGGCACACATCTAACGATTTGTGTACAGTCCAAGTCACTCTTTTATGTTGGGTACAACAGAGACAATTTGAGTGTAAGGATGTCAAACAGCCTGTCTTCAGTGAATTTCTTTCTGGGTTGTGCTCAGATTTAGTTGAATCTGTGAGGTTGCTTGTGAATTATGGCATTTAGGTGGATTTTGAAGGGAACCATCAAGTGATTAATTCATCTACCTTAAATGGATGAAAACATGACACCAAAGATCAATTGGCACTACTAAAATTGATGTAAGTTGTGGATGTGAAAGAAGTTGTTTAGTGTGATGTATTCTTTGCAAGTCTTAAGTGTATATTGCATTTTGGTAGCTTGTCATTTTGAGCTATGTGATAGACCTATTGTTCTAAAAGGTTCGCTATATATTTTGGAGAGTTGAATATGAAGTCTACAGAAACAGAGCTGCTATGTCTACAATCAAGAAGGTCTTTGAATACGATTAAATAGCCACCCACCCAAAGGATGTTTTCCAATCATCACGAAGAATAGAGTACTCTTTTAGAGTAAAGGATTCAAGTATCACTTGCAAATTGTTATATAAACATTATTCTGTGATGCATAAAATGTCCAGGTTGAGCTTGTCAGTATGGCTGAAAGTTTCCCAATGCTGCAAATTTGCAGAGTGAACATTGTGTACCAGGCAGTTTGGAGCAGATTTGCTGCCCCTGAGTCGCTCCAGTTTGCACAGCTATTCATTAGCTTTGGCCTGAATGTACCCCCCAATCGGATGTGGGCCCCTGAATAATTACCTTGTCCAGTCCAGTGCTTATCTTAGTGAAAAGAAAGTGATTTATTATCCCCCAAAAAATTAATACAGCACAGTTCAATGGGGATCACATGATAGATTACGACTGCAACTGTGATGCCTAGTAAAGTGACCCATAGGCTATGGACCCCATACTAGGAGTTGGTATAGTGTCTACAGCTCTTCAGGTCAAGTCATAGGCACATATCAGGCACAGGTTCAAGTAACAATGGGCCAGATGTATCAAGTTTACCGATAGCGATTACCAAATTGTGATTTTTTGCGAATCACAATTAAGTAAGCACTATTGGAATTTATGAAACTCCCGGAGTTTCATATAGCGATTCGCAAGGGTTCGCCAATGGATCTACCTCATTAATATTTCTGAGATAGGTCGCAATTTGTGACCCATTACGAATGGGTACAATCACAGGGATGGTGACCTGCTGGGCTCAGCAAACCACCATGTTGGTGATTCCTTTTCAATAAAGCAATCTTTTTTTTTAACGCAGCCTGTTTTCCTTATAGGAAAATGGGATTCGTTTTAAAAAGAAAAATGAAAAGTTTTCTTTTCATTTTTTAAGAGTAGGCAGTGGTCCGTGGGACAACTACCTGCTCTTAAAAAATGTTTTTGCATGCATCCACGAAGGGGAAGGGGTCCGTTGAGGCCCCTTTCTTTTGCGAATGGTTTACCACCAAAATGAAAATGGTGGTAACTGCGATTGTTTTACGACCGCATTCACGGTCACAAAACAATCATACATACCTCTGCAATTCGGTTTTAGGAAGGGACATCCTTGACACCCCCCTTCCTAATACTGAATCGGTATGTAGTTGCAAATCACAAGTTACCAAATCGTAAATTGTATTTGATATATTAAAAAATTCAGTTTTTGCCATTGCAAAACTGTTTGATATATCTGGCCCTATGTTTCCACTCATCTGACGCCATTCAGTTCAAAGGCTTTTACTCAAATTAAAGGGATTGTTTGGGAAGCGGTAATTGTCCCCGTTGGGTTGTGCATCTCCTTTAGTCTGTCATGTGACACCCCATTCCCTGCTCATATTGTCATACTTGGCTGATGCTGGAGGTTGGGCACTCTCAGCAGCACCACCGCAGACAGGGGACAGCAGCAATGGTTTCTCTCTGGATCTGCATAGAGGGAGCAGAATGGCAGGACTGCTCAGTGCACGCCAGGCGTAAGTAGTCTTAAGGTCAAGGCAGGAGCTTTTGTGAAGTTGCAGCTTCCAGGCCAGGGCAAGGGTTGTGCTTCTTAGGACCATTGTAGCCTCCAGCCCACAATCGGCTCCTTCTTCGGTGAAGACATAACCTCTTGCTCATTATGCACTGGGGGGGTAAGGCAGCAGTAGCAGCCAGCCCTAAAGTGCTACTAGGGTACCAGACAACACAGAATTGCATCATTAGTATGGTCCACTGTAAGTGCCATGATGGGGGACCCTAAATGATAGACGTCAGTTCCGCCTTTGCTCCTAACAGCAGTAGTTAACTTCTGGGTGCTTCTCTCACTGTGAGCATAGCTAGGTTTTCCACAGGATAGTTTGTCTCTCTACAGGGCCAGACACTCTCAGTCCATTTCTGAGCAGGCAGACATCTAGGTGCTCGGCAGACCTTCAGGTGTCTACAGGTTGGGAGGAATTCAGGCAAAGTATTGTCTCCTTTTCTCTGGGAAGGCCCTGGCCACACAGCAGTCCTTTGAGCACTCTTCATAGCACTCCATTTCTTTGTAATGAAGAACTTGAAACAAACAAAGTTTGGATTCCACTTCTATACACATTTTCCATACAGGAGATTTTAACCCACTGTTTGGATTTCAGAAATAGGTGTTGGCGTTTCTCTTCTAAATATACTTTTCTGCTTGTTCCTGTGACACACTCATTGTGCAAAGTGATGGCTCTTACAGCATGTAGGAGTGGGGTTGCACCATCTAGGAAGATCCAAAACACAAGCACAATGAATTGTGAGATCTCTAAACTGGGCTATCATCAGTCTTCATAAGACAGTATGCAGGTGCCTACAAAAGGACAGGTCTTGTTTAGAAATGTCCTCACCTTTGTACCACAACACTCTAATCCCACTTCTCACCCCTGTCATCCACCAAATGCCAGTGCTTAGGAAGAACTAATTGACAGTCGTTTGTAAGCAAGCTCCTCATTGCATTCCTAAGGAAAGCCCTGTCCCCATTCCCCTTCACTTCTACTGTCTGTATCTCCACCCTGCAGTCACATGGATACAGGCAACATACTTTCACTCTGTGGGAGAAGTTGTACTCGTCCTGCCATTCTATACCAGGTGCTTTCAAAATATACCCTACTGGCCCTGGTACTCAGGCTCTTAAAAAAACATATTCCTACTACTACACTTGTGCTGCACACCCACTGCACTAGATACAGACACAAAATGTCAGCCAATAACAGATGAACTTTACAAGAGAGGAGCTAAGAGGCTTGCCTCTGCTTGGCATAAAGAAAATGGGTGCTCACACTAAAAAGTCATACATTATGGTATGCTACTATCACCACTTTATGTTATACACTTAGAGGCATACTTATGAGAGGCTTGGGCTGCCATTGTGCCAAAAGTTTTGAAGCATCAGCAGTTCAAGCACTACTCCATATCTATGAGAAGAAGCAATTGCCCAAATGCATAGGCCCAGATTTATGTGGGCCTAGCGTCATTCTAACACCACATTAGCATCATTTTTTAGAAGGCCAAAAATGCTTCACCTTATTTAGAGAGTGGCGTAATACTTGCATTGCGCCACTTTGTAACCCTTTGTGCCACATTATGCCTGCACCAGGCATAATGTATGCAAGGAGGGAGTTCTGGAGCTAGGGGGCCGAAAAAATGGCACAAAGAAATCTATGAGATTTCTATGCATCATTTTCATCTGCATTTTTTAAAGCCTGCTAAGAGCAGGCATGTAAGAACCTGCTCCCATTGTGTTCAATGGGCCTCTGGGTGCTTTGCAGGATTATCATCATCATTTTTTACAGTCCTGCAAAGCACTGAAATAGCGTAAAAAATTATTTCACTAGTCCCCCTGACAACTGCCATGGTGCGCCGTATTCTAAATACGGTGAACACATAGTGGTGTTAGGGGCAGCGCTAAGGGGCACAAGAAAAGTGGCACTGCACTAGGTGCAGCGCCACTTTTCATAAATCCGCACCAGAGTATTTAAAGGCTTGCATCGGGCAAAAGCTGCGCCTCAAACCAGCTGCTCTACACACACAGTAAACTATATAAGGCAGACATTCCCTCATAAAATATCACAGAAAACGAATGCAGGGATATTTATGGGTTTGATAATGTGTGATGCATCATTTGGATGTGGCACACAAGGCCTGAAAAGCGCCAAAAAAACGTACATTTTTAAGCCAGGCATAGGAAATGATGTAGTGGCTGTGGTATAAAGACCTGAACATCCAAAAACACTTTGGTAAGCTCAGCTACACCATTGAGGTTGTGATCCTGCAGCTCGGCATCCCAAGGAGACCACCACCAAGTAGGCAGCTAAGGAGGACAGACCATGCGTTCCAACAGTGAATCTCCCTCATCAACTTCAGGGAGGATGGAGTGATAAAACTCTATACGCTCAGGAGGGAGTCCATGATAGAAATGCTCCAGAAGATTGGTGTAAGTCTGCTGTTCCCAGCTGCCAGACCCTCCAAAATCGCTCCCCAGGTGAAACTGATTGCTGTGCTCTACATTCTGGCCTTTGGTACTTTTCCAGGCCACAACAGTAAGAGTGGCAGGAATATCAAAGGCATCATTTCATGCCTTCTAACCCACTGTCCTGGATGACATCATCCACCTCACGCCCCAATACTCCATTCCACAAGACCCACCAACAACAGGGGGAGACCAACCAAGGCTTCTATGGTATTGTGAGGTTTCCACAAGTCTAGGGTGCTATAGATTGCACACATGAGCAGCTGGTTCCCCCTGTGAGCCAGCACACCTGTTCTGGAATCGTAATCATACCTACTCAATCTGTGCCCCGGCTATCATGGTCCATCTGGGGATGTTCACCAATGTGCTGGCCAAGAACCCTGAAAGTGCTCATGGCACCTACATCTTCCAGCATAGTATTATCAATGAGCGCCTCCAGAATGGCCAATATGGTAATGGTCTACTTGTTGGTAAGTAAATCTCAAGTACGCAACATATCAACATGCAATAGCATATAACATAATTGCCAATTCTGTGTATGGTAATAAAGCTTGGTGCACATGTAAGAGTGGTTTACCTCATACTTGCACCATGCATTGTGGTACATGTGTGATGCAAACTCATAAGTCCGATATTTGAAGACATGCCCAGCCACTTTGTGTGGTTTGGAATGTCGTATAAAATCTGGAGTCATGCAACGTAGCGACACATATTGTGTTGCATTACTGTGTGTGAGGGAGGTGCTCCTTGTGAATTGTGTGGGTGCATCCATGAAACTCCCATGTTTGATGATGCATGTAATGTATATCAAACATAGCAACCTGGAGAATGTGTAAATTAAACAAGCCTTCCCAGATGATATGTAAAAAAAGATAAAAGAAGTAAGCTGACCAAGCTACCTTCACTTCTTATGTGTGCTGCATCCTGTGGCACACCTAAGGAATGTACCTCTAAGGATTGTTTATGTGCTTGAAGTTGCTCCTTTATGCACTAAAAAAAAATCATGCATGCAACACAGGCATACGTGCACTACGGTCCAAGGGTGCACGTGTTTCTACTAGGCAGACCATTGTGTGCCACTGCATGGTGAAAGGATGGGAATGTACAGCATGGCTAAATGACTGGGCATTCCTGCCCCATTCCAGTGAAACATTGCAACACAGCAAGGTCTCTTGCTGTGCTGCACTGTGCCACTTTCTGAAATATCTGGCCCCTATTGTCATGTTCACATAGTGGGAACAACGTACAGCTATGGGTAAGCAATAATTTGTCATTCTGTCATACTCTCACTAATCCTGTAATGACAGTAGCAACAGAATTTGTGTGTGTAGTATTGTCTGATCTCACGCTATCTGACTGGACTGAACCATGGGCCAGATGTATGAAAAGTTTTTGCACTCGCAAACGGTGCGAATCGCAAAAACGTGGTCTGCGATGCATGAAAGGCATTCGCAGACCAAAAATAAGAAATCGCAAAAATTATGATTTTTTGCGTTGTGACCTGGTTTTGCGAGTCGCATTTTGCGATTCGGTATTTCCAGTAGGAAATTGCAAGGCGCAAAATGCGATTCACAAATTCCAAGTCGCAAATAAATGCATCAAAAAATCGCAAATTGCACATTTTCGCAGAATGGCATTTTGCACATGCAAAATACCACTAAGTGAAACCAGGTGGTAACCAGGTGCAACCTATATAAATAGGCCCAGAATGCCTCAGACTCTTTTCCACAATGGCTGCACTCTATGTCATGGCGAGGAGGATGAGGATCTTGGCAGGTTTGAGGAGAGGGAGGAGGAGACAGGAGCGCATTTTCAGAGTGCACATTACACTTTTTGACCTGACAGAGGAGGAAATATTTGAGAGGTATAGGTTGAACTCAACCATGAGACTTGATCTGATAGCTGAGCTACAACCCATACTGCAGCGCAGAACACTAGGGACTCACAGCATACCCACCCATGTGCAGGTATTATGCTCCCTACACCTACTTGCCTCAGGGAGCTATCAAGGGGTCATAGCAGAAGCTGGAGGGGTTTCACAGGGTACCCTCTCCAGATTTTTCAATGCATTTATCAACGCCATGCTAAGCAAACTCCAACAGTACATCAGATTCCCCCACAGGAAATACAGCAGACAAAAATAGAGTTTTACCAGATAGCACAGTTCCCCCACGTCCTAGGTGCCATAGATGGCACACATGTGGCAATCTGTCCACCATCAGCCACAGAGTATGTGTACCAAAACCGTAAATACCAACATTCCATTAATATTCAGGTAATATGCAATGCCTCCTATATCATAACTGATCTCGTGGCCAGGTACCCAGGGAGCACACATGATTCGTACATCTTTCCCCACAGCGGCATTCACACAAGACTGCTAGCTGGGGAGTTTGGTGAAGGATATCTACTAGGTAATGTCACTCTATACACTGGTGTATAGATGGAGAACCCATGTCAGATGGCTCAGTTACTCATCACACCTTCCGTCCCTTCCAGGAGACAGTGCCTTCGCAGTACGCACCTACATGGTGACGCCCTACCTCAATCCCACAACACCAGCAGAACGGAGATACAATGCAGCACACAGGGCAACCCGCAACGTGGTGGAGTGCACATTTGGACTGCTGAAGAGTCGCTTCTGTTGTCTCCACTAAAGTGGAGGGCACTACAGTACAGTCCAGAGACCACATGTAGAATAGTGGCTACTTGTGCAATCTTGCACAATATAGCTACAACCAGGGGCATACCTATAGAAATCAGTGACACTGAATCAGATGAGGATGACGATCCCATGCCACCTCTATAGCCAGCAGACAGGACCAGTGCAGCAGGGGGAAGGCAAAGGCGTGCCGACATCACACACAACCATTTCAGACGTGAGTATGAATGACAAAAATCCACTGACAACTGTACCTGTAGTGATATAAATTTATTACCTTACGTCAGCTAATGAAAGATTGATAAATAAATTAAACAGGTGATGTTAGAAATGCAAATTAACTAATGAACAGAGTCACGCACTATTCCCTCATAGTGGCAACAGCAGTGTAATGGCGGCAAGAGTCACTTTCTCCTCCCACGCACACCACTTGGGTGCCCAGTTAAGTCACTGGCACCTTGATTGTCACCTTCAGTGGCAGTGCTGCGCCTGCCACTGTGCCGTCTGGTGTCTGCTGCTGGTACAGGAACACTACTGAGGCTTGAACTGTCCTCAGTGTCCCCCAAGGGTACCTCACTGGGAGTGGCAGATCTCTGTCCCATTACGTGTTCAGTCACATTTGTGATGTGAACTAGTCACTGGACAACGTCCCTACTGCTATGTGCAGCCTCCACTTGTGCCGCCACTGCGCGACGGTCGATTAGTGCAGTGGAATTCGCCATCCTGTTGGAGGACCTGCAGTAGCTGCCAAACATTGTCTGGAATCTGTGTTCTTGTCTGCTCCGGCTAACCCTTTCATGGCGCAGCTCCTGGCAGAGGTCACAGACAGCACTAGTTAGGTCCCTGGTGTCCTCTGAATCCTGCACCTGTCCCTCTCGCAGCTGTGAAATATTGCTATTTAGTGCATCCAGTTGCTGATGCAAGCCCATCATGTGTCGGTTGTGCACTCGCAGGTTCCGGTTCCTGTCAGAAAATGTCAATAAAGGTACAGGTACTGCTCTACACGGTGTTGTGTGTGTTGTGTTACCTTGGGTGTCAGTATACTTCATTACATTGTTATGCTACTGTCTGTACTAGTTTGTGGACTGCCACTCCCATAATGCATTGTTGTGCTGCTTCTAAGATGTGGACTGGACTACTTCACACACTGCTTCACATTACATGCTAATTCCTAAGGGGCTTTTGTGCATACACATTTCGGGTTCACAAACAACAATGCACTTACCTTGGCTGGTACTCGGTGTACCGGAGGTGTCGATGTCTGTGATCCCAGTCACAGCTTCAGTGAGGAGTGTGGATTCCACCAGGTCCTCCAGTGGTGTGGATGGTGCTTTGGTTGGTGGTCTGCCACCTGTACCCCTGGCCTCCGCAAGTATCCTTGCCACCCTCTCCTTTGCATGGGAGCGCAGGTCGTACCACCTTTTTTTATTTCCTCTATGGAGCGCTGTGCCACTCCAATGGCGCAGATTTTTATTGAATGTCCAGCAATAATCTTCTTTTTCTGCTTTCAGGAACCTGGAGTGAAGATTTCCCGAACAGGCGGTCATGGCTCCTCACCACCTCTTCAGTCAGGACCTCAAGCTCCTGTTCACTAATTTAAGCTTGCGCTTCCTTTCTGCCTTCCCCTGTGATGGTCCTGGGGTCTCCATCCTGGCTCAGGTGTTTCTGCTCCTGCTGAGTGCTGCTCTGTGTGGCTGGGCTGCTCTCTCTCAGGATGCTGGTTTGGGTGTGGCACCTGAAACTGCCTGGGATGACTCATTTCCTGCTGGTGATGTCATCAGGCTCCTCCAGGTGTGCATTCTCAAACTTTCTCGCAATTTGCGATTTTTTACTGAATCGCAAAAAAATCGCAAATTGCGAGAATGTAAATTGCGATTCAGTAAATGGTCCTCGCAAACCACAAATAGCGATTTATAAGAAATCGCTAATTCCGAATCGCAATTTTGTTACATGGCCAATTGCGACTCGGAAATAGCGATTTCTTAAAAATCGCTATTTGCGATTCGCAAGCTCATGTTTTCATACATATGGCCCCATATCATCTGCACTGGTTAAGAAATCAAGGTAAGAATCATGTGGTACTCAAGACAACTTAATATAAGTACAAACCGCACATGATGTCTAAGTGTGGGATGAGGGTTTGTACAATGCTGTACCTTGTTTCATTATCAGTTAAACTTAAAAAAATATAAGGGTGTGTGAACTAATCCTGTGTTCATTAGTAAGTGTGTCACACATGGCTGAAAACTTGTATGTTGACCATAGTTCCTGGAGCATTTCTGGAACAAATAGTTGTAAATTCCATTTGTGTCATTCAATGGATGTGTAGGCCTCAACCATCTGTAAAAGCCAATTTAGTTAATCAACGTGAGAGTCAACATAACAAAACACACATATGTCCCTGCCATACAGTCTAGCTACACACAGATACATATGTACCAATCCACATTGACATATATACCCAATGTGATTCACCACCGTGTTTTTTTATAGCTAGGCCAAATTCCCAACATATAAGGCCTCCTATGTCAGAAACGCAAACACAATGTTGCCAAACATGTCATACAACAGTAAGTAGCATAGAAAGGAATGCAACCAGGGCAAGGTATCACAATGTACCCTGCATCCCAATCTCAACATTCTCAAGCGACATCAATGATGACATGAACAAGGCATAGAATTAGAAAATCCCCTACAAGGTAGAATCATACACATACATGGTAAACAATAAAGTATTGTGTCCTGGTCTGTATTAGAAAGCTACTTGTATCTACATCAGTGTGTCCTACATACTAATGTCCCACATTGGCAGACCTATGTGTCCAAGTTCAGCATTACTTGTCTGACAACATGCACTAGCTGAAGGCTGACAACAAAATGTATAACTAACCATGTCACATGTTGCAAATTCGAAACATGTCAGCAGCAATTTTCAACATTAAAGTAAGTGACGCCTGGGTCATAATAATGTAGTCAAGCAACAACATTCAGAATTTTGAAGAGGGCATATGTATGAGTGAGTGTCAAACAGGTTGCCACTGTCCTAACCCAGCTAGTGCTGAATGCATGAAAAAACATTGGATCACTATGTAGAGGCTGGCGTTACTGAAGGGGAGATGTGAATAACTGTGTCTGAGTCCCAATACTTTTTATAATAATAACGTTCTTTATTTGATATGTTGAAGTATTCTATTATGTTTAGGGGGTCAGGCTGGCGGTGCTCCGGCGGGCATTCTGACCGCGGCGGTACAGCCGTGGCCAGAAACGGAAAGTCGGCGGTGTACCGCCGACTTTCCGCTGCCCATGGGAATCCGCCATGGCAGCGCAGCTTGCTGCGCCGCCATGGGGATTCCGACCCCCTCACCGCCACTGGAACAGGATGGCGGTGAGGGGTGTTGTGGGGCCCCTGGGGGCCCCTGCAGGGCCCATGCCAATGGCATGGGCACTGCAGGGGCCCCCGTAAGAGGGCCCCACTTTGAATTTCAGTGTCTGCTCAGCAGACACTGAAATTCGCGACGGGTGCTACTGCACCCGTCGCACATCCTCCACTCCGCCGGCTCCATTCGGAGCCGGCATCCTCATGGAGGGGTGTTTCCCACTGGGCTGGCGGGCGGCCTTTTGGCGGTCGCCCGCCAGCCCAGTGGGAAACCCAGAATACCTGCGGCGGTCTTTTGACCGCGCAGCGGTATTCTGGCGGTTCCCTCCAGGCGGGCGACTCCCGCCGCCCGCCGGGGTCAGAATGACCCCCTAAGTGTCTTAAACGGTCTTTGTTCTCTTTGCTTTTGGTTTTCCTTCCTTAGGTCTCTCTGTTCTTCCTCTTCTTTTTCTTTTCTTTAATCCCTCTGTCTCTTATTCATTTGTTTCTTTTTATTTTTTAGGTGACATTCTTCTTCGGCTGGAGTCTCGCCGATGTCGGAGGGAACAGCAAGGAGACGTAGTTTGAGAAAAATAATAAAGGTGGAGAAAGGTAAGTGGTTTGCTTTGACGATTATTTGTAAAGGTTAGGAGGGAAGGTGCAGAGTGGTGGGTGACAGAGCTGAAAGAAAATAACAGGTGCCCAGATTCTCAGCTCTGTGTTGGGGTGCTCTCTTGCAGACTTAAATCTTTCTCTGGTGGCTTTATTTCTGAGCCTGTTATAGACACAGCGCTTGCTTAGTGAGGGTTAGTAGAAACGGGGAGCAAGAAAACAAACAAAAATACAAAGAAAACTAATTGTTAATGTGAACCCGAGTATGTATGTGGAGAGCGACAGCAATTACTAGACTGCTGGTGCAGAGTTTATTTTCTTACTCCCTCCCCGCGTTTGTCCCACACCACCCGTCTTCCCCTCCTGCCCGTAAAATATGCTATTGGACTCAAGAAGCAGGTACGTATCTGCGATAGCCACGTCCCTCCAGGGACGTGGCAGAAAGTTGCATCCAAATGCTGCTCAACCGCCGGTGTACCTGTGCCTCAGTTACAGGTCAGCTCTCCGGCTCCTTGTTTTTTCCCCTTGTTCTTCAGGTCCGGTCGCTCTCCCTGGCTCTCTTCTCCATCTCCATCTTCCACGTTCTCTCCTCTCTCCAAACACGCCGGCAGTCCTTCCTCTAATTCTGTTTTTACCCAGATATCCGGGTTTGCAGAGGTCTTTTCTGTTCCTTGACTCCCATCGGTCCCCCCGGGGTATCGGGTGGGTGGTCCAGGACCGACATCCGTAAACAGGGTCCCCTTGACCCTGTTACACACCCCTCCCCTAGAAGGGCACTGTTCGAGTTCCTGGTCAAGGTGACATCTCGACAGATAATCAGCAGTACACAATTGATTTCCTGGTAGGTGTTATACCTGAAAGGTAAATGGTTGCAGTTCCATAAACCAACATAGTATTCGTGGGTTAGTATTCTTATGGCGGGACAACCAAGTGAGGGGAGCATGATCGGTATGTAGTATAAAGGGGTGTCCGAGTAGGTAATATTGGAGATTCTCGATGGCCCATTTGATTGCTAGGCACTCTATTTCGATTATCGGGTAACGCTGTTCCCGGGGTAGAAGTTTTAGACTTATGAATACAATGGGGTGGCTATTATCATTTTCATCTTTTTGAAACAATACGGCCCGTATACCCACGTCGGAAGCATCAGTCTGTAGATAGAATTGTTTTTGGAAGTCTGGGAAACGTAATACTGGCTCAGTGGTCAGGCTTTCTTGAAGGATGGAATAACTGCGTTGTTGGTCAGGAGTTAGGGTTTTTATCTTCGTGGGTTGTCCCTTTTTTAAGAGATCAGTTAAAGGGGCAGCCAGGGTGGAATAGTGTGGGATAAACTTTCTATAGTAACCTTTCAATCTTAGAAATGAGCGCAACTGGGTGGGGTGGGTACTCGGAGAATGGATTCAACTTTACTCATTTGAGGTTTAATCTGACCCTTTCCTATACAATAGCCGAGGTAAGCAATCTCGTTACAGGCTATTTTACATTTAGATGGGTTGGCGTGAGCCCTGCGTTTTTTATTGGGTGGAATATTTGGTCTAAAAGAGTTATGTGTTCGGCCCATCGAGGTGAGCGGCAGCGTATGTGGTGTGATGATGTGACAACGTATCCTTGAGCCTTTGGAAGGTTGCTGGGGCCCCGTGTAATCCAAAAGGGAGGACAGTGAACTCATAGAGGCCTGATGGAGTAGAGAAAGCTGTTTTCTCCTTGTCCCCTGGCGATTATGGAATCTGCTAGTAACCTTTAGTGAGGTCAATGTGGACATGTACTGGGCTTTTCCTAGTAATTCTAGGAGTTTGTCAACACGTGGAATGGGGTAGGTATCGAACTGCGATATAGTGTTCAGTTGCCTAAAGTAGATGCAAGACCGAATGGACCCATCCGGTTTAGGCACAAGAATGACTGGGGAGTACCATGGACTCACGGAGGATTCTATAATACCCATCTGTAGCATTTTTCCACTTCCTGTTCTACTTGCTGCTTTCGGGCTTCTGGGATTCGATATGAACGGAGACAAATGGCCTTTCCGGGTTGGGTTTTAATGTGGTGTTGCATCAAGGTTGTCTTCCTGGGTATTGAGGAAAATAATGATTTGTGTTTGGAAAGGAGAGCATTTAGCTGTTGTTGTTAATCGGCTAAAAGGGAGGTGTTTATGATGGGCTTCTCGGAGACTGTGTCCTGGTCTGTTGGGTATAACCCGATTTCTAACTCTTTTACTGTGTTTACAAGAAACCCTGTTGGCAGAGGAGTTGCAGTGTCTTCAGGTTCTTCCCACTTTTTTAGTAGGTTTATATGATATATCTGTGTTTTCTTGGGGTTTTCTGGCAATTCAATTGTATATGTTACAGGGGTCACGGCACCCAGAACGTTATATGGGCACTGCCATTTCGCTAATAGCATGTTGTCCGAGCTAGGTAATAATATGAGGACTTTATCCCCGGTTTGTAGTTGTCTGAGATTGGTGATTTTGTCATAGTATCATTTTTGTTTTTCTTGGGCTTTCTCGAGATGTTCTTGTACGTCTTCCCATACTGTCTGGATTTGGGATTTTAGCTGTTGGGTGTATTCTAGGATGGCTTTGTCCCCGCCCTCTTCCTCCTCCCACAGTTCTGCGGCCATGTCTAAGAGGGTTTGGGGCTGGCAACCGAAAACCAGCTCAAAGGGACTATGACCCGTAGAGGATTGTACACGAGTACTTATCGCATAAAGGACCAGGGGCAGCTTTTTGTCCCAGTCCTTCCCCGCCTCGGAGATTGTCTTCTTCAAGAGGGTCTTTAGGGTACGGTTATACCTCTCCACGAGACCATCCATCTGGAGGTGATACACGGAGGTCAGTATGAGTTTTACACCTAGTATCTGACATACTTGGGTCATTAATTGTGACATAAATGGGGTTCCCTGATCTGCGAGAATATTCTGGGGAAATCCTACTCGTGAGAAGAACCCGACCAAGGCATGAGCCACACTTTTAGTGGTCATACTAGACAGAGATATAGCCTCTGGGTACCGGGTGACGTAGTCGACTAGAACAAGGATGTAAGTATACCCTTTGGAGGAGGGGATGAGGGGGCCTACTAAATCCATACCTACCCTTGAGAACGGGATGTCAATAATAGGTAGTGGATACAGGGGTGCTTTCTTTTGTGGGCCAGGGTTTATCAGCTGACATTTGGGACACTGTTGGCAGAACCGTCAGATGTGTGAAAACACCCCAGGCCAGTAAAAATGCCATAACAGATACTACTCCGTTTTACCCCTTCACAAAGTGTCCACCCCCCTTGTGACTATGGGCTAGATGTAAGGCTTGAGTGCGATAGGGTTCCGGAATCACTAGTTGCTTCTTTTCCCTGTTATTAGATTTCGTTATTCTATATAGGAGACCTTTTTGAACAAGAAAATATGGACCCACCTTTCCTGTTAGCACTGATGTAGCTGACTTCCATGCATGTTGTAGGGTATGATACTCTCTTTAAATACTATGAAAAGGAGGAAGAGAGGTGACTGCTATCCTTCTTGCTTCCCCCCTTTTGCTAGTCTCTTCTTATGATTGATGTAATTTCTTTCCTTCTCTTTTTTCCTTTCTGCTAGGTTCATACCCATCTTCCCCAGGACTCATGTGTATGCTGCTGAAGGGAGCATCCTCCCACCATAGATCCACCTGGCTTTTAGTTTGTGTACAGTCAAGTAGGTCAGAAAAATATGTATAATCAGTGTCCATGATGGCTTCCTCTACTAAATGGTCGATAACTCCCATCTCTATTACGTCTCTTCGTTCCTCCTGTTCAATGGAGACAGAGACCAAGGGATATTCCTTCATGTCGCCATGGATACAACAAATAGAGACCGTGTTTCTGGGTGTTTGAGCTTTGAAGTCTACCAGGTTTGCTCTAATGACAGATTGACTGCAAACTGAGTAAACCAGGAGGGTAGTGTTACGTCAGTTGACGGTCATCTCTTTTATATTCTTAGAATTCTCTTTTCTAGAATAAAATACTCTTCCACGGGTAACGCCGATTTCCATGGGTTCCGGTTTTTCTTCTTTGTGAGGGCCCGTGCGGGCGATATGGCCCCACTCCCCACCACTGTAGCATTGTGGTTGTTGGTTAGGGCTTTTCTCATTGAATCTGAGAATAAATGTTTCCTCAGGACTTTTGTGAAAGGTAGGGCGATATGATGGTACTAGAGGTCGACCGGCTGCATTGGCTCCTTTTGATGGTCCGGGTTTAAAGTCAGAAGATCGATGGAATGCACACGCCAGGTCTATTGCCGTGGTAGTATCCACATTGGGGTGCTGTTTTATCCAGTTGCGGGTGGCTGATGGTAAGGCTTCCAGGTATTGCTCAAGGAGGATGGCACAAATAACATATTCTCTTTCGGTACCAATAGGCCCCAACCACTTCAGTCCCAAATCCTTTAATTGGAAATAAAGCGAATGGGGATTCTCTGACAGACAACACTTAGGCCCCCATTACAACCCTGGCGGTCGGTGTTAAAGCAGCGGTAAAACCACCAACAGGCCGGCGGTAAAAAAAATTGAATCACGACCATGGCGGAACCCGCCAACATAGACAGCCACTTTAACACTCCGACTGCCATGGCGGTACAAAGAAACAGCATGGCGGTCACTGCCAACAGACAGACGGAAGACAATGTACCTCCCACAGTATCATGAGAGGCCAATCCGCCACCTTTTCCGGGGCAGATTCACCGCAAACAAAAACACAGCGGAAACAGGACTTGGAAGGGAAAAAGCTCACCTCTACACACCCCACAAGGAACCAGGACCCCATGGAGCCGGAACTCCAAATTCTACCTGCCATTCTCTTCCTGCTCCTCTACCAGGAGCACACTCGCTGGGCGTCCTAACACGGAGGCGCCGGTTTTCAAACATCGGGGATAACAACTAAAGAATTTTGGGTCCATTTGACCTTCTTTCGGTGAATATTCACATTGCAACATATCGATTTCGGATCATCTGACATTATTGTCTAGTGCAAATAGTGATATTGGATTGTTGAGCCCTGAAGAAGTCGTAAGGGATGTTAATTACTCCCAAAGACGAAACACGTGTTGGCTGGAAAGCTGGAAGTACATATTGTTTTGGATTGCTGACTGTCCAATATGAAGTCATATGTTCAATAAACTCTGGACTGATTTATTTTCCGTACTGATTCACTCCAAAACTTACTGGTGGCATCATGGACTGATTTTCGCAACAATATATATGTGAATTCTGTATCTTTTTGTTCTTCGTTTACTTCAGGGGCACCTCGTTGTGTATTTTTCACGTGAGTACTGCACCTACGACACAGGGGAGGGGGAGGGAAAAGAGAGTGACACACACACGCAACATGCAAAACCCGCACCCCCACCCTCACCCACTACAACACACACACAAATAAATGTTGATACATTACATTTACACCCCGCAACCCCCCCTGGAAGAACGCAAGGACAAAAGGAAATTATTTGAACGAATGTAATCATGAAAAATCCATTACTCTAAAATATATATACACTATTAACAAATATATACACCAAGAATTCAAGTCCATGTACTGCACCTACATAGTCCGTGGTCCACTGGGCCCAAAATGCATGGGCGAGGCACACACAAGATACCCAATCAAAACTGAGAGAACACTGCCGGGGCATCAGATCGAAATAAAACAGGCACCTCAGGGGGAAGGGAACGGGGGGCACCTCAGCTGGATGAGTGCACGATGCCAGCTCCACAAGGGGGCACCATGCCCATTGAATTATACTGGGGAGTGCAAAGCCACAGTCTCTCAAGTCTCTCCAGTGGGTGGGTTGCCCACTGCCTTATCCTGGGGAGTGCAAATCCACAGTCTCACAAGTCTCTCCAGTGAGTGGTTTGCCCACTGCTTTATCCTGGGGAGTGCAAAGCCACAGTCTCACAAGTCTCTCAAGTGGGTGGTTTGCCCACTGCTTTATCCTGGGGAGTGCAAAGCCACAGTCTCTCAAGTCTCTCCGGTGGGTGGGTTGCCCACTGCTTTATCCTGGGGAGTGCAAAGCCACAGTCTCACAAGTTTCTCCAGTGGGTGGTTTGCCCACTGCTTTATCCTGGGGAGTGCAAAGCCACAGTCTCTCAAGTGGATAACAATTCTCCACTGGTTCTGTAGGGGGCTTTGTGCCCAGAGTGCTTCATCCTGCCAAGGACAGAGGTAGTGTATGTGATACTCCACTGGTTCTGGAGGGGGCTTTGTGCCCAGAGTGTTTCATCCTGCCAAGGACAGAGGTAGAGGATGTGATACTCCACTGGTTCTGGAGGGGGCTTTGTGCCCGGAGTGCTTCATCCTGCCAAGGACAGAGGTAGTGGATGTGAATCTCCACTGGTTCTGGAGGGGGCTTTGTGCCCAGAGTGCTTCATCCTGCCAAGGACAGATGTAGTGGATGCCTTTCTCCACTGGTTCTGGAGTCTGCCTTGTTCCCAGAGTGCTTCATCCTGCCAGGGACTGAGATAGTGGATGTGAAACTCCACTGACGGTGGGCCTACATGGAAGCTGTCCAGGCCCCTGGAACTGACCACCAGCTTCGTACGACTGACCAGTGGGGATGGCAGTCATGTCTGCGGTGGTGCCACTGGTACATATTGTGGTGTGGCTGCTGGCGGTGTTTGCGGCGGCCTCAGTAGCGGCAGTGCTTGCGCCGCTCATTGGCCAGCGGTGCTGGTGGGTGGCTCAGTGAGCATTCTGCTGGCGGCGGTGTCCTGGGCAGCGGTGCTGATGGCGGCGGTGTCCTGGGCAGTGGTGCTGGTGGCGGCGGTGTCCTGGGCAGCGGTGCTGGTGGCGTCGGTGTCCTGGGAAGCGGTGCTGGTGGAGGCGGTGTCCTGGTAAGCGGTGCTGGTGGCGGCTGTGCATGTGGCGGTGTTGGTGGCGGTCTTGTCCGCCGTGCACGTTGGTGGCGACTTCCCTTTCTTTCTCTGCCCGTTCCCCACCTTGGATGGTGGCGCAGCTGTCTTGCCACTCCCAACTGTAGTCCTGGGAGAGCCCTTGGTGGCAGGTGTTTTGCCCTTCTCCTTCTGGCCTGTGGCTAACTTCTTATGTTTCTGAGGTGGGGGACTGTCCTTGGCCTGGCTCCTTAGCACACAGGCTTCCCTGCTGCTTGGCGCACTCCAGAAGCCGGTTACTGCTGGCACCACTGTTCCCGGTGATGTGGTGGCTGAGGTGCTAGGTTGGGACCTGGAAACGCGGGCCCTAGGGGATGGAAGGGGTGGGGGAGGTGAAAGGAAGAGGTCAAGAATTGACAGGAAAAGTTTTTTAGACACACTGGGATGGGTAGATGGAGGGGGTTTGGGAGTGGAGGAAGAGGTAGTGGTTGTAGGAGGTGTTCGTTTGCTGACTTTGGGTGAATGTGCATGGGCTGGAGGCTGTGGTGAGGTGGATGGCTGTTGGGTGGGTGTGTGACTACGTTTGTGTAGTTTGGGAGGTGGGCTCACAGACACACTGGTAGAGGACACAGGGGATGTGTGAATGGTTGTGGGGGTGGTTAGTGCATGTGAGCTGTGTGTGGTGATGGGCGTCCTGGTGATGGACATAGTGGCTGAGGATGTAGTGCATGCAGGTATAAGTGGAGACGTGACAGGGAGGGAGGAGGGAGACGAGGAGGAGGGAGACACAGTGGAGGCAGTGGATGTTGGTATGTGTGCATAGGTATGATGCTTGTGTGAGTGCCTGTGGGATGTGTGGTGCTTATGTTTGCCAGAGCTACCCTTGTGTGTTGAGGTGTGTGCATGCTGGTCTGATGGTGTGCTTGGGATAGGCTGAGGTACTGGGGATTGGGGCTGGGTGAAAGAAGTTGGAGGGGGGAGGCTGGACACAGGGAAAATGGCTGCCATCAGTGCTGAGGCCACAGTCTGAAAAGCTTGCTGTTGGCCTGCCTGACCAGAATGAATGCCCTCCAGGTATGCATTTGTCAGTTGCAACTGCCTCTCTGCACCCTGGGTGGCATTCAGAATGGTAGACTGCCCAACAGTGAGGGATCTGAGGAGGTAAGTGGCCTCCTCACTGAGGGCAGCAGGGCTGACTGGGGCAGGGCCTGAGGTGCTTGGGGCGAAGGAGGTGCTCACCCTCCTGGGTGAGCGGCCACGGGGCACACGCTGAGGGGCTGCTGGGAGGGTGGTGCTGGTAGGGGGGTGGCGGCTGTACCTGTAGATGCGGGGGGCACAGAGGGGCCCGCCACCGCAAGGGAGCTCCCATCAGAGGAGGAGTCAGTGTCGCTGGTCTCAGCTCCTGTCCCCGCTGTGGAGCTCCCCTCGCCCTCCCTCCCAGTGGTGAATTCGGAGTTTGTAGTCTCGCCCTCCTGGGCCATGTGGGATGCAGCTCCCTCCTGCTCCAGTGGCACTGCTCCTCTGCGTGATGATGCTATTGCACACAAGAACAGGGAGACCACAAAAAGGGGGGGGGAAGAAAGTAGAAAGACATGTTCAGTGCATGCAATACCGCTACCGTTGGCGGACACTACAGACACAGTAGCCCTCTGCACTACGCCATGCACTTAGAGTTCCCTTATTAATCACAGGGCCATGGGGTGCAAGGCCTATGCCCGATTGCTGCACACATGGAAGTCACAGGAGCCTGACTAGGGGTAGATGGCTGTTAACACTGGTGGGGTGGGGTGCCACATGGCCTGCCTTAAGAAGGGACCTTGCCTACAAAACTCGCCCTGGCCTATGGGTACCCACAGCCCACCTCCCCCACCCAGACACCTCCAATGCGTGCTGAATCAGATGAATGTGACTGTACTCACCTCCTTGTGGCTGCTGTGATGCCCTCAAGCGTCCATCCAACTTCAGATACGCCACCGCCAGGATCCGGGAACATCAGGGGGGTCATGATGCAACGGGCACCCCTCCCATGTTGGGAGGCCATCCCCAGCTGGACCTCCGCCGTCTTCTTGCTCCAGCGGCGAATGTCCTCCCATCTTTTCCGGCAGTGGGTGCTCCGTCTGTGGTGGATCCCCAGGGTTCGGACTTCCTTGGCGATGGCACGCCAAATATCCTTCTTCTGGTGGGCGCTGACCTACAGGAATAGTACAGGGGAAAAGGATAAAATATAACCGTCCGGACCGTCACAGTCATTGGCCCACGTTCCTAACCTTGCCATGACGCACATACACTCACTGTCGTTTCATGTACGCCTCATTCCCCCCCCCCAATCTCCCATCCACACCACTCCAAACAGGCATTGGCCATACAGCATGCTCACAGTGTACTCACCTGTTAGTCTGGAGGACCGTAGAGTAGCGGGTACTGGGGAGGACCCCATCCACTAGTTTGTCCAAATCCTCCAATGTGAAGACAAGGGCCCTTTCCCCAGACACCTGAGCCATTGTCGCTTCCAGACTGAGGTCACAGCAGCACTTGCTGTGTAGGTCCTCTCCTGTCGAAGATCAGGTATCAAGTGAGTGAACAGTGAGGAAATGGTGGTCACGTCTGCGGCAGTGCGTACCGTCACCGCCAGCGTACATCATCATTTGCTCCTGGGACCCAAAGGGTCCAAAGTTAACCAATGCAGGATTGCGCTGCAGTCTTCGACCGCCCACCGTGGCGGTGTACAACGCCAGCGCAGTTACCTCATATCTCCTTGTCCCACCTTACAGGTAAGGCAGCTGCCATTTCAGGGGGCCTCATGGCATTAATTTTAAATGCATCACACATATCTAGGCCTTGCATACACACTACGACAGGCACATAGCGGATTGACAAATGTGTGCAATAAATATTCTATTTAATACCTCAGTGTTGGGTGACTCTCTGCTCGCTGTTCTCGTCCATAGGGCACGTCAGCTGGGGCAGGTGAGGAGATGGCGGCATCCTCCGGTGTACAGATCGCTGGTGGACCTGTCGACAATGGAAGAGCGACATGTAATTGTCACCTACAGACTTGATCGTGCCACAATCCAGAAACTGTGTGCCCAGTTGGACCCAGACCTGATGTCAGCAATCCGCCATCCCACAGGGATCCCCCCTCTGGTGCAGGTCCTGTCAGTACTCCATTTCCTGGCAAGTGGGTCTTTTCAAACAACAGTGGCCATAGCATCAGGGATGTCCCAGCCTATGTTCTCCAACGTGTTGTTCAGAGTGTTGTCTGCCCTGCTGAAACACATGCGCAGCTACATCGTTTCCCTCAGGTGGAGGATTTGCTTACAGTGTAAGGTGAGTTCTATGCCCTGGGACATATCCCCAACATCATAGGTGCCATTGATGTGACACATGTGGCCTTGGTACCCCCCGCAGGAGTGAACAGGTGTACAGAAACCGGAAGAGTTACCATTCCATGAATGTGCAGATGGTGTGCTTGGCCGACCAGTACATCTCCCATGTGAACGCCATGTTTCCTGGCTCAGTGCATGACGCTTACATTCTAAGGAATAGCAGCATCCCTTCTGTGATGGGCCAACTCCAGAGGCACCGTGTGTGGCTATTAGGTGAGGACAAGGACCCTATACCATGTGAATAGTTGTCTGGGGTTGTCCCTAAGGATTAATGTGTGTCTAACAGTTGTCCCTCTACATTTGCAGTTGACTCTGGCTACCCCAACCTGTCATGGCTACTGACCCCAGTGAGGAATCCCAGGACAAGGGCAGAGGAACGCTACAATGAGGCACATGGGCAAACTAGGTGTGTTATAGAGAGGACCTTCAGCCTCCTGAAAGCCAGGTTCCGGTGCCTCCATATGACTGGTGTTTCCCTCTACTACTCACCAAAGAAGGTGTGCCAGATCATTGTGGCCTGCTGTATGCTGCACATTTTGGCTTTGCGACGACAGGTGCCTTTTCTGCAGGAGTATGGTCCTGAAGGAGGTGCTGCGGCAGCTGTGGAGACTGTGGACAGTGAAGAAGAGAAGGCAGAAGAAGAGGACATAGACAACAGAAACACTGTGATCCATCAATACTTCCAGTGAGACACAGGTAAGAAGACATCACTGCCTCCTACATCTGATACACTTGTTTGACCTATCATATGTCTGTCACTTTTACCCAGTGTATGGACCCTGATTTGTCACTTTCCCTTTTGATTTCACAGATGTGGGTCCCACTGTGTGACCTCTGCTATGTAACCTCATGGACTAGAGCTGTGTGACATAGGTATGTTGACAATAGAATGGACATTGCTATTTCCCTCAGTTATTGCAAATACACATTGGTGAAAGCACAGACTGACTCCATCTGCAGGGTGGGGGGTGCTGGTGTCGTGGTCCTGTGGCGGTGCCTCCTGTCCACTAGCGCCCGCGGAGGTGGTAGGCAGTTCATCGTCCAGGCTAGTGTCAGGGGCCCCTTGTTGTGCCACAGTGTCCCTCCTGGTGTTGTCGAGTTCCTTCAGCACCCCTACAATTGTGCCCAGGGTGGTATTGATGGATTTGAGTTCCTCCCTGAACCCCAAATACTGTTCCTCCTGCAGCTGCTGGGTCTCCTGAAACTTGGCCAGTACCGTTGCCATTGTCTCCTGGGAATGATGGGAGGCTCCCATGATGTTGGAGAGGGCCTCGTGGAGAGTGGGTTCCCTGGGCCTGTCCTCCCCCTGTCGCACAGCAGCCCTCCCAGTTCCCCTGTGTTCCTGGGCCTCTGTACCCTGAACCATGTGCCCACTACCACTGCCCCCAGGTCCCTGCTGTTGTTGGGGTGGTGGGTTAGCCTGGGTTCCCTGTAGTGGTGGACACACTGCTGATTGACGTGTCCTGGGGACAGAGGTATGGGCCCGCTGGGTGGGTGCTATGATGGTGTTTCCAGAGGGGGGGAGGCTCTGTTGTGGCTTGTGCCAGTGTGAGGGGAACCGACTCTCCCGAGGTCCCAGGTGGGCCAGGCTGGTCATCTAGATCCAGTTGGACAGAGCTGCTGTCATTTCTGTGGCCTCTTCTGTGGGTAGAGTGGACATGTCTGGAACCTCCTGCCCGGTGACGTTGGATAGGGGTCCTGCAGGGGTGTAAAGGCATGTTTATTGCATCTGTGTGTGCCATGGTGTGCAATGGGTGGGTGACCCTGTACCCAAGTGCTTGCATTCCTGTGTAGGACCTTGTGTGCTAATTGTTTAGCGGTCTGTTTGGGTATGTGTAGTGGACACGCATTGGTGATGGGATGTGTGGTTTGTGATAGTGGGACATATGTGAGGAGTTGGAGTGATGGGGTTGAGGGTGAGGGTGGGGGTATGTGATAGCATGCAGGTAGAGTGGGGGATATGGTAGTAAAGATTTGACTTACCAGAGTCCATTCCACATGCTACTCCTGCGAGGCCCTCAGGATGCAGTATAGCCAAGACCTGCTCCTCCCATGTTGTTAGTTGTAGGGGAGCAGGTGGGGGTCCGCCACCAGTCCTCTGAACCGCGATGTGGTGCCTTGAGACCACAGAACGCACCTTCCCCCGTAGGTTGTTCCACCTCTTCCTGATGTCATCCGGTGTTCTTGGGTGCTGTCCCACTCTGTTGACCCTGTCCACGATTCTGTGCCATAGCTCCATCTTCCTAGCTATGGTGGTGTGCTGCACCTGTGATCCGAATAGCTGTGGCTCTACCCGGATGATTTCCTCCACCATGACCCTGAGCGCCTCCTCAGAAAACCTGGGGTGTCTTTGCGGTGCCATGGCGTGGTGTGGGTGATGTGTGAGGTGGTGTGTGTTGTGATGTGTGGGGTGATGTTTAGGGGTGTGTGGTGTTTTGTGCGTAGATGTGTATGTGTGATGGTGTTGTGTGCCTCTGTATGCTGGTGTTGTCTTTGCTATGCTATCTCTCTGGCCTTCGTCTACATTTTTGGTTGTAAGGGTTTGTGGGAGATGTTCGCTGATGTTTTATATTGTATTGGGTGTGTGGGAGTGGTGTGTGTATGTGTATCAGGTGTGTGTATTTGGAATTGTCCAATGTGGTAGTGTTTTGTAAATGTGTGTTTATTTTGAGCGCAGCAGTGTGTACCGCCAATGGAATACCGCACTTGAAAGACCGCTGCGTGGATTTGTGTGTCGTGATAGTGTGGGTGTATTCCTGTTGGCATAACGGTGGAGGTTTTCTTATCGCCAGTTTATCACTGACCTTTGGTGTGGCGGACTGGTGTAGGTGTCTAGATTTTGGCAGATTCCGAGCTATGGGTCGTAATAGCTGTGGCGGAATTCCGCAGCCGCTGCTGTGTGTTGGCGGTCTTCTGCATGGCGGTAAGCGGCATTTACCACCAATGTTGTAATGAGGGCCTTAGTTTTTCTAAATTTAAGTCTGTAGTACTCGGTGTCAAAGCCAACCCGCTCCAGTATACTTTCCTTTATATCCGTATAAGGGGTAGTACCCCCAGGGTTACCTGCTTGATATGCAGCTTGTAGATTACCTGTCAGTAAGGGGGCCACATACTCTCCCCATCTATCTTCTGGCCAGGCAGCAGATGTCACTACCCTCTCAAAATTGGTGAAGAACGTGTCAGGGTCTTCACCTTCTTGATATTTCTGGAGGACAGAGCTAGGCACGTTGGGATGGACCGTTGTTGTGGCTATTGTATCCGTCAGTTTTTGCAAGGCAGTCTCATGAACGCGCTGGTTGTTCTCTATAATTGTGTCTTGGCTCTTTAAATCGCTTTGAAGGGTTTCTCTGTCCGTCCAGGCTTCCCTTTGGTGTTCCTTCCACACGACCTGTAAGTGGCGTTGTCCCTCCGCCAACTGCTGAATCATATCCTCAATCGTGGGTTTGGGTTCCATTTCACAGGATGAAGCAAGGTCTCTTTTCTCTCGGCTACCGCTATCCCACTTCTGACACCACTGTAGAGGTTGGGGTATAGCGTTACTGAAGGGGAGATGTAAATAACTCTGTCGGAGTCCCAATACTTTTTATAATAATGTTCTTTATTTGATATGTCGAAGTATTCTATTATCTTAAGTGTCCTTAACAGTCTTTGTTCTCTTTGCATTTGGGTTTTCTTCCTTAGGTCTCTCTGTTCTTCCTCTTCTTTTCTTTTTTTGAATCCCTCTGCCTCTTATTCTTTTCTTTGTTTCTTTTTCCTTTTTAGGGGACTTTCTTATTCGGCTGGAGTCTTGCCTATGTTGGAGGGAACAGCAAGGAGACGTTGTTTGAGAAAAATGACAAAGGTGAAGAATGGTAAGTCGTTTGCTTCGACGATTATTTGTAAGGGTTATGAGGGAAGGTGCGGAGTGGTGGGTGACGGAGCTGAAAGAAAATAACGGGTGCCCAGATTCTCACCGCTGTGTTGGGGTGCTCTCTTGCAGACTTAAACCTTTCTCTGGTGGCTTTATTTCCAAACCTGTTATAGCCACAGCGCTTGCTTAGTGAGGGTTAGTAGAAACGGGGAGCAAGAAAGAAAAAAAAATACAAAGAAAACTAATAGTTTTGTTGTCTTTTAATGCGAACCCAAGTACGTATGGGGAGAGTGACAGCAATCACTAGACTGCTGGTGCCGAGTTTATTTCCTTACTTCCTCCCCGTGTTTGTCCCACACCACCTGCCTTCCCCTCCCGCCCGTAAAACACGCTATTGGACTCAAGAAACAGGTACGTACCTGCGATAGCCACGTCCCTCCAGGGATGTGGCGGGAAGTTGCATCCAAACGCTGCTCAACTGCCGGTGTACCTGTGCCTCGGTTACAGGTCAGCTCTCCGGCTCCTGGGTTTTTTCCCTTGTTCTTCAGGTCCAGTTGCTCCCATGGCTCTCTTCTCGGTCTCCGTCTTCCACATTCTCCCCTCTCTCCGAATGTGCCGGCTGTCCTTCCTCTAATTCTGTTTTTACCCGGATAACCGGGTTTGCTGAGGTTTTTTTCTGTTCCTTGACTCCCGTCGGTGCCCCTGGTGTATCGGTTGGGCGGTCCAGGACCAACATCCGTGAGCAGGGTCCCCGTGACCCTGTTACATACTTCTTTGTCTTTGTGCACATATAGTGAGTGCGCATAACAGAGTTATCCACAATTTTCAGAAATACCAATCACACTAATCTACTGCCTGAACATTAAGGTCAGCATATGGAAATGTTCAAAGTATCAGGACATGGATAACATTAGCATTGACACAGATAACTGGAAAATGCATATGCCAAACCATGGTTAACTGTACTTATAACTCACAAAGTTCTGTACTGCAAGATATGTCTATGGGTTAGTCAATATGCATACCTCACATGGACATGTATGTTTCTGTAAAATGTGCATAATAACTAACCTATCTTTTTTTTTCCTTCAGCTGACCAGGGTTATGGTCTGCAGCCATGGGTCATGACCCCATTCGGCCAGAAAAGGTACAACCAGGAACTAACCAGGACCTGGAACATTGTGGAATGGTGTTTTGAAGTCCAGGTTTCAGTAGCTAGATATGTCTGGGGGAAGGTTGTCCTACTCACTCCCTATGGTGTGCAAGATCATCTTGGCATGTGCCATTTTACACAGCATTTGTATCTGGAAAAATGTGCCATGTAACTTTGATCCAGAGGAGAGTGAGCAAACGGAGGAGGAGGACAATGTTGGAGACCTTCATCACACAATGGCAGGATGTCAGCGGCACACTAAAATTGTGTCTAATTTATTTTTCTAATTATTTTCCACAATGCACAAAATGTCACTAAAATTCTTGAATGTTCAGCATGAAAATAAATGTTTGAACTGATTCATTGGGTCGTCTGTATGTTAAAGCCATTGCAAAGAACAAGTCAATCACATTTTCTCAAGTAGAAGAAGGCCTAAACTTGTATCAACCATGCTGTCAGAACCGTTGAGCAACACTGGGACATGGTTCTAATATTCAGTCAACTAACGCAGCAATGCTACTTGATGCAGTGTACTGCATATAAGGGACAGTCCAGGCTTGCCACTTGTCCACATCTAAATAGTACATTTCTGTCCTCACGCTCTTGAGCAGAGTAATGCTGCACAGCTAGCAGTTTTGCTGTGTTCTGCAGCTGCAACGTGTGTCTCTTATGGTACTCTGTGAGTGCTGCAACACAAATAACCTAATATGTCCATAACTGAGACAAAACACTCAGGCCCTCATTACAACCCTGGCGGTCAGTGATAAAGCGGTGGTAATACCACTAAGAGGCTGGCAGTGAAAAAAAGGAATTATGACCACAGTGGAAACCACTCAGACAGACAAACACTTTAACCCACTGACCGCCACGGCGGTATCAACAAGCACCTCGGCGGTAACCACCAACAGCCAGGAAGAATACAATGTACCGTCAACTGTATTATGACAGGCCTATCCGCCACCTTTTCCGGGGCGATACCAACAACTTTAAAAGTACGGCGGAAACAGAACACAGAAGTCAAAGGACTGGAGCCTGAGTTGCTCATTTTTCCGTTGCTCGTCAACCTTTACCTGCATTATGAACATAAATGCCGGCAAATACAACCACGGTGAATACTGCCGCCTAGCACACAAGGGAAGGGGGAGGAAAAAGAGATTGACACACACACACGCAACACCCCTAACCCAACACCATACACTCAACCAGATGCAGTATCATTACATATATTCCAGGAATAATGCAAGGACAAAAAGATTGGAAGAAAGTGAGTGTAATACGATAAAATAACATTAATAAGTGCATCACAATACAAACGTATATACATATTTACAAATGGAGGGACACTGCCCAGTCCTCAATGTCTGTGGGCCACAGGGCCACATCACATAGGCCAAGACCCCACCTCACTCCTGCAACAACACAGAGAGAACACTGCAGGGGCATCAGGTCGAAAATACACAGGCACCTCAGGGGGAAGTGAATTGGGGGGACATATCAACCGGAAGATGGTACAACGCCACTGGTCCTAGAGGGGGCTCCATGCCCATTGCTCTGTCCTGGGGAGTGCAAGGCCACAGTCTCTCAAGTGGGTGGTTTGCACACTGCTTGGTCCTGGGGAGAGCAAGGCCACAGTCTCTCAAGTGGGTGGCTTCTTCCACTGGTTCTGGAGGGGGCATTGTGCCCAGTGTGCTACATCCTTGGAAGGATGGGGTGAGTGGATGGCTTCTTCCACTGGTTCTGGAGGGGGCATTGTGCCCAGTGTGCTTCATCCTGGGATGCATGGGGTGAGTGGATGGCTTATTTCACTGGTTCTGGAGGGGGATTGTGCCCAGTGTGCTTCATCCTGGGAAGGATGGAGTGAGTGGATGGCTTCTTCCACTGGTTCTGGAGGGGACATTGTTCCCTGTGATGCAGATCTTGGGGAGTGCAAGGTCACAGTCTCTCACCTGGGTGTCACACCTACAGGATTTGCAGGGACCAGGAAGCCCTACGGCCCATGGAGGCAGGACTACACACTGCCCACTAGCGGTGATAGCTGCTCAGTGGTGGAAGTGGTGGTGCTGGAGTCAGGGCTGGCAGTGGTGGGGGTAGGCTCCAGCCCTTCCCCTGCAGCCTCAGACTGCTGTCCACTGGGGCTGCTGCTGCTGGCAGTGGTGCTGATGGTGGTGCTGGTGGCTGTGCTGGCAGTGGTGGGGGAAGGCTCCAGCCCTTCCTCTGCAGCCTCGAACAGCTGCCCACTGAGGCTGCTGCTGCTGGCAGTGGTGCTGGTGGCGGTGATGGTGGATGTGCTGGTGGTGGTACTGGCAGTGGTGGGGGGTGGCTCCAGCCCTTCCCCTGCAGCCTCGGATGGCTGAACCACCATGGTTGGTGGTGGGGGCTCCGAATGAGTCCAGGTACCAAGCCTCCTGTCCTTCCTACCTGCAGGACCCTTGCCCTTCCCTTTCACAGCTGGTGGTGCCTCCTTGCACTTCCCTTTCGCAGCTGGTGGTGCCTCCTTGCCCTTCCCTTTCGCAGCTGGTGGTGCCTCCTTGCCCTTCCCTTTTGCAGCTGGTGGTGCCTCCTTGCCCTTCCTTAATGCACCTGGTGCAGGCACACTTTCAGTCCTGCTGGCTGGTTCCCGGGTTCCTCTCTCACCTGCAGTAGCAATCAACACTACTGTGGCAGTGGACAGGGTGGCTGAGGTGCTCGTCTGGGTTCTGACGACCATGGCCCGATGTGAAAGATGGGGGTGAGGAGTAGAGAAGAGGTCAACCATGGAGGAAAAGCTTCTTAGGTACATTGGGGCGGGAAGAGGGTGAAGGGTTGGGAGTGGAGGAAGAGGGAGTGGTTGTAGGAGGTGTCTGTCTGCTGTGTTTGGGAGCAGGTGCATGGGCTGGATGCTGTTGTGAGGTGGATGGCTGTTGGGTGTCTGAGTGCTTGTGTACTTTGAGAGGAGGGGGCACAGACACAGTGGGAGAGGACACAGGCAATACCAACAACTTTAAAAGTACGGCGGAAACAGAACACAGAAGTCAAAGGACTGGAGCCTGAGTTGCTCATTTTTCCGTTGCTCGTTAACCTTTACCTGCATTATGAACATAAATGCCGGCAAATACAACCACAGTGAATACTGCCGCCTAGCACACAAGGGAAGGGGGAGGAAAAAGAGATTGACACACACACACGCAACACCCCTAACCCAACACCATACACTCAACCAGATGCAGTATCATTACATATATCCCAGGAATAATGCAAGGACAAAAAGATTGGAAGAAAGTGAGTGTAATACGATAAAATAACATGAATAAGTGCATCACAATACAAACGTATATACATATTTATAAATGGAGGGACACTGCCCAGTCCTCAATGTCTGTGGGCCACAGGGCCACATCACATAGGCCAAGACCCCACCTCACTCCTGCAACAACACAGAGAGAACACTGCAGGGGCATCAGGTCGAAAATACACAGGCACCTCAGGGGGAAGTGAATTGGGGGGACATATCAACCGGAAGATGGTACAACGCCACTGGTCCTAGAGGGGGCTCCATGCCCATTGCTCTGTCCTGGGGAGTGCAAGGCCACAGTCTCTCAAGTGGGTGGTTTGCACACTGCTTGGTCCTGGGGAGAGCAAGGCCACAGTCTCTCAAGTGGGTGGCTTCTTCCACTGGTTCTGGAGGGGGCATTGTGCCCAGTGTGCTACATCCTTGGAAGGATGGGGTGAGTGGATGGCTTCTTCCACTGGTCCTGGAGGGGGCATTGTGCCCAGTGTGCTTCATCCTGGGATGCATGGGGTGAGTGGATGGCTTATTTCACTGGTTCTGGAGGGGGATTGTGCCCAGTGTGCTTCATCCTGGGAAGGATGGAGTGAGTGGATGGCTTCTTCCACTGGTTCTGGAGGGGACATTGTTCCCTGTGATGCAGATCTTGGGGAGTGCAAGGTCACAGTCTCTCACCTGGGTGTCACACCTACAGGATTTGCAGGGACCAGGAAGCCCTACGGCCCATGGAGGCAGGACTACACACTGCCCACCAGCGGTGATAGCTGCTCAGTGGTGGAAGTGGTGGTGCTGGAGTCAGGGCTGGCAGTGGTGGGGGTAGGCTCCAGCCCTTCCCCTGCAGCCTCAGACTGCTGTCCACTGGGGCTGCTGCTGCTGGCAGTGGTGCTGATGGTGGTGCTGGTGGCTGTGCTGGCAGTGTTGGGGGAAGGCTCCAGCCCTTCCTCTGCAGCCTCGAACAGCTGCCCACTGGGGCTGCTGCTGCTGGCAGTGGTGCTGGTGGCGGTGATGGTGGATGTGCTGGTGGTGGTACTGGCAGTGGTGGGGGGTGGCTCCAGCCCTTCCCCTGCAGCCTCGGATGGCTGAACCACCATGGTTGGTGGTGGGGGCTCCGAATGAGTCTAGGTACCAAGCCTCCTGTCCTTCCTGCCTGCAGGCCCCTTGCCCTTCCCTTTCACAGCTGGTGGTGCCTCCTTGCACTTCCCTTTCGCAGCTGGTGGTGCCTCCTTGCCCTTCCCTTTCGCAGCTGGTGGTGCCTCCTTGCCCTTCCCTTTCGCAGCTGGTGGTGCCTCCTTGCCCTTCCTTAATGCACCTGGTGCAGGCACACTTTCAGTCCTGCTGGCTGGTTCCCGGGTTCCTCTCTCACCTGCAGTAGCAATCAACACTACTGTGGCAGTGGACAGGGTGGCTGAGGTGCTCGTCTGGGTTCTGACGACCATGGCCCGATGTGAAAGATGGGGGTGAGGAGTAGAGAAGAGGTCAACCATGGAGGAAAAGCTTCTTAGGTACATTGGGGCGGGAAGAGGGTGAAGGGTTGGGAGTGGAGGAAGAGGGAGTGGTTGTAGGAGGTGTCTGTCTGCTGTGTTTGGGAGCAGGTGCATGGGCTGGATGCTGTTGTGAGGTGAATGGCTGTTGGGTGTCTGAGTGCTTGTGTACTTTGAGAGGAGGGGGCACAGACACAGTGGGAGAGGACACAGGGGATGTATGCATGGATGTGGGGTGATGACTGCCAGTGAAGGGTGTATAGTGATAGGCATGCTGGTGATGGAGGTAGTAGATGAGGATGTAGTGCATGCAGGTGTGAGCGGAGACGCTACTGGGAGGGACAACGAGTGGGACACATTTGAGGCAGTGGATGTTGGTATGTCTGCATCTGGATGGTGTTTGTGTGAGTGCCTGTGGGATGATGTGTGGTGCTTGTGTTTGCCTGAACCACTCCTGTGTGTTGTCCTGTGTGCATGCTGGTTTGCCTGTGTGCTTGGGATAGGTTGGGGCTGAGGGGAATGGGAATGGGTAGAGGAAGTTCTAGGGGGGAGGCTAGAAACAGGGACAATGGCTGCCATCCGAGAAGAGGCCAGAGCCTGGATTGATCTATGTTGGCCCACGAGGCCAGGGTGAATGCCCTCCAGGAATGCATTTGTTTGTTGCAAATGGGTGGCTGCCAGCCTCTGGGTGGCATTCAGAATGGTTGACTGCCCAACAGAGATGGATCGCAGGAGGTCCATAGCCTCCTCACTCAGGGCAGCAGGGCTAACTGGGGCAGGGCTTGAGGTGCCTGGGGCAAAGGAGATGCCCACCCTCCTGGGTGAGCGGGCATGGGGAACACGCTGAGGGGCTACTGGGACAGTGTTGCTGGTACGGGGGTGGTGGCTGTACCTGTAGTTGGGGTTGCCACAGAGGTGTTTGCCACCACCAGGAAGCTTCCATCTGAGGAGTTATCACTGTCTGAACTGTCCCCTCCTGTCTCTGCTGTGTTGCTCCCCTCGCCACTGGTGCCCTCAACGTCGGTGGATTCAGCCTCCTGGGCCATGTGGAATGCAGCTCCCTCCGTCGCCGGTGCCTCAGCTCCTCTGCCAGATGATGCTAATGCACAGAAGGACAGGGTGACAAACAAAAAGGGGGGGAGAGACAAAGGATACACTTGGTCAATGGCTGCTCCAACACCACTGTTGGCGTACACAACACACACACGGAACAGCCCTACGCATTAGGCAATGCACTACCATTCACAATGCTAGTCACCAGGCCATGGACAGAAATACCTAATGCCAATAACAGCATACCTGAGACCCACAGACCCCTGCCCAGTAGTGGATGCCTACTAGCTTGGTTGGAGGTGGTTCACATCACACCCTACCCAACATGGGACCTACCCTGCAATCTCAGGCCTGGCCTGGGGGCACCCACAGGCCCACATCCCCCACTCAGAGACCACCCCACCACACGCATGTCATATATTGGGAAACTGTACTCACCCCCTTGTGGCTGCTGTGATACCCTCAAGCGCCCATCCAGTTCCGGATAGGCCACCGCCAGTATGCGTGCCATCAGGGGGGTCACCCCTTCCTCATTGGGAGGCCATCCCCAGCTGTGCCTCGGCCGTCTACCTTGCCCAGAGTCTCAGGTCCTCCCACCATTTGCAACAGTGGGTGCTCTGCCTACTATAGACCCCCAGGGTCCGTACATCCTTGGCGATGACACGCCATATACCCTTTTTCTGATTGGCGCTGACCTGCAGAAATATACACGAAGCAAAAGGTATCAGTCAGACCATCGCGCCTGTTAAACTCATGTCCCACCATAGCCCTCCCCTTACACACAGACATTGCCCACCATACATGCAGCACGCAGCCCTGGGCCCTTCCACCAACCCCCCCACACGAGGACCTCACACACAGCACTCCATTTATTGATGCCCCATGGATTGTGCTCACAGTTTACTCACCTGTTGGTCTGGAGGCCCAAACAGCAATCGGTACTTGGGTAGGACCCCATCCCCCAGTCTCTCCAACTCTGCAGCGGTGAAGGCAGGGGCCCTTTCCCCAATGACATAAACCATGGTCGGTTCCAGACACAGTTCACAGCAGCACGTGCAGTGTAGGTCATCTCCTTTTGAAGGTCAGGTAGCAAGTGGGTGAACAGATAGAAAATGGCGGTCACGTCCACGGCAGTGCGTACTGTCACCACTGGCATACATCACCACTGGCCACTGTAACCCAAAGGGCCCAATGGGATCCAATGAGGAGTTGCACTGCGGTTTTCGACCACCTCCCACAACGGCGCACAACGTCAGCGGATTTACCTCATTTCCACATACCATGGCACCTAACTGCGTCACAGTACACATTTGGGCCTATACAACAATATTGTGTTTCAGTCACAACATGCAATGCAGTGTAGTGTTTGGAAATATGTAATACTGACCAGCTGCTCACCGTTTGCCCCCTAGATTGCAACTGCTGTGGGTGAATAGGAGATCGAGACATCCCCTGTGTACAGGCCCCTGGTGGACTTGGCAACAATGGAGGACAAGTACATTATCCTTACCTACGGATTGGACAGGGCCACAATCACAGAGCTGTGTGCACAATTGGAACCTGACCTGATATCTGCTATCCATCAGCCCACCGGGATCCCCCCTCTTGTGCAAGTCATATTTGTGCTCCATTTCCTGGCAAGGGGCTCCTTCCAAGTGACAGTGGGCTTGGCAGCAGGAATGTCTCAGCCAATGTTCTCAATAGTGCTGACCAGTGTATTGTCTGCCCTGGTTAAACACATATGCAGCTACATCATTTTCCCCCAGGTGGAGGAATTGGCCACAGTGAAAGCTGATTTCTATGCTATGGGACATATCCCCAACATTATTGGGGTGATTGATGGTACACATATTGCATTTGCCCTCCCCCGGAGAAGTGAACAGGTGTTCAGAAATGGAAAGAGCTTTCACTCCATGAATGTGCAGATAGTGGGCCTGGCGGAGCAGTACATCTCCCATGTCATTGCAAAGTATCCTGGGTCTGTGCATGATGCCTTTATCCTGAGGAATAGCAGCATCCCATATGTAATGGCTCAACTCTAGAGGCACTGGGTGTGGCTAATAGGTGAGCCCTGCTTGCCACCCAGGGTTTGTTGGTGTATGGTGTGGGCCCTAATGGTTAGCGTGTGTCTAACAGTTGTCCCTCAATATTTTCAGGTGACTCTGGTTACCCCAACCTCTCATGGCTACTGACCCCTGTGAGGAATCCCAGGACAATGGCAGAGGAATGTTACAATGAGGCACATGGGTGAACAAGAAGAATAAAAGAAAGGACATTCGGCCTCCTGAAGGCCAGGTTTCGTTGACTCCATCGAACAGGTGGATCCCTGTACTACTCACCCAAGAAAGTGTGCCAGATCATCGTGGCATGCTGTATGTCGCACAACCTTGCCTTACATCGCCAGGTGCCTTTTCTGTAGGAGGATGAGGCTGGAGATGGGTGTGTGCAGCAGTGGACCCTGTGGACTGTGAAGATGAGGAGGCAGAGGATGAGGATAACAGAAGTGCTATTATAAGACAGTACTTCCAAAGACACACAGGTAAGACACTGTAATTACACTTTACATTGACAGTTTTGTATTTGACATTGTCACTGGCAGGCTGATTTTCCAACTTCTATGGCCACTTACTGTACCCTTTGGCATCTCTATTTTCAGATATGTGTGTCCCACTATCACTCCTGGTGTGTTGACTGCAGCCAACTACAGGTCATACCTGTGTATACAATACTGTGCAGTTATATTACAGTGTTTAAAGCAGACTCCATACTTGTATTTATTCAAATGGTGTTTATTTAAGTGCTAATGATTATAGGGGGATGTGCAATGGACTGGGGTGATGATGGAGGAAAGTCCAGGATAGAGTCCAGTCTATTTGTTTCACAGGTGCATTGTCCAAGGAGGCATAGGAAGGGGAGCAATGGCAGTTCAATGTGGACTGGGTGACAGAGTGGGACACAAGGGTGACATTCAGGAGAGTCTTATTTCTTGGCGGGGGTCTTGGCAATGTTCTCTGGCTTCTGTCTGGATCACAGGGACTGTTTGCGGTGTGGTTCTCCTTCTGCAGGGAGTGGGGTGCTGGTGGCCTGTTGTGCCTATGGCAGTGGTTTCCTGTCCACTAGCGGCAGCGGAGGTGGAAGGCTGTTCATCGGTTTGGCTAGTGTCAGGTGTTGGTGTGCCACTGCCTCCCTCATGGTGTTGGCCATGTCTGCCTTCACCCCTGCAATGGTGACCAGGTTGGTGTTAATGGATTTCAAGTCCTCCCTGATCCCCAGGTACTGTCCTTTCTGCAGCCACTGGGTCTCCTGCAACTTGTCCAGTATCTGGCCCATCGTCTCCTGGGAATGGTGGTATGCTCCCAGGATGTTAGTGAGTGCCTCCTGGAGAGTCTCAGTTCACTGTGCCTGTCCTCCCCCTGTCACACAGCTTTCCTCCCAGCTTCCCTGTTGCCTGTGCCTCTGTCCCCTGAACCGTGTGCCCACTGCCACTGACCCCAGGTCCCTGATCGTCCTGTGTTTGTGGGCTGGCCTGGGGTCCCTGTAGTGGTGGACACACTGCTGATTGACGTGTGTTGGAGACAGAGGTATGGGCCCACTGGGTGAGTACTATGGTGGTGTTTCCTGAGGGGGGAGGCTCTGTTGTGGTATGGGACTGTGCCTGGGTTACTGACTGTCTGGAGATCCCTGATGGGCCAGGTTGGTCATCCAGATCCAGGCGTCCAGAGCTGATGTCATCACTGCGGGCCTCTTCTGGTGGGGACTGGATGTTGCTGGCACCTCCTCTCCGGTGACGTTGGGTGGGGGACCTGTGGGGATGTAAATGCAGTGCTATTGTTTCTGTGTGTGTCATCTGGTGCATGGGTGTGTTGCCCTGTATGCTTGTTATTGCCCTGCCAGCTTTGCCTTGTGTGAGTAGTGATTTTGTGGAGTAGGTGATTCTCTCTAATGTGCATAGTTTAGTTATGGATGTCCATGCAGGTCTGTGAGGGGTGTCCATGCATTGGTGTTGCATGTAGGGCTTGGTATTGGGATGAGTGGGTTGTGATGGTGGTGTGTGTGTGAGGTGGTGGAGTGATGGGGTTGAGTGTAAGGGTGGGGGTTTGTGATGGCATGCAGGTAGGGGAAGTAATAGTAATAGAGATTTGACTTACCAGAGTCCAGTCCTCCTCCTACTCCTGCCAGGTCCTCAGGATGCATGATTGCCAAGACTTGCTCCTCCAATGTTGTTAGTTGTGGGGAGGAGGTGGGGGTCCACTGCCAGTGCTCTGTACAGCTATTTGATGTCTTGCTGCTGTGGAACATATCTTCTCCTATAGGTCGTTCCACCTCTTCCTGATGTTATCCCTTGTTCTGGGGAGCTGTCCCACGGCATTGACCCTTTCCACGATTCTCCGCCATAGCTCCATCTTCCTTGCAATAGACATCTGCTGCACCTGTGATCCGATTATCTGTCTACCCGGATGATTTCCTCCACCATGACCCTTAGCTCCTCCTCAGAGAACCTGGGGTGTTGTTGCGGTGCCATGGTTGTAGTGTGCGTGGTGTGGGTAAGGGTATGTAGGGTGCTGTGTTGGGGTGTGTGATGTGGGGTTCGTGGATGGTGTATAGGTGATGGTGGTGTGTGTCTGTGGTCTTGTCTGTGATTTTGCTATCTCTCTTGTCGCACTAGATTGTAATGGTAAAGGGCTGTGGGTAATATCTGTGTGTGTTCCATAGTGGTGTGTGGGTGTGCGTGTGCTGGGTGTATGGGTGTCAGGTGTGTGTAGTTTGAATTGTCTAATGTGGTGTTGTTTTTTGTGTGTTTGTATATTTTGAGGGTGGCGGTATGTAGCGTCAATTGTTTACCACCATCAAATGTCCGCCATGGTGATTCGTGGGTTATAATGCTGTGGGTGTAGTTATGTTGGTGTAACTGTGTGGGTTTTGGTAGTGCCAGTTTAGCACTTACCTTTGGCCTGGCGGACTTGTGTGTGTGGCTGTATAGTGATGGATTGCTATGTGTGGGTCATAATATGGGTGGCAGTAATCCACTGCGGCGGCAGTATGTTGGCAGCAGTCAGCATGGCGGTTAGTGGGATTTACCGCCAATGTCATAATGAGGATCTCAGTGTAGGGTTTCTCCCCAATGTGGCAGCATGCCGATTGTCAGCACTTTGCTGGAGCAAATGTTGGAGCACATACCTTTCCATGTCTGCCAGTTGTCATGGACAAAGACCAAGTATGATTTGTACAAATTAAAATAATGTTTGTACAGAATGCCTGCATGCATGTCTGGGGATCCTCAAAACACTACGCATGTGAGTCATTTCCTAAACACTTTGTCATATATACCATTTCAGGCCACATTTGTCAAAATACACATTTCACAGGCATTGTACAGCATTGTGGTGAGACTTTAAATCTGGTAACACAACAATCGGGGTAGATGATGCTGCAATGCAAGTAATTTCCCAGAGAATTGTGGCAAAGGAGATATTTTTGCAAACATTACAATACCTAAAACATACAGAGATGTCAAGAGTGTGAAGTGCCCATGTCAAAAGTGAGATAACCTGTATGTACACACATTAACTCTTTGAACATGGTGTGATGTAGGAATTTGGATATGAAAATACTTCTGCATGGCAAGAGTAGTTTACTCCTAACCTGAGTGTACAAGTGCATAGTTGAGGGGAACAAGAATCCTGATTCATCCCATAGGGGAAATGGGAATTGAGTGTATGGAATTATGCATGCCTGTGACAGGAAATGCGGTCTTCTTGGACCAGGAAGGCCAGACAAAGACTTGTCCTCAGAGAAGATGGAAAGATTCTAAGTTTGACAGGCGTTAGACAGAGATCATGTGCGCTTGGCATCATTATGTTCATTCAACATCAGTGGTCAAAAGTACCCTGTGACCCTGGTTCACTGCAGTTAGGCCTAATTTCTCACTCACCTATTTCAAATGTCTGTTGCTGTATGTCACACTTACCTCTGCCCAACATCATGTTGATAGAAATATGTGTGTATGATTATATCATGTGCAGAACACATGTGCCTGTGCAAGTCATCCACAACAGAAAGGTTACAATGTGGATTGGTGGTCAAATGCTGAGGGTGTGTGCTGCAAGAGTATGTTAATATTCAGACACTCCAGCATAGTCCTAAAGAAGTGCCGAACCAAACAGTGTGCAATAACTGACTGAGTATGCTGCACGTCATGATGATGTTTTCCATCCAACATATGTGGATCACAGTATAATTTTCCTAATGTCCTGTGACTGTAAACAGAGGGCATATAATGAGCATGGCCACACAGTGCAGCATGAATAGTCTCCCTACTGCATGACTATGTGTGAAAGCAAATTGCAAATAATGTTCTGTATCAACCTTAATACAAACAATAATGCCTTTCCCCTATGCTGGTGCTGTTTTGGCTGCCTAGGGCCAGAACAGGTACACTTGCACCATGGGATAAGGACGCAACCATCACATGCTGAAATGTATATGTGCATGAAGGTGTATCTTTCTGCTAAACAATATATCTTATGAGCTATATTCCAACTTTTATATGTGCTGCAGAAAGCAGCACAAATAGGGAAATGAAGGAAGGAGGAGAAATTAAGGTCAAACGCCATGTAATGCCACTCCTGGGAAGCTAGTACTTACTGGTGCATTTCCAGGTTTACCTGTTGTTGTATGTTTGATAATGCATATATAACCATCAGATGTGGATGGCTACCCAAGAGCAATGGTTAAGGAGCTTCTCTCTGTTGCAGAGTAAGGCAATGCAGTGTTTTACAATGTAGTTTGCCACTTATGATTAATGACACTTGTCTGGGCTACTCAATTTGGCCTTGTAATGTTCAAACAATAGACAAATAGATGTGCATAGCACATTTACCATGGTCCATTGTGCAAGCAGCACATCTATTGATTCAGACATATAGCCCTGAGAGCAGATTTGTCTTTACCACCTCATTACATGGTGGAAGTTGCCTATCTTTGTGTGCAAATACATGCCTGACTGACAAACACACGTGTCATATTGTAATTACACAATATATTTTTGAAAAATCCAGTAAATCTGTAAGCTGGTTGACACACACACTGTATAATGGCCAATCCAGCCTGCTTTTGTACTTCCCTGAGTATGTGTTACACCCATAACACATCTATGGCAGGAATACTGACAGATTGACTGAATAAAGATATTGGGCAAATAAGGGAACACAATAGCATTGCACAGAAGTGTATTAACACAAATATGTGACATAATTATTACATCACTGCAGCTACCTGTATGCACCCAAACGTGCTACAAAGCACAAAAGGGAGGTACTCTTAAAAATGTCTCAATACATAACAATATGTACTTGATTGTCCTCAAAATAACATGCCACTCAATATGTCACACCTAAAAAGGTAAAATGTCACACAAAATCATACCATGATCACTGAGAAAGTCAATTATCAGCAACATTTAGACTTGTCTGGAAAGAAACCAGGACAAATGAAAGTGTGCCCAGGGTATATTTTCCTGCATTGCTCAGTTCTCTACAATGGATCCCACATATTATGCCAGTTGCGTGAGTCAGAACCCATGCATCCACTCAGTTGCGCAGTGCATTGCGCAAGTTACGTCCATCATAACCTGCACATTGTCAACATTTTGGTGGCAATGTACCAAAACAAAATGTTGCAAATGTCGGAAATGGGAAGGATACACCCAAGAAATGATGCAATGGGTGAGGCTGGCTGCATACTAGGAAGTGTGAGATTACGTTCACTCTTTCAATTTCTCTTACTATCTGTTAGTCTCTGCTAGGTATTGGGGGTGTTTTAGGAGAGTGCCTGTTGGATTTGTGCAAATATTGTCATTGTTGGTGTGCAGTCTGTCCCTGTATAGTACAAATTGTGTGTCATCTGCGCCTTTTTTTGTTAATTGCATCAGTCTTGTCACTGTTTTGTAGGGTGTCAGTCAGTTTAGGTGTTTCATATTTTAGGGGTAGTGTTTAGTTTAAGTGGTGTTTGTTTGGGTTATAGGTAGTCTTATTTCATTGACCAAGTAAGGGAATTTGTCCAAGGATGAGTTGGGTGGCTCCTGAGCCGTTAGCTTCCAAGCATGCTGGTTTAGGGGGCAGGTTTAGCCAGGGCTACCCAGTAAAGGAGCAAAAGGAGCACTGGTAGATGGTGTGTTGGGAGATGTCAACAGTGTTTGAGGCAGAGTACACCGTTCACCATCTAAAACACCAGTGGGCTGAAGTGGTGTCCCTGGAGGGTGAACTGGCCAACCACATTGGACTGTTGATTGGTGGACCTATAGGTATGTATGTACCATGTGCATGTAGATATGTTAGTAATCACATTTAAAACAGTGTAAACATGTACTAGTTACAATATTCCTGTGTGATGCTATGCAATTGCCATACCCTGCCCCAGGGGCCTGTTGAATGGGTTGTGTATGTGTTTCTTGGATTTAACATGCATATCATTTGGAAACATCACCCCGTTTCACATGTGTGCTTGTGCAGGGTATGAAGCAATTTTTTTTAACCCAAAACAGGTTATGTGAAATAAGAAATGTAATGTTCATACTCCTCTAAAGTTAACAATTTCATGTGTGCTGCATTGTTCAGCACACAGAGGCAGCTGAAAATGACTCTGGCAATTGTTTTTGTTCATGTAGGTGGACCTTTGTTTGAGAAAACATTTACACATTCTTCAAAGACATGAATCCTTAACAGCTGTGGTGATGATTGTTCAACTTCTGTTCAGATGTTTTTGGCACATGTCCCATCATCTGGCTCTTAGTTACCAGATGGTCAGCACAATCTAACTTTAACATCAAAAACACAGCACAAACATTAAATGCAATGTTTCTACAGATGCTGCATACAGGTGTAATGCACATTTTGGTTGTCTATGCCCATATTTCAGTTTGAAACTGAGTGCTGATGAGGTGTGCCTTGTTAGCCAGACAGTGTTACCAAGTGTAAAAAAAAAATAATCTTCTCTCATGATATCTAATCTAGAGTGAGTGCACATCCAAATGCCACATTTTTTGCGTCATTTTGCATCATACTATGCACATACATGCTGCATATGTTAAATATATCCTGCATTATGGATGAATATATTTGCGGTCAGACGGTTATGCAGAAAAACAATGAGATTGTCATGTGACATACATATATGTGTGTGTGTGTGTGTGTGTGTAATCAAATTGCATTTTGTTAAATCTTGTGTCACCATGTCAGCAGGCTAGCCATCACAAAGAATCTCTATGAGGGATGCTGCAAATATTGTTGAAGTAGCCCAAAGTCATAATCATGGATTTGAATCACGACAGAGGGCATATGGCATCTCAACATGTGTATCTGTAAGGGGGGTGAGTACATTATTAGTAGTTTATTGGTCACATAACTTACTTAACAAAACCTAAAGAATGGCTTTTGAAATCCAGCTTCAGGTCAACGTGAGCTTTCCTGAGAGTCATACATGTCATTGTTATGTGAATAGGACCGACAGAAAACTACTACCTGACTAATGCACATTGTGATGGTAGATGTAAAGATGGCAGGGTTATAGACATATGGCTTGGCATATAAGGATGTCAGGATTCCTAGCTCAGTGCAACCAGAATAATATAGAAAACATTGCACAAAGGTCCGTGGCCTGCACACGGATTTCCATTAAAACACCAAACTCATTGCCTTGTACACCCTATGTCCCATTTCATCCAAGGCAAAATATGTAGTGATGTTACTGCACTGTGTAAGAATTTACATGCAGGGATGCACTGTGTCAGCAAAAAACAGCCCATCACATTGCTCACCTACTAATGGGGTAACTTGTATTGGCTAGCAACAATTCATTCACAATTGCCTCATGGTGCATGGTTCCCTGCATCATACCCCACATAGTTCTTGCACAGATGGGTACTCCAGCATACACACACACACTCCTGAGAAGCATTGACAAATTAAAAATATGTGGGATGGAAATCAACCTTGGGAGAATGTGTGCACACATATTTGAAAACGTTTGGCTCACAATGGTAGTTCTATTACTGTATACCAGAAGCTACTTGTTTGATTCCCTGGAATTTGCCTGAGATTAAATTGTTGTGATGTACTGCATTCTGCAACACACATAGAAAGAGGAAAACGCCATTAGTGGTTGTTTGTGTGCAGGAAGGTGCCCCAGCAAGATTCATGTCACTAAGCCAAAGTTGCAATGATTGAAGCAGAGGTGACTTTCACAGAGAATTTTATATCATTGCATTATTGGTGGATTGTGATCCTGTTGGCTGTGAGTTGATCACCAAGTGGCTCCGTGTAAAGGGTGAGGATGACAGGAGAGAATATGGAAGAACGGGGGCTCCATATGTGTTAGGGTGTTTTTTGTGTGACCTGGAGGTGCCCATGTGAAGAAGAGAACAGAAGCTTAGGGTGGCATAGGAACCAGCTGCATCTGGATATAGTATGTATGTTTTCCCATTGTGAATATTTAAATATACTAGCTATATTGGTGGATCTGTTCATAACAAACATCAAAATTCTTGACTGCAGCTCTCACCACTACTGCTGCAAGCAACCATTCACATCCTGTAGCTTAGAAAAGAAAAATCCATGTGCCCTTCCACAGTCTCTCAGCTCACTGTCTCCTTCATACGGACACTGCACAGGAAGCTGTGGCTTTGTGGGGATACGTCCAGTTTCTGGTGAGATATTCTGGCATCTTTACATTTGAACAGCAAGAAAAGCAACCCAAGGAATATCTCTCTTGAAGGCATTTGCATTAAATACATATCTCTATGCATGCAATACACTGGCAGTGCAAGCTACATTTGTCATATACCTGACTTTAGGAAAGGAGAATATACTGTACCGCTGTACCACAGATTATAGTATGTTTCCAAAAACGTGATTTTGCTGCATTCGGAATAGTTTAATATACTTCATAAATGTTGAAGTAGAGAATGCATTTTGATGCAACTAAATAGAGAAGCATTGGGTGTTTTACAGATATCCTTTGCTCACAGATAATACACTATCAGTACATGTAGTGAATCCTCCATCTGAGAAAATGGTGGACCTAAATGGGATGGCACACCCCACTTCCCTTGCTGCAATCCGAGGAGTGATATGAAACAAATACACTTTTTAGGGCACATGTCACTTTCGTAAAAAGTCATTGAAGTTTATGTCTTCTCAAAAACGTTTTCATTCTCTGCCAGTTTTATTCCTTTTCATAGTCATCAGATACTGCAGCATCTTCATGTCAATTTGTAGTAAATTTCCAGCCATTAATAGTTTGTACGTGGCATATTAGTTTATTAGTTAATAAAATAATAAAACCTTCCATCTCCTTTGGATGGACCAGGGCATCGGTGCCTTAAATTACATAAGAACATAGGCCCTCATTTTAAACGTAATGGGATAGCCTGCCGCCGACCATGCTAGCGGTCGATGGAAGACCGCCAGTGGCGGCGGCATGCATCCCGCCATATTCTGACGCATGGAGCCTCACCGCCATGCTGGCGGTGGGTGGCTGGGGTGGATGTTGCTCCATCCTCACCGCCACGTCAGTCCAGACACCGCCACACCTATAATGATGCAGTCATAGGCGTGGCAGTATATGGAGGTGCGGCAATGCCAGGGGAGCAGCATCCTAGGAGCCCGTTCCCTCCCAGAGCAGCACCACAGAACAGGTAAATGCTGCCCGAGAGGGAAGGGGGGTGAAGGAGTGTGTGTGTTGAGTGAGTGAGGGCGGGCATGGGTGTGTGTATGTGTTTGTGAAGGGAGGATGTGTGTCTGATTGCATGTGTGTGTGTCAGAATATGGGTGCATGTGAATGTGGGGGGATGGGATTTGGGGGACCTGGATGGTGGTGGGGGATGGTAACAGGGGTTGGGGAGGGCCTAAAGGGAGATTGGAGGGAGGAGGGATGTGGGTCGGTTTTCAGGGTTCATGGGGTGGGGGTGGGATCGGTTCTAGGGGTTTGGGGGGGTGGGTGGTGTTTGTGGCAAGAGCAGGGCCTGGCGTGTCACATGCAGGTGACAGGAATGATAATTCTTCTCACCTGTATGCTTTCCACCAGGGATTACCTGGCGGGGTATCCTGCCAGGAAATCCCTGGTGGAAATGGGAAAATTATCCCACCGCCGGTCTAGCCTCCACCTCCAGGTCAAAAATGCCTACCGCCGGCCAGGCAGTTGAATCTGGCATGGTAGTGGGTAGTAGTGAACTGGCTGCAATGCAGCCAGTTCACTACTGTTTTCATCATATGGCAGTCTGAACCTCCATGCCGTTTGCGGTAATGACCACCACCACCGGCCATTACTCACTCTGCACTGATATCTCTTTCTTTTCATTCCCTCACCCTCTTTTCCCCTTGGCTGGGGTCTTCATTTGTATTTTTAACTTCAAACATGGAGGTGTGGTGACCTCTGAGTGAAAGGGGGATTCTCTTCCATACCATCATGCTCCCAATACTGAATGTGTAACATTGCTGTCTCTTGCTATTGCTGAACTTATCAGCTGCCTTTGACACTGTCAACCATTCCACCCTCATGCGCACCCTGGAGTCTTGAAGGGGACACCTGCTTATTCACATGGGCACCTTCAGGTCTCAAAAGATCTTTATCACTTATGGAGTCACACAGGGTTTCAGATCGACCCCCAGCATCTTCCACCTTTACATAGAGCCTCGTTGTACTCTCACAGATAACAGGAACAAGGTTCACCAATATGCTGATGTTTTACTACTCTAAATCTCCTCTGCTTATGACAGCCAATTCCTCAGACACTCCCAACATATTATCAAGTCCTGGATGACCAGCTCAAACCAACCAAGATAGAATTACAAATATTTTCCAAGACATGGTACAGACCAGGCTCATGGACATTAACCTTGATGGCTTCAAACCCCAGCTTTCACCAAATATAAAGTCACTTGGATTCACTCTAGAATCCAAACTTATCTATGAGTAACACACTGCCATAATATGTGAAGAAAGTCTGCTACCAACACTCTCTTCTGAAGAAAGTGAAACCGTTTCTTGAAGAAAACATCTTAAGAACTACTATTCCAGCCTTAAAACACTTGTATCTGGATAGTGCTAAAGCCCTGTTACATGATTTTTATGCTTCGTACTGGCACCCTTTAAGGCACCCTATATGCCACAAAACGTCTCATCCAGGCCTGATGAAATATGATCACGTAACCCTTATGATGATTGGCTAATATTGTCAGCACGCACCATCAACAAACCAGCTGCATATTTTACAAAACCCTCAAAACCAATATGTCACTTATCTTGACCAGCTCCCCAACTCATGTGGTTCTAAGCATATCCACAGCAAGGACATCATCAGACTAAGAAGTGTAAAAAAGAAAAAAACAGGCACTAGATCTTGTCTATCTCTGTCGTCCTACTTGTATCCTTCAGGACTGGCCTAACATTGTTTCAATTCAAGAAAGAGTTGTAAACACATCTCTTAACCTGTACGGTGCTCTCCTATGAGCTGGTCTTGTGCTTGCACACAGTTCCCATGTCCCTCGGACGAGACCAGCTTGTACTGCACCGGGCCCAAGAGGGAGCACTAGCGCTCCCCCCATGGGCCTCCCACCCAACTCCCAGGGCAGGGATGGAAGGGGAATCGCATCCCCTACCGCCCCACCCCCTCATCCCCTCAGTGACGTCTGATGGCGTCAGCACGCCAATCGCTCACTGACCTCATCAGAGGTCACCTCCGATCCTGGAAGAGAAATGCAAAAGCATTTCTTTTCCGATCAGGAGGTGGGGCGGGAGAGGCATAAAAAGGATGAAAGTAATCTCTCTCAACATTTCTGCTGCGCAATCGCGATGCTACTAAATGCCAGGGAATTAAAAAAAGAAATAGTGGGGTAGTGGCTACCAACCAGTATGGGCCTGGTTATGCCCCCTCCCCAACTGAAGAGGGTAACAGACTTTCAGCTCTCCCACCGCACACTAAAACATTCTATCCCACGCCAAGCAAGAGGACATTTGATTATTTTGGGTTTTGGTTTTACATTTGGGCCATGAGAGCTTGGCTAACTCTCAAACTCATCCACTTGGAATGGTAAGGGCTGCACTTTTTGGACTTTGGGACGTTGTCATGGAGAAAAATCGACAAGACCTAGACACATCTGAAAACCAAACATCTGGGTGATTCCAGGGTAGTGTGCTTCACACGCATCCTGCATCATTTTCTTACCCACAATGGCCTGCAAACCGCTAACTTTTCTGGAAATCACACATTTTTCCCACATTTTTGTGATGGAGCTTTCCGGAATCTGCAGGAATCTACAAAATTCCTACCACCCAGCATTGTCTCATCTATATCGGTAAAAATTCTGCCTGACTTGTCAGCCTAAACATTTTTTTTTTTTAAACTGCCCTTTTGGACCCGCTTTGGTTCCTCCTCAATTTCGACATGTTTTTGGCTCTTCAATATCACAGACATTTAGCCCACCTACACAAGTGAGTTATCATTTGTACCGGGAGACTGAGGGGAACGTTGGGTGGTAGGAAATTCGTCCCAGTACAGTGATTTTTTAGCTAATTTTGAGGTTTGCTGAGGATTTTGGGTAAGAAAACTTTGGGGGATCCACGCAAGTCAGACCTCCCTGGATTCCCTCAGGTGTCTAGTTTTCAGAAATGTTTGGGTTTGGTAGGGGTCCCTATATGGCTGATGAACCCAGGACCAAAAATACAGGTCCCCCCCGCAAAAACAGGTAGTATAGTATTTCATAATTTTGATGTGTACACATAGTGTTTTGAGCCATTTCCTTTAGCGGGCACTAGGCTTACCCACACAAGTGAGGTACCATTTTTATCGGAAGACTTGGTGGGAGGAAATTCGTGGCTCCTCTCATATTCCAGAACTTTTTCTCACCTAAATGAGAGGAAAAAGCTTTTTGGGGGGCCAAATTTTGAGGTTTGCAAAGAATTATGGGTAACAGAACCTGGTAAAAGCCCCACAAGTCACCCCATCCTGGATTCCCCTCAGTGTCTGGTTTTCAAACATGCACAGGTTTGGTAGGTTTCCCTAGGTGCCGGCTGAGCTAGAGGCCAAAACCTACAGCTTGGCACTTTACAAAAAAAAGCTCTGATATGATATGTCCATGTTGTGTTTTGGGGCATTTCCTGTCATGGGCGCTAGGCCTACCCACACAAGTGAGGTACCATTTTATCAGGAGACTTGGGGGAATGCTGGGTGAAAGGAAGTTTGTGGCTCCTCTCAGATTCCAGAACTTTCTGTCACTGAAATGTGAGAGAAAACTGATTTTTGCCAAATGTTGATGTTTGCAAAGGATTCTGGGTAACAGAATGTGGTGAGAGCCCCACAAGTCACCCCATCTTGGACTCCCTTACGTGTCTACTTTAATAAAAATGCACAGTTTTGGTAGGTTTCCCTAGATGCCGACTGAGTTATAGGCTAAAATCCACAGCTAGGCACTTTGCAAAAAACTGCTCTGTTTTTTGGGGGAAAATGTGATGTGTCCGTGTTGTGTTTTGGGGCATTTCCTGTACCAAGCACAAGGCCTACCCACACAAGTGAGGTACCATTTTATCGGGAGAATTGAGGGAACGCTCAGTGGAAGGAAATTTGTGGTTCCTCCCAGATTCCAGAACGTCCTATCACCGAAATGTAAGTAAAAAGTGTTTTTTTTATCCAAATTGTGAGGTTTGCAAATAATTCTGGGTAACAGAACCTTATGAGAGCCCCACAAGTCTCCTCATCATGAATTCCCCTAGGTGTCTACTTTAAAAAAATGCCCAGGTTTGGTAGGTTTCCCTAGGTGCCGGGTGAGCTAGAGGCCAAAATCCACAGCTAGGCACTTTACAAAAAACACGTGAGATTTCAGTGCAAAAATGTGATGTGTCCATGTTGCGTTTCCTGTCGCAAGCATTAGGCCTACCCATGCAAGTGAGGTATCATTTTTATCGGGAGACTTAGGGAAACATGGAATAGCACAATAAGTGTTATTGCCTCTTGTTTTTCTATAAATTTTTTCCTTCCAAATGTAAGAGAGGTGTGTAAAAAAGACGTCTATTTGAGAAATGCCCTGTAATTCACATGCAGGTATGGGCACCCCGGAATTCAGAGATGTGCAAATAACCACTGCTTCTCAACACCTTATCTTGTGCCCAGTTTGGAAATATAATGGTTTTCTTGATACCTGTTAGACTTTTCATCCTTGGCGTGGTCTCCCTTAACTTTTTGCCTCTGTTCCCCAGGTTGTTGATGTGTTCTGGACTCAGATTTTGCTGTTTTTGTTACTCTGGGCACTTTACTACTGCTAACCAGTGCTAAAGTGCAAGTGCTCATTTACAAAATGTGTATGTAATTGGCTTATCCATGATTGACATATTTGATTTATTAGTAAGTCCGTAGTACAGTGCACTAGAGGTGCCCAGGGCCTGTAAATCAAATGCTACTAGTAGGCCTACAGCACTGGTTGTGCCACCCATATAAGTGGCTCTGTAATCATGTCTCAGACCTGCCATTGCAGTGTCATTGTGTGCAGTTTTAACTGTAAATTCGACTTGGCAAGTGTACCCACTTGCCAGGACTAAGCATTCCCTTTTCTTACATGTCAGACACCCCTAAGGTAGGCCCTAGGTAGCCCCAAGGGCATGGTGCAGTGCATGGTTAAGGTAGGACATATAGTAATGTGTTTTATATGTCCTGACAGTGAAATATTGCTAAATTTGTTTTTTCACTGTTGCAAGGCCTGTCCCTCTCATAGGTTACCATGGGGGCTATGTTTAAATCTGATTAAAGTGTAGATTCCCTTTGGGAGCGCATGGAAATGTGGAGTTTGGGGTCTCTGAGCTCACAATTTAAAAATACATCTTTTAGTAATGATGATTTTAAGATTGTGTGTTTGAAAATGCCACTTTTAGAAAATGAGCATTGTCTTGCTTATACCATTTCCGTTACTTTGCCTGTTTGTGGATTCCCTGTCTGGGTCAGTTTGACAGCTGGGCTGGTTGCACCTCACACTAGACAGTGACAAAGGGAGCTGGGGTGTAGCCTGCATATCCTGATGAGCCATCTGTGCTAGGAGGGAGAGGAGGAGTGGTCACTCACACCTGAAAGGGCTGTGCCTGCCCTCAAACAATGCAGTCTCCAACCCCCTGGTGAGTGTCTGGGGCCTGGCCTGGGCAAAGCAGCATTTCACATTCAAAAGAGACTTTACTTTGAAGTAGGCCTACTTCAAAGGAGAAATTGGGTATAAGAAGGGCACCTAAAACCATAGACTTTAGAAACCCTTCTGGAAACAAAAGGAACCTCTGCCTGGAGAAGAGCTGAGGAAGAAGATCTGCCCTGCCTGTGACTGTGCTTTGTGGAGCTATCCTGCAGTTGCTGCTTCTGCCAGAGTAAGAGGGCAAAGACTGGACTCTTTTGTGCCTTCCATCTAGAGACGAAATCTCCAAGGACTTGATTTAGAGCTTGCCTCCTATTGTTTGAAGTCTCAGGGACAGAAAAGACTTCTCTCTGCCAGCACCTGGAATCTCTGGCGAAACTCCTACTCTGCCCTGTGGTGCCCATCCAGTTCCTGCGACCCTGAAAGGAGAAGCTGGCAGCCTGAAGACAAGGAAATCCACTCACAGAGCGCCATGCGGGGAAAAGATCGACGTGACTCCAATCTGCAGCTGAAGAACTGATGCAACGCCAGCTCCACAGCTGAGAATCGACGCTCGCAGGAAACGCAACCGAAGAATCGACGCATGGAGCAGGAGAAACGACGCGCAGCATCGCTGACGGAGGCACAGAGTTCACCACCAGCGCTTTGGGGTTTTCCGATCATCGTGCGGCTGGATTTCCGACTCAAGTACTACTGGGTGTGGAAAAACAACTCAAGGCCTGCCCAGACCTGAGAATGCTGACTGGATCGATGCATCGCTCTCCTGTGGAGAGAAGAAATGAAGTGCTCGACCCGGCGAAAGGAGAAATGACGCAAGGTCCCATTCGTGAGTGGAATCAACGCATCGCAGGCCCTTTTTGACACACACTCACCCATGCTGGGTTATTTTTGAACCACCCAGGTAAAGTTTCACGCTAACAGAGGTAGCGTTGTGTTTAAAACTACACGAAGACTCTTTTTGATTTTTAATTGATAACTTGACTTGTGTATTGTGGATTTTTGTCGTTTTGGTCTTTTTTTGTTTAGATAAATATTTCCTATTTTTCTATACTGATGTTGTGTCATTTTGTAGTGTTTTTATTAAGTTACTGTGTGTGCTGGTACAAATACTTTACACCTAACACTCTGAAGTTAAGTCTACTGCTCTGCCTAGCTACCAACGGGGTAAGCAGGGGTTAGCTGGGGGTGATTCTCTTTTACCCTGACTAGAGTGAGGGTCCTTGCTTGAACAGGGGGTAACCTGACTGTCAATGAAAGACCCCACTTCTAACAATACCTATTTTCCACTCTTTATATTTCAGCAAATGAATTGCTGTATACCCAGTATAGAATGAAAACCCATTGCAAGGTGCAGCTCATTTATTGGCTCTGGGTACCTAGGATTCTTGAACCTACAAGCCCTAAATTTCCCCGCAACCAGAAGAGTCCAATAGACGTAACGGTATATTGCTTTCAAAAACCTGACATCGCAGGAAAACGTTACAGTACAACACTGGGGAAAATGGCTGTTTTTTTCACTCACCTCAATTTCAATATTTTTTTATTTCAGCTATTATTTTCTGTAGGAGAACCTTGTAGGATCTACACAAATGACCCCTTGCTGAATTCAGAATTTTGTCTACTGTTCAGAAATATTTAGCTTTCTGGGATCCAACATTGGTTTGACACCCATTTCTGTCACTAAGTGGAAGGAGGTTGAAAGCACAAAAAATAGTAAAAATGGGGTATATCCCAGTAAAATGCCAAAATTGTGTTGAAAAATTGGGATTTCTGATTCATGTCTGCCTGTTCCTGAAAGCTGGGAAGCTGGTGATTTTAGCACCGCAAACCTCTTGTTGATGCAATTTTCAGCAATAAAAACACAAGTCTTCTTCTGCAGCCCATTTTTCCCATTGTTTTGAAAAAAGCACATTTTTTGCTGTATTTTGGCTAATTTCTTGGTCTCCTTCAGGGGAACCCACAAACTCTGTGTGCCTCTAGAATCCTTAAGATGTTGGAAAAAAAGGACGCAAATTTGGTGTGGGTAGCTTATGTGGACAAAAACGTATAAGGGACTAAGTGCAAACTGCTCCAAATAGACAAAGAAAGGCCTGGCACCTGAGGGGTAAAAGGCCTGGCAGCGAAGGGGTTAAAGAGCACTGCATCCCAAAGCGTTAGCAGCCAACAAACCAGCTACCTATCCAATCCCTTTTCTTTGACCCTGGGCAGCACACCTCTGCTTTTTTGTGAGGTTTTCACAATAGAAATACCACATACACACAAATACTTTATATGCTCACTCGTAACTACCGTTTTTCAAAACGGCCATCTAATGGATATTCTACTCTAATAGTAGTAACTGCACCACTTATCAAGCACTGGCAAAAGTAGCGGCAGGTGTTTGTGGAAAGTGGTTGTGCAGAAAGTTAAATGTAAAGTTCAAGGAGGTGGGGTATGTGCACAGCAGATCTGCTCAACATCCTGTGATTCTGGGAAAATCGGGTAATTTCCTACTGCCTACAAAAAATGCCCTTGTATAATGGAACTGCCAATTTGATAAGGGACTCATGTAAAGCGCTCTAATACCTTCGGGTCGGATTTGCCCTCTATGAAACAAAAGTACCTTCATTTTCAAACCTGTTTGCAGAAAGACGTAAACGTGCCACACTGCCAAGAGGACTATTGCTCTAGACATCGGAGGCCCGCTGCTGCAAGCAGAGAGTGCATGGATGGGGCTGCGTCATTGTTAGTGCAATAATAAAGGTACTAAGAAAGTGAGGTAACACGTACCAGTGCCAGAAATACAGCCTTTTATCCTTACACCTTAGTTAAAATAAGGAAATTGGTTTAAAAACATTCACTTCTGTTATGGTGCGAAGTGACAAAGCTGCACTTGAAAAAAAGCGAGTATTATATGAGCGTATTCTCGACAGCAGGTGCCCTTCCAAAGCTGATCAGGCTGAGGCGGAATCAGTGACATGCCAAGCAGTGCCTGACATTCAGCTGACAGCTCCAGTACTCACTCTTTCTTAGATACACGCTCGATGCATAAATGAACATGCTCCAACTCTCTAGACCTTTTACTTTAGAGCCTCACTTGAGCCTACTCCAACCACCGACGCACTGGCTTGTCAGAAAAAAACCTTTGTCACGGCCACTAGAACGATGCGACAGGGGAGGACCAAATTACATGGCGGGGTTGGCTAAATTATGTGGCAAGAAATGGCAAATGTTGCAGCATAATGTAACACATTTAGTAACTGTACTACAGAATTATTCAGATTGTTTCATACAATCAAATAATATAAAAAAAATAAAACAACTACTCCCCACTGGTCACCAGGGCCTAGAAGCACACTCTGGGCAGTGAAAACTACACATACTGCTCTCTTCAGTAATCCCACTGTGCACTTCCTCAAGAGCATTCGTCATCATCACATCACTGTAGCCTGAACCCACTGCTTTAAAACCAATGTATCCGTGCCTTGCTCTCATGCCGGTTTTACTAGTAAACAGAATGAGAGCAAAGCAAGGATTAATGTGAGGAAGGGAACCGAGCGCTCCAAAGGAGAGAGGGGCAGCTGTGCTGCGTTTCCTCCTGGCGCCTTAGCAGCATGGTTCAGAAGCCTAAGGTACGCAAGTCTGGTTGGCCACAGTAACAGACCTGTCCAACTAGACATGCGCACCAGGCTCCAGTTGCTGTCAGTCAGCAGTATTGGCCACACCCTGTCCTACCCAGACACAGGCAGACACACACAAAAAAGACTCTGCGGCCACAGTAAATAAATAAAGTTTGGCACTTTTGATTGGCAGTGGGACTGTGGGGGAACAGGTGTGCAGGATCAACACCCCCACGCCCCAGTGAAGAAACCGCTGCTGATTGGCAAAGTCCATAGGTCTAAGCTATGAAACCTATTAGCTTCACCAATGCTTTTTGCTGCTCTTGGTAGTCTCTGTGAATATGTGTTCATATGCACGGGCATTTTGGAACAGCATCTTGTTGTTAACTATTACAAAATGCATGAAAAGATGACCTCCGTGCATGCAGGTACATCCACAGGAGATGTCGATGTGACCATCTTAGAACAACAATTTATTAAATTCTAGAAGTTTCGATAAAAGATGAGCGTTCAATGCTCATGCATTCACAAAGGTCTTCTTTAATCCATTGTTTATATTTGAACTAATCCATTTCAAAGGTTGTTCCATCCACGGTGGCCATCATTGAATTGGATTTGTTCAGTTAAAACATACCTATTGGAAGATGCATGCACATACCGTAGAGGCTCTTTTGGAATGGTCACATAACCACTTTAAGGGGGCTGTCTGCTGTTAGCAGCGAGGCCAGCAAAACATCCAAAAAAGAGGGGCAAGAATACGCGGAATGGAGAAAATGAAGAGGGAGAGAGGCTGATGGGTTGGTGGTGAAGCAGGAAGAGAGAGGGACAGAAATGAGTGCCTCAAACGCAAAGCAAAGCAAGGTCTGATGTTAGCAGTGGAATTATATCTCATTCGATCAGAAGACTGTGAAACCTAAATGTTTCTGGGCGGGACAAATTTAAGAATCAGACTAGGAGCAGAGAAGTGAGAAGAACAAAAAACTTCCATTCATGAGAAGTAGGCTGACCAAATGTCCAATCTAGGAATGTGTTGTACTGGATACAAAACATCTGGCCAATTGCAGCTTATGGTGAAGGTTGCCTAGGCATAAAGCTTGCATATCCCTTATAATATAAATCAAAACCTGTCAGCACCCACCTCAGTTTCACTTTAGTGCACGAAAAGAATCTTAAACACAGTTGTTTCGCTCTAAAGGTCAAAGCAATTCTGCATCAGTTACATGATCTGAAATTATGAATGCTATGAAAAGATTTCTCTGAAAGATAAATGTCTTTTTGTGCCTCAGAAGAGACTTGGGAGACGTTAAAATGTGCTTTGTTTGCATTTTTTATCAGTAGGCTCTGGTCATCGTCGAATCTTTCTTTTCTGAAAAACATTACACTTAATTTTGAAGGGATTGTTTTCAACAGGCTGCTACCACCTGCCAAAAATACATCTACTCGGTTACCATATTCTAATAAAACCACGCCTTAATGTTTCTCTGTTTTCTTGCACAACTCTCTCAGAATGACACGTAAATCGATAGTTTCTGCTTTATATGACTTATTAACATGCAGAGAGAAAAGCGTAAAGCCTGTAAATAGATTAGCTCTTTTCAGGTGAATACTTTCAAATAAAGGCAAATTACATTTCACAGAAGAGATAATTTAAAGGCGAGAAGAACCAGCGTTTTATGCCTGTCTGGATAAGCAATCTGGAGAAGACTGGAGTCATCCATCACAGTTACTGCTTTGGAAGAAGCTCCTCAGAGTTCAGGGCCAGTCCTCCTCTGGCCAGCCTCCTGGGAGCTCTCAACAGGGGGGAGGCTGGATGAAGAAGTGACCAAAATTATCCACCCACGTTGCCCGGTGCAATTGCTTCAGTAACATGTCAGGACTGTTGGAAGCTGACCTTTTCCTCCTTCACTGCTGATTTCATTTCGAGTCGAAGCACAACGAACAGAATGAAATAGATGAACCGCCAGGTGAAATACTTGACCAAAAACATTATGATGTTCATTTTACAAGACAATGATCTTGACAGCTTTGTGGGAACGAGGAAGAAAATTGCAATATTCTTTTTTTTCCAGGAGAGCCACAGCTCACTGTGCTCGCCTATTGTATTACTTTTTGTGTATCTTTCAATCTGGAAACAGTCTTTGTAAAATGTCTTGTCTATATGAAACAGCGCTTTCTTGAAATATAGGTGTCTGCAAAACAGGGGCTAACACTCACTGAATGACATCTACACCCAGGATCATACCAGGCAGATACTGGAGAAATTTGTTACAAAGAGGACGCAAATGCTGATGCTCACTGCATTATGTAGATGAAAGTGTGTTGTTTTGATACTGAGCAATTTAACACAAAAATAATTGGACGAACTTATATGTTCCGTTTTTCGGCAAGTATTAAGTGTCGAATGCAAGTGCAAAGCACGCATACTTAGGTAATTTTACTTAAGTAACGGATGAGGGAGCATTGAGGATGATAAACGCGATACAAGCAATAAAAAATTATAATTATGGTACAGCTATGGCGTCAAAGACTGAAAGCTGTGAAGGGCTTTCTAGTTTCCTTCTTGATTTCGGAGCAAAGGGTAACTCCGGTAGCTGTGGTGCTTATCTGGTTTTACTATATGAGTGAAGCTGGCAAGAGGCTCCTTAATAAGGTTCCATTTAGCCTCGCATTCACGAGCAGCGCCTACTTGCTGTGCGAAGAGACAAACTTGCCATGGCTCTCTCTGACTCTTTGTGCAGTGTGTTATTAGTGCGAGCAGTCCTGTTCGCAGTCAAGAGCCTAAAAGCTTGGGCCCGATTCACAAAAGTAAATTTACAAAACACCTGTGTAAGCGCCTACCATTCCTCACCCAGCCCCAGCTGAAACTCCTCAGCCCACACTCAATCCCATCCCTGCTGCACACATAAAAGGAAACCTGACACAAATAAACCCTTTCAGACCTTGCAACACGTCGCTGAATGTGTTTGCCAGTTTGCCCCATGCCATGAGACATGATCAATTGAGGAGAAGGAGGAGGACAGTAGAGAAGATCTTGAGACAAATTATAAGCCTCTTTGCATGTCCAGCCGAGATGTCCTGGCCAGATATTGTTTTCTCCCCGATGTCATCTTAGAGATGATTTGTGAATGGTAGCAGGATCTTGACTCAGTGACCTGCCATTCCCAAGCCATCCCAGCCTGTCAAGATCATAGCAGCTCTCCATTTCTTTGCTATTGGGGCAACCCAGAGGCTCACCGGTGACCTTGTGGCTATCTCCCAGTCAACCCAGTCCTGATGCCTGCATCAGGTACTGAGCTGCATCAATAGGAATGCCCATTGCCACATATGAATGCCCATACACTGACCAGAAGGTAAAGGGTAGCTAGGGACTTCTTCCTCATTTCCCACTTCCCATGTGTGCTCGGTGTAACTGATTGCATTCATGTGGCTCTCTAGCCAGCTTGCCACAATCCACATATCTTCTGCAACAGACACCCTTGGCACTCCATCAACATGCAGGGTGTCTGTGATGCCAGTGGTAGCTTCATTGATGTGCATGCAATACTACCAGGCAGTACCCATAACAGCTATGTATTCCGCAGATCACCTCTTGCCCGGCAGATGGCAGTGGGAGAATGTGGCAACATGTGGCTGCAGGGTAGGTACCAAGCACCACACAAGTATGAGATGTATAATTCCAGATTCATGCCCCAAACAGACACAGCATGCACCACTTCATACAGCATGTACAATACAGATGCATGAGGGACATTTTCAAATATCACTCCTTTTCCTTTTCCTTCCTCAGGTGATGCTGCATATGCACTCTCCCCTTATCTCCTCACATCATAAAGATGTGCAACCATTGTATCTCAGCAGCAGTACAATAGGGTACACAGACGTACACAAACCATTATTGAATGCAGTTTTGGGCTCATGAAGTCAAGATTCTGATGTCTTGATCATACAGGGAAGGTGCTGCTATACTCTCCTCAAGTTGTGTGCAAGATTATAGTAGCCTGTTGTGTTTTGCACAACATAGCAATAAATCATGGCTTACACATACCTCTGGACCCTCACCTAGGTCTGAATCTGGGCAATTGGGCCTATGTACAAAACAGAGGCCAGGGAATGCAGGTATGTGACCAGCTAATTGACACTTTTTTCACTTGAGCAACATGTTGTGTCATGTCCTTCATGTGGTTTGCAGTTTGTTGTCAACGATGATTGGTGGACATTTAACACTGTCTGCATATGCCAACTAGAGACTACTTTGGGACACATACATGATGTCTGTACATAACAGCCGTCCCCAGGAGTCAAAAGATTGTTTGTACATGTTCTCATGGGCACATGTCATGGACAAGTGTGTCAAACGTCACTTAAGGCCTCATTGGATCTAGGGATCAAAGCTCAGCATGTGTGAGACCTCAATAGATTGTGTCACCAGAGGCTCCTACTTCACAAAGGGCGTTGCCATTGGGGTGAAGGTGCCACACCAGAGGGTGTGTCCCTGTAACTAAGGTGAATTTTCCTGCCATGAGATATTGCAGTATACAGTAGTGATTGTACCCCATGTGCAATGATTGAGGGGCGACTGCCAGTAGTTTGTGGGTCATGGGCATGTCCTGACGGGCCAGGTGGTACTGGGTCTTTGCCATGGGCACAGGAAGGGAGGGAGGAAACAGGTCTCATTATGGTGTTTCCCTTCAGAACTGGCATGCCAGTATGTGCAACCAATTAAAAATTGGCAATCTTGCATGATCCACTCACTTGAACTTACTGTTTCTGTATTGGGGCTGGTGACAAAGTGTTGCAATGGCTTTCCAGTCTTACACTGCACCTCTGGCCCTTGGTGTACTCAGTACTATGGGGGTCATTCTGACTCTGGCGGTCATGGACCATCAGGGCCAACGACCGCGGGAGCACCGCCAACAGGCTGGCGGTGCTCCCATGGGCATTCTGACCGCAGCGATACAGCCGCGGTCAGAAACGGGAAACCGGCGGTGCCCCGCCGGTTTCCCGCTGCCCTGGGGAATCCTCCATGGCGGCGCTGCAGGCAGCGCCGCCTTGGGGATTCCGACCCCCTTACCGCCAGCCTGGTTCTGGCGGTTTTGACCGCCAGAACCTGGCTGGCGGTAACAGGTGTCGTGGGGCCCCTGGGGGCCCCTGCAGTGCCCATGCCAATGGCATGGGCACTGCAGGGGCCCCCTAACAGGGCCCCACCAAGATTTTCAGTGTCTGCCAAGCAGACACTGAAAATCGCAGCGGGTGCAACTGCACCCGTCGCACCCCTTCCACTCCGCCGGCTCCATTCGGAGCCGGCATCCTCATGGAAGGGGGTTTCCCGCTGGGCTGGCGGGCGGCCTTCTGGCGGTCGCCCACCAGCCCAGCGGGAAACTCAGAATGACCGCCGCGGTCTTTCGACCGCAGTACGGTCTTCTGGCGGTTCCCGCCAGGCGGGCGGCTTCCGCCGCCCGCGGAGGTCAGAATGACCCCCTATGTGTCCAGGGATTGACATTATAGCCTGAGCCTAAATTGGTGATACAGCACAGTTTCACAAGTTATGAGTAAGATTTTTTGACCACATATACCATATTGCGATGTAAAGTACAAAACTGTGCAGGGAAGTCCTGTAATGTCAAATGTAACCACAAAACATTCCATTCCTCTCTCAGTATACCTGCCCTTCCTACACACTTGCATATGTCTTGTTTGCTTTTAATTTTTCACTTTTACATTTTTTTTTTTAGGATCTCTGTTCCGATTACACTGCCACGCCCCACAAGCAGATCCTGCGTTCCGTATGCAGAGCGTACGCTCCAGGTGCAGATGATCTGCACTAGGGCGTAGAATCCGGTGACAGCCTGGAACCCAATGATAATCAACAGGAAGCAACACTGAGGAAATGCAAGGCAGTAAGTCTCTGACAGGAAGTAGCAGGCAGCAATTTTTCTAGTCATTCTGAATCATCCTCTGCGACAGACAGGATCGTGCCATCTTGTAGCTGAGTGAACCCTTACTGCCCCTAACATGATTGAGGGAGTTGAGGAGATGGCACCCCCCTTCAGTGAAAGGAAATTGGACATCTTAGCTTGGGACTGCTGAACAACTACCATCAGCTTTATGGGGACACAGAGGAGCAGCTGAGCAATGCAGCGCACCACGATCTGGGAGCAGATTGCACAGTGCTGCATGCCTACGGCGGGCCAGGTTGGCCAGCAAGAGCTGGGAGGACCTGAAACGTTGGGCCCATCTGAGGGCCCAAGAACTGTTGGGGCAATCCTTCCAATGGCATGTGCACTGGACCTGCCTCACATCACTACAGAGGAGGGTCCTGAGTACAGCCTGGCTGACCCTCCATGCTCAGCTGGAGGAATTGGAGCAGCAGAGATCTGGTGAGCGTATTGCCTGTATAATGTTTCTGGTAGCATGGTGTGAGTGGTAACAGAGCTGTACAAACATGTCTCACATGTCACCATGTCCAGAATCCGCAGCAGTTCTAAGGCCAATGCCCCATGACTGGTGAAGCAAGGGCCTTATCACTGCTGGGTGCAATGCCAAATGAATGGTCCAGACACTGTTCAGTGTGAGGTCAAGTAGTCACATTTCGTGTGTCCAATGCTGTGACATGCATACTCTTTCTGTGCCTCTCATGTCTCTTTGCACATGATCACAGCAATTGCAGCAGCAGTAATAAGGCCAACGGCCCATTGGATCACATTGGAAGCACTGACCAAAATGTATTTCTGGGACTTGTAGTGTGCTGGACAATACACCGGAAATAGGCATCACTCATGCTTTTTGGTGAAAAAATGCAAAGCTTCCACCATGACTGGTGAAGCACGGGCCTTATTACTGCTGGGTGCAATGCCACATGGATGGTCCGTACACTGTCCAGTGTGAGGTCAAGTGGTCTCATTTCTTGGGTCAGATGCTGTGACATGCATGCTCTTTCTGTGCCTCTCATGTCTCTTTGTACAAAATCACAGCAATTGCAGCAGCAGTCATAGGCCTACGCCCCATGGTATCACTTGGAAGCACTGACCAAAGTGCATTCTGGGACATGTAGTGTGCTGGGTTCTACAGGGGAAATAGCCATCACTTGTGCTTTTATGTGAAGAAATGCAATGCCTACACCATGATTGGTGAAGCAAGTGACTTGTCACTGCTGGGTGGAATGCCAGATGGATATTACAGATACTGTCCAGTGAGAGGTCATGTGGTCACATTTCTTGTGTCGTCTGCTATGACATGCATGCTCTTTCTGTGCCTCTAATGTCTCTTTGCACAAAATCACAGCAATTACACCAGCATTCATAAGGTCAATGCCTTATGGGATCATATTGGAAGCACTGACCAAAACACAGCCGGGGACTCGTAGTGTGCTGTATACTACAGTGGAAATAGCCATCACTCATGATTTTATGTGAAGAAATACAATGCCTCCACCATGACTGGTGAAGCAAGGGCCTGCCTTCTCACTACCTGGTGCAATGCCAAAAGGATAGTCCAGGTACTATCCAGTGTGATATCAAGTGGTCACATTTTTTGTGTTGGATGGTGTGACATGAATGCTCTTTCACTGTCTCTCTTGTTTCTTTGCACAAAATCACAGCAATTGCAGCAGCAGTCATAAGGCCAATGCCCCATGGTATCACATTGGAAGCACTCACCAAAGTGCATTCTGGGACTTGTAGTGTGCTGGACACTACTGGGTAAATAGCCATCACCATGCTTTTATGTGAAGAAATGCAATGCCTCCACCATGTCTGAAGAAACAAGGGTCTTATTACTGCTGGGTGCAACATCAAATGGATGGTTAAGACACCGTCAAGTGTGAGGTCAAATGGTCACATTTCTTGTGGCAGATGCTGTGACATGCATGCCTTGGTTGTGTGTATCATCAGTGTAACTTATAATTTCTTGTATCTTGGAGTAATGGCTGACTTTGGAATACCTGTCTCACACCAAATGGTTCCAGAATTTCCAAGGTAAAACAAATGCACATGTCCTTACAACAGTGGCTTGTCCGTCTCCTGTAATAGCTAACTAGCTAACTAGCTGAATCAACTTTGCACACTGGTGTGCAACACCAACAGGCAGTTCGGGCTGGGCTGTTCCCATGGGGAACAGGGTCAAGACTGATTGGCATATGGTTGGGTCCAAACTGGGGTGGCATGGTGATCAAAAGAATTGATGGATTTAACCAAGACCTGTGACTGAGGGTGAATGTTTGATTGGTTCTGCATTCTGTCCATCATTTGTATTTGTTTGTTTTTGATGCCATAAGTGCACCGGGTATAGCCAGAAGTAGGTTCCGGGCACACTATGCAACAGGATTTAAGCTAGCCTGGTTGATGAAGGGTGATACCCTGAAATCGATCCCAGGATGTTTTTTTCTGGTCCAGGGAGGACCTGGCATGGCAGTTCAGGCTGGACTGTTTCCATGGAGAACAGGGTCAATACTGTTTTGCATGTGGCTGGGTCCAAACTGGGGTGCCATGGTGAGCAAAAGAACTGATGGATTTAACCCATGTCTGTGACTGGTGGTGAATGTTTGATTGGTTCTACATTCCGTCCATCGTTTCTGTTTGTTTGCTTTTGTCGCCATAAGTGTGCCGGGTATTCCTAGATGTGGATCCCGGGCTCACTATTCCACTGGATTTAAGCTAGCCTGGCTGATAAAGGGTGACATCCTGAAACCGGTCACATGATGCTTGTTTCCGGTCCAGGGAGGACCTGGCTTGGTAGTTCGGGCTGGACTGCTCCCATGGGGAACAGGGTCAAGACTGATTTGCAAATGACTGGGTCAAAAATGAGGTGACATGGTGAGCAAAAGAATTGATGGACTTAACCCAGATCTGTGATTGGGGCTAAATGTTTGTTTGGTTCTTCATTCCGTCCATCATTTGTGTTTGTTTGCTTTTGTCCCCACAAGTGTGCCGGGTATGCCCAGACATGGGACCCAGGCTCACTATGCCACTAGATTTAAGCTAGCCTGACCGATGAAGTGTGGTAAACTGAAACCGGTGCCAGTGTCGCGTAGGCTCTCATTATTCTAATGAGACTACTGGATTTTGAGCAGCAAGATCATCCACAGTGTGGGGGACTGAGTCTGACCCACGGCGGCTAGCACTTGTCACTCCAAATCCGGGCTTTGCTCCGGCTAACTAGCAGTGCCTCATCCCTCTCGAAAGGTAGAGATGATTGGGCAGCCGAGCGCATGACATATCGTACTTCTCAGGGAAGTCGTGGTCACTCAGGTCACATCCGGTTCTCTCACTCACAATTCAGTCTCATATATAAATGACAATAAAAGCAGTATAAGTTTTAAAGATTGGTTTACTAAAACGACTGCATTTTGGATAGCAAAGCATGAGCTGCAATAACCAGAATGACACAACACAACAATATTAAAAAGGTGACGATGAGAGTGAAGCATAAGAATAATGCTATCATATTGCCACTGGAATCGATGGACTATTTCCTATCTAAATCATATTTTGAGCACGGCATGTTAAGCTCTAATCCTGCCTTTCAGGTTCGCTTGGGAGGACATCAACCCTCATACCTGAGTAAAGGCCTGTAATCTGCATCAGCATCTGCAGCAAAGCATTCAGCATACAGTTGTGGTTCCCTGGCTGGAATCTCCCTCTTGACGTGTAATGGGACTAGAAAGTGCTTTTATAATGAACACAGCAGATGTTCCAAGAAAATGTCCCTGCGTACGGATGTGTATTTTCTACGAATGTTGGAGACTAAACTTCTACCACGGTTACCGACAATGTACCAGACTGTAGCCTTGACTGAAGCACAGAGTGATCAAGAATGCGTTGTTTGAGAACACAATGCTGAACTAAGCAAAACAGTTAGAAGAAATTAAAACAAGACCGTAAAACTGGTTATTGTAAAAATAACAATGCGAAGCTGAATAAAATATATATCTATGTCAAGGTGCACAGCGGTCTAGTGTATTAAACTAACGTGCATGGAGCTATAACTAAAATGGCTACACAACTGCCTCCCCTTGTCAGTAGAAAGTGGTTCAAGCCAAAACTAAAATATCTCAACCTAAGATATACCTAAAACCATACTGAGCATGCGGCTTAGAACCGAATTCAATGAAAAATGTCAACTTAGAATAGTTCCGAATCAAGCACGAGTCATGGAAAGCAAGAGATCTTCCACTTCGGCAGATGACAAAACCGGAAAGTCCACGCCAAAAACGACCAAGGAGCAGGTATGTTCCATAGCCCCAGTATCAACCAAGGCGGCATCCAGTGCAGTGCCCATTGATGAGTTGATGGCAACTTCCTCCAGGAAGGGTAGCTCATAATTAGCTTCACGTAGCAAACGCAGCCTCAGTGCGCATGTCTGGTAACGAACCCTCAACGAGAACATCAACAGATCAGCATCTATTGCTGGGGGGCACTGCTGTGAAAGACAAACTTCCAGTGCATGTTCAAAAGAGCACCAAAGGCACCGGAACACGGGCTGCACACAATACAAAACCGGTCTGAATGACAAAGACCAGTCACACTGCAGATGTTCCAGGAGTGTTGCTCCGAAATGCTGCATCATACGTTCACGACACAGCTGCGCTGATGGGAGCGCCATCATTTGTCCTTGTTGCGGCGGGACAGCCATTGCACATAAACAACAGCAACAGCAGGATGCCGGCTAATAAAGCCAAAGTTATCGGAAATCCTCCAAAAATACTACAGAAAATTGAGTGGATAGCTGAAGGTATCAAGCCAAATATGAAGGAGAAGGTGTGAACAAAACCAGAACTGACAGCTTTGAAAAAATGTCCTTATCTAGTCGTGCTGGACGCATTAAATATTCGTCCCACGAGTTCACCAAAGTGTCTCGGAAAGTTCGTATTTAACAGGGACTGTATTTCTGTTGATGACCTTGCAACTTGAAGTGCGTAGGTCTCGCGTGCAGATGTAAGGGCCACAAGCATTTGGAACAATAAAGCCTTGAATTTACTTAATTTGTCAAAATTCACGTTTGAAGTAGCAATGAGAGGCCAGATATCGGCTACCTCCTTTAGTTTAGTGGGGGGAAACAATACGTTCCCGCAGCATGTAACGACCTTATAGACCGAAACAACGTAAACTATTCCGGCTCGCATGGCACAACAGTCTTCACTATTGAGAAGGACGTAGCTGCCGTTTGAAAGCACCTGGAACGTAGGTGTAATCAAGGGACTGGAACTCCCTTAAGATAACAGGCCAAGTTTGCAGCTGAGGCTGGTTACACGCCCAGTGCAAGGACAACTGTTTACAAATCATCGAATGGCTGACTGAGGTCTCGCATTCACTACCGCTAAGAAAGACCTCTTCCATGCCATTGAAGCATTTGTATGAGAAGGGAAGCTCCCACACCTCATGAATGTACCTATCTCCCAGCTTTTCATATCTGCCTACTGGAATGTGTTTCAAACAGGAGGTGAATTGTAATGTTGAAATAGGCAGATTAATCACCCTGTGTATTAACCACTCTGCCGAAGGTATTTCGGCAACGGTGAAAGGCAATCTTTCTATTTACTCGATGTTAAGCATGACATAAGTCGCTTCTTTCTTAGCCATTAGTTGTTGTTGCCGCATTAGATTAAAGGAGAAAAATATTTCCCTGGCAATTACGTGCTGCCACGGAACACAACCCGCCTTCAATGTTTGAAGCGTCCAACGCAACTGCATAATGGACCTGGTCTGACTCTGCCCATGGTATAAAGAAGACATATCAGATCGTATAATGTCTATAGCAGAAGATACAATGTTGTTTATTGTGTATATCCGGTCAGACAAGGTGTTAATCCCATTATCTACTGCAGCCAATGCCTCTTTCAAATTTTCCTGATCTATTTGCGTTGACCGTGCTGCAGCATCTTGTTGGTAAAGCTTCCATATTTCATTGTATACTGCATATAAGAAACGCTTCCTACGTGGTGTCCTGGGGCCTGACAAGAAGTCCTGTAAGTCAGTAGTGTTAGACAAGAGATTGAGGTGTGCTTTAACCGCGTCTAGTGAGGATGTTTTTAGCCACTGTTGGCACAATTTTCCTACACTATGGGCCAGATTTAGCAAAAAAACATTTTGTGACTTGTAAATTGCGGGTCATAGCGACTCACAATTTGCAACTCGGAAAATGTTATGCAGAAAGGTGTCTCAGACACCTTCTGCGACTCGCTATGGGGTCGCAAAGACCCACCTCATGAATATTAATGAGGTGGGTCGCAGTGTGCGACCCCATTGCGAGTCCATGCACTCACAGGGATGGTGGCCTGGCAGTTTTTTTTGTCTTTTTGCAGCCCGTTTTCCTTAAAGGAAGACGAGCTGCAAAAAGAAAAACTTCCGAAACCATTTGATTTCTTTTTTTTCAGAGTGGCAGTGGTCCATAGGACCACTGCCTGCTCTGAAATTTTTTTGGGGGACCCCTTTCCTTTTGTGAATGAGTTACCATCCACTTCAAGTGGATGGTAACTGCGAGTTGGTTTGCGACCGCATTCGCGGTCACAAAGCAACTCAGCATGGCGATGCGGTCGCAAATAGGAAGGGAACACCCCTTCCTATTTGTGAGTCGCAACCTCAAATTGCGAGTCGGTACCGACTCGCAATTTGCGGTTGTGCATCGCGTTTGGCCTTATGTGCGTCGCAAACTGCGTTTTCCGCAGTTTGCGATGCGCAAAAGGCTTCCTACATCTGGCCCTATATGTTGTAATTATATCTGCATGTTCTGGTGATATATAGCGAGGGTCTGGCTTACTCGTCCTCAAACCCCCGAGGAGTTAATAAAACGTTGATGACACCCGTTGGTATCTATGGGCCACAATAACCACCCGCCTGGACGTGTCAGTGAAGCATTAAATGTACCATTCTGGACCCACTCATTGAGCTCATCTTTAGTTGCATTCGTGTACTTTTGCCAGTTGTCAAATTTTGCAGGGGCAGGTATACTGGGCATGTTTAATTCTCTGATTGTTGCTCAGCCTAAACAACTTGTTTGTTGCACTGTTTCATTTAAAAATATCATTTGAACAGGGATGAGACATGCTCTAAACAATGTTTCCTTTCCCTTGATCTGCCAATTTTTCGTTCCCCAAACACTTTTCAAATCAATAGATTTGGACCAATATTCATAACCTTCCATTGATAACCGGGAAACAAAAGATTCCGAATATATAAATTTTGTATTGGTCAATAACATATGTATATCCTTAGTAGGAGTTACTAAAATAATATGACTCCGCATTATTTTGATTATGCCCAGAAAAATATGCAAACTTTTCAGTATAAGTTTTAGAACTCCCTTGCGGTGGAGTTGGACAATGTTCCCATTGCATGTAATTAAATATCGTTTTGTGACTACTCGCTCTATGTATGAAGTGGTGCCCATAATAATTATAGCAAAACATATCACCATAATTTTCTTTGAATTGGTAAACATCTTCGTTTTCAAAGACAGTATAATATTGCAATTCTGCCATCATAGAATCAACTGTTTTCACACCCCAATCATCAGATACAATGCCTGGTATGACTATATCATTCATGGATAATTTTAACACATATGGTATTTGAATAATTTCCATGGGACCATATATATCGAACATTACTTTGTCCCAAACAATCCCATCAGGAATTGGCACTGCAGAAATGTTCACAAAAGATAAGTCTCTTCGGACCTTATGTGATGAAAAATGTGGTTTCAAAACCTCCTCCACCTGTTCAACCGCTGATCTTTCGGGAAAGAAATGACCATGTATAAATAAGAAAAAGGTAATAGCAAAACCAATCCAAAGTAGAAAGGCTAGAACAGTCAAAGAAAGCCAAACATAGTTCCATGGAAAAATGAAGTATGTTTCTTTAAGCCAGTGTGTTAGCTTACACGCACTTGACAGATCAGCTGTCGAAGAGGCGAATGAGTCTGATAAACCGTTGTTGAAGACGGCAAAATAACCAGAGGCAGTAGTGCAAAAGGCGTAGCCGTTGTCAGTGATGGAGTTGGTGTTTCCTGTGGTGGCACACTATGGACAGCACCATCCGTTTGGCTTGTAGTCGAGTTGACTTGGTCAAATGTTTCTAAATTATTTGATGTTAGTGGAACTAATGCAAGATCATCATCCACCCTCCCCAAGCTCGGAGAGGTATCAGTGTTGGTATAAACAACTTGTAGTGGAACTTCTTCTCCAGTAGTGAGAGGGATTCAGGAACTACTGGATGTTCCTCTTGGTCGGCTGTGCAGCATCAGCCACATGGTGTAATTTGACATTGTCAATTGAAACAAAACAAAATGATTTTCTTTGGCACCTGCCAACAATGGTAGAATAAGAGTTCTGGTACCGTGTATCCCTAGTAAAGGTACTGGTGCTCGATAAGAAGGGCCAAATTCCTCTTTCACTGCAACTTTTTCACGTACAAGATTCCCAACTCTGGGAATCCAGCCGGTAGATGTTACTGGCACATCCTTAATTCCTGTGGAGGCAGCACTTTTGGAAGAATTATCATCACAGAACTGTTGTAATTCCTGTAAATCAGTGACACGTTCATTTATGTCAAAAGGTGTTTCTGCTGCCTCCACGCCAGGACCATCAAGATCCAGAACAAACATTTGAGTTCTGAACAGGCACTCATATGAAGTACAACCCCCCCAGGGACCTTCTTGGCAGGTCATTTAGTGCTCTCTGGACTCCATACGGGTGATTAAGCCAACTACGACCCGTACCTAAGACTCTGGCTGTTAAGGATTGCTTTAAATCGCAGTTTAATCGCTCCACGACACTATTTCCCTCGGGATGAAATGGAGACGAGTACTGCAGTTGGACCCCCAACAAAGCCATGGTGTCCCTGAATGCCCTTGAGGCGAAAGCAGGGCCCTGGTCCGAATAGAACGCCGCAACTGCATATGTACCGATAAAGACTCGCAAATCTTTATTACCAGTCCGAGCGTCAGCCGAGCGTTGTGGCCACAACCATACAAATCTGGAGCATGAATGAACAGCGACTAATATGTATTTGTATGCACTGTCAGGTGTTAGTGGACCGCAGTGGTCCAAGTACACACACTGTAACGGTTTGTTACAAATTAAGAGGGGTGTCTGCGGCGGGTGCTTGGCCGTGGAAACTTTAATTTGTTGATAAATGTCACAACAAAGGACATACTGCTTAGTCTCTTTATAGAGACCGGGCCACCAATAACGGGCCTGTAAGATTGAAATTGTAGCCGCCACACCAGCATGTGCAGATGCCACCCCATCATGCGCTGCTTTGATCAATTGTGGTCCTATATCTTTGTTAGGGACATACCGTACGCCTACGCCTGGTATCTTAACTTCAGCATTCAGCATACTTCCCATATAGTATTGATATTTGTTAGGGAATCCTTTAGGATGCGGCATACCATCAGCAGTAGCTTTTATGGCAGCCCAAATGTCTGCGAATGGTTTGGAACTCGAGTGAGTCACTGCAGCTACAGTTGCTTCTGCCACTGCTGACTTTGCGGCTTCATCAGCCAATGTATTTCCAGCAACGTGTATTCCAATGCGCTGGTGTCCAAGTGTATGCACAACATGGACCTTTGGTAGCGTCTCTTTCAGATCTGCTACCTTCCCCCACAGTAGTCTGTGTTTAATGGTGTTGCCTTTGGAGTCTCTGAACCAATTCTGGCGCCAATAATGCAAGTATTCATTAAAGGACTGGACACAATAATATGAATCACAAACAATCAGCGTAGGATGTGCTGGATCTGTATGTTCTAGTGCCATCAGCAGAGCTTTTAGCTCAGCCAATTGTGATGTACAATCCCCTAGGGTCTGTGTAAAGGTATGTAGAGGACAGAATGTATCCCCTTCCATATAGCCACTCACGACTGCGCATGCAGCAGAATATTGATGTTTAGTTCCAATTGCAGGTTGTGCAGAGCCATCGGTGTACATGACTCTATGATACTGATCAATAGGCAAGGTATTTTCTGGAACTGGATATTCTACTTCATATTGCAGGAATTCCTGAGTTTGTAACTTTGGGTCAAAAATGTAGTCTACATCAGTGGCTGTTAAAGACGTAGCCCATTGTATCCAACGTGGATGTAGTGCTTTTGCATTCGGAACGCTAGCTTTTCTAACAGCCTCTAGGGATGGGATTGGAGAAACGACAATAATGCGTTTTCCCTGGGCAAGAGGTCTTTCTTTAATAACAGCCATCTGCAAAGCAGTGAGAATTTTCTCTGTGGGAGCAAAGCATTGTTCAGCTGCTGAATACAAATGTGATTTGTATGCTATCAGGACTGTCTCACCCTCATTAAATGTCACATAGTTGAAACCGATGGCCCCAGCTGTTAGCCTGATGACCAAATGTGTTTTGTTGTCCCTTCTGTGTAAATGTTGTGCTGCAAGCATGTCTCTAAGTATGTGTGTATGTTCAGTTGGCCAGAATTTACTTGAAAAATCGGGACGTATGGAGTCATATAAAGGTTTTATGTGCGTGGCATAATCAGGAATGAAGGTTCTGCCAAAATTTAAGAAACGCAATATTGATTGGAGTTTTTTAATCGTATTCGGTGGTTGTTACTGTGCGCATTTTTTCTAAAAATTGTGGCGCCAGGCTCTTCCCTTCACTTGACAGCTCATATCCTAGAAACAGGACGCTGAGGAAGGCAATTTTTGTTTTTTTAAAGTAAAATTTGCAGCCAAATTCGGCAAACCCTACAACAATGCGGGCTACCCGTCTTCAATGTTGTAGTAACTCATCATCTGTGAGATATATATCATCTGCATAGGACAATGCTTCAGGGTCAATCTCGTGTAAAATGGCAGTAACACAAGCCGTGAACAGTCCTGGGCTGTTCCTATACCCCTGAGGTAAACAACAGAATTTTTTCTGAGAGCCTAGTCCCTGCTTTCAGGTGCTATATTCTGGCAGAAAACCCCATTTGAAATGTCTAATGTTGTTTTGTATTTTTTAGGCACTATGTTGCTCATTAGTGCAGTGCTATGTGAATTTTGTATAGCATATGTGCTGTATGACTGTTTAAATGTCTGTTGTCTAAGACTATTCTGTATGAATGGTCTGGTTTAGCTACAGGAAATAAAGGGTTATTCATCGGCGAGACACAGGGTTCAATTACACCCTGGTGCTCTATTTGCGTGAGTATTTCTCTCACTGGTGCTCTTGCTTCATGTTTTATAGGATACTGCGGTTGTGGTTGAGGTTCACTTCTAATGGGAATTACATGGTAGGGGGAGTCTTTATCCCACCCTACATGATTTCTGTATAATGCAGGTGCTTGTGCTAGAGCCCATTCAATGGAATAGTATTCAGCGAGTTCCTCTGGAACAAGGGGCGAGAAAGAAGGCTTAATGACATCTTCTCCATATGGGCAGGTACGGACAAAGTCAGGCGGCCAATCTTGTTCGGCCAACAAGACATCATACACTTTTACTATGCGATCCCAAAAGATTGCGTTTATTGTGCGTTCAATGTCTCCTTCTAATTGCAGCGTTACTTTGTACACCATATCAGGCTTGGTGACGTGCATGTCCGCTGTTTCTACTTGTATAAAGTCATCAGTTGCTTTCACCTCCAGATGCTCTAGAAGATTCCGGTGAACTATTGTGACCTCTGCCGCACTGTCTAGCAAGGCTAGAGCCCAATTTTTGTTCTTCAAAAGGACCCTCTTCCTGTGTGGCATGTCGGACTGCGACTGCTGCCACCTTTTTCTTTCTTAATTGTTGTTTTCGTTCGGCAGGTTTCTCTTCTTTTTTAACAGAAACCTCCAGAGAGCATTGTGATTCCTGTCTCGGTTTCACGTACTCTGTTCTTTGCTCTGATCGCCCACCTCTCTCATTTCTCTTTTCCGATGAGTCCTGAAAGGAACGAGATTGGCGTGTATCAGTATATTGATATCTATCAGGCGTTTTGATATTATCTCTATTTCTGAGATTATACCTATTCTGTGGGGTCTCCGTGCTTTGAGATTCTCCCCTTTCTTTTTTAGGCGTTTGTTGCTTTTTATCCCAGCGTTTCTTATTACCCTCAGGTTGTTGTTTGGAGTTATCTTTATTTGATTTACCCTGGAATTGAAGTTTTTGTGGTCTGGCCCCTAGGCTATCTCGACCGATACTTGAATATGTTTCCGCTAATATTTTAGGCAGCTCTCGTTCTTGCTCTTGTTGCAGAACATCACGGAGCCGCATGCACACTGCAAGTGAGACTGCTTCCCCTTTAAGGTTACTTAAAATGATTGAGGATACTGTGGCAATGTTGACCATCAGTTGCATCCCCAAATCTAAGGCCGGGGCAGCCCCATATTCATCTTGAATTTATTTCAGCACTTCCGGTAATTTGGCAAGTGTCAGTGTACTGTGTGCGGTTGTATAGAGCGCTGCAAATACAGTACCCCATGTATTACAGTTTTCCACTGTAGGGACCATCCCAAATTCTATTTGCATCCTGAGGTCCCATATGGGGAAACACTCCCTCCAGCGTATTAATTTTTTGTGCTAACCAAAACGGAGTTTCCTCTCGTTTGGCAGGTACTTTATCCATAATCAAATGTACAGTCGCAGGATTTATAGCTGGTGTCACTGCATGTGGGTGTGCTGGAGCAGCACGTGCTGGGTTTGTATTTAATATTTGCATCACGAATTGCACTAATCGTCTGTATATTGCTATTAACTCAATGTATAAGCGACGAACCTCAGCTACTGCTAAATTCCCAACCGCAGGATGTGGTGTATAAGTGGCCAATAAAGGCCAGGTAGGACCGTCATTACTTAGTGGACCTAACCTAACTGGTAATATTGTATGGGGTAGGGCACCATCAAGCCAATTATTATGTCCTTGATAAGATAGAGGTATCTCTAAATATGCGTACGCTCTGTATTGTCCAGGCGCGTTCGCAACTGTACATGCGTGAAATGTATTTGTGTTCCCATCAACTGCTGGAAATGTGACCCAAGAGTAAAAAAGTTCTGTTCTATAAGCTGCGTGGGCGTCCACCATGAACGTGACTGGACCTCCCTGGGCTGTTAGGCATTTGCTAATAAGTGTGCTGTGAGAGGTTGTCTCATGTTAACAGCTATTTGTACATTTTGTTGATTCGCCATGATAGTAACACAATGAGTTCAGAGAAGGCATGCCAAAATGGGGTTTCCTTTTAAAGTTCAAGCTTGAACAACCGCCAGTTGTAATAAGATTACCTACACAGATGTGGTGGAAATCCTCAGTACCACGGACGTCTCCGCATACGGTATTGAGGTGTCATTATATATAATGAGACAGAGATACTCCGGAGGACCCGATAATTAGAGCCTGACCAAACGTTGGCTGCGCCATGTCACGTGGGCTCTCATTATTCTAATAAGACTACTGGATTTTGAGCAGCGGCGGGTGACACTTGTTGCTCCTAATCCGGGCTTTGCTCTGGCTAACTAGCAGTGCCTCATCTCTCACGAAAGGTAGAGATGATTGGGCAGCTGAGCGCATGGCATATCCTACTTCTCAGGGAAGTCGTGGTCACCCAGGTCACATCCGGTTCTCTCACTCACAATTCAGTCTCATATATAAATGACAATAAAAGCAGTCTAAGTTTTAAAGATTGGTTTAATAAAACAACTGCATTTTGGATAGCAAAGCGTGAGCTGCAATAACCAGAACAACACAACAAAACAATATCAAAATGGTGACGATGAGAGCGAAGAATAAGAATAATGCTATCATATTGCCACTGGAGTCGATGGACTATTTCCTATCTAAATCATATTTTGAGCACGGTATGTTAAGCTCTAATCCTGCCTTTCAGGTTCCCTTGGGAGGACATCAACCCTCATACCTGAGCAAAGGCCTGTAATCTGCGTCAGCATCTGCAGCGAAGCATTCAGCATACAGTTGTGATTGCCTGGCTGGAATGTCCCTCCGTGTAATGGGACTAGAAAGTGTTTTTATAATTAACACAGCAGATGTTCTAAGAAAATGTCCCTACGTAAGGATGTGTATTTTCTACGAATGTTGAGGACTAAACTTCTACCATGTTTACCGACAATGTACCAGACTGTAGCCTTGACTGAAGCACAGAGTGATCAAGAATGCGTTGTTTCAGAACACAATGCTGAACTAAGCAAAACAGTTGGATGGAAGAAATTAAAACAAGACCGTAAAACTGGTTATTGTAAAAATACCAATGCAAAGTTGAATAAAATATATCTAGGTCAAGGTGCGCAGCGGCCTAGTGTATTAAACTAACGTGCATGGAGCTATAACTAAAATGGCTACACAACACCAGGATGCTTGTTTTCTGTCCAGGGAGGACCTGGCTTGACAGTTCAGGCTGGACTATTCCCAGAGGGAACAGGGCCGAGGCTGATTTGCATATGACTGGGTCCAGACTTGGGTGGCATGGTGAGCAAAAGAATTGATGGATTTAACCCAGGTCTGTGACTTGGGATGAATGTTTGATTAGTTCTGCATTCCGTCCATCATTTGTGTTTGTTTGCTCTTACCCACATTATAGGCACATACACGGCCTACAGCCACATTAAGCCTTTGAACATCATCAACTAATGTCCGAACGAATTTAAATGGACAAAATTAATTTATTCACATAGTGCTGTGCACGGATATGTCACAGTGCTCATGGGGATCTCTGCTGCGTCTTCTCAGTTTTGGTGGTGGGGACCTTTGCAATGTTGTGCATTTCCTGGAGTACCTAGCTGCAGGTTGGTGCGGTGCCTGTCCAGTGTGGGAGTCTGCCTGGACAGGGGGTGTCTGAGCCTGTCCAGTGTAGGGATATGCTTAGACAGCGGGTGTCTGAGCCTGTCACTGTGGAGGTCTGCCTGGATAGCGGGTGTCTGAACATGTCCAGTTTGGGGGTCTGCCTGGATGAAGGTGTCTGATCCTGCCCAGTGTTGGGGTCTGCCTGGACAGGGGTTCTTGGAGCCTGTACAGGGAGAGTATGTGACAGTCCATTGGAGGGTGTCTGCAAGGTGAGTGTTTACACCGTGGATTTGGGGGGCCATAGTGTAGGTTGCCTAACCAGGGGTTGGAGGTGGGATGATGCAGGTAGATGTTTTGGGTACCCTCATTTTGAATATCCCCTCTATCATCTTCGTAGATAGTGCATGGTGGCTTGTACTCTCTTCCCTCTGTATGGCCATGATGTCATTCAGCCGCTTCCCCATGTCTTACCAGGATCTATCCATTCTCTCCAACACCTGGATCATTCTGTGTACCAGCTGTAGGAGTTGGTGCATGTCCTGCAATGAGGCAGACATGTCAGACAGTGTAGCCCCTATGTTAGAAATGCCCTTCCTCACATCTGACTGCTGCTGGAAAAAATCATCTTCCTACCACTCTCTGACTCGGACACCCTCTGATACAAACATCAGGTCTATGAGCTGGGGGGATGGTGCTAAGTGGGTGGTTGTGAAGAGTAGATGTGTTCCTGGAGTCAACCTGCTCCTCACCAGAGCTGGCATGTCCCTAAGATGTTGGAGAGGAGGTCTGGGAAACATTGTCAGAGTAGGAGTGTGTAGGGGAACCAACATGTCTGACCTGGATGTGAGGACTGTGAAGAGTTGAGCTGTGGGTTGGGGTTTGTGGAGAATGGGCAATCCTCTGGGTTGTAGAATGAGGCACCATGCCAAACTTAGCAGATGTGGGCTTTGTTTTTGAGCTGCATGGGTCAAATGGAGTGGTTAGGGGATTGGCCTTCACATTGCTTGGATTCAGACCCTGATCTCCCTCCTCCTCTACTTTCTCCTCCTTCGCCTCTCTCTCCTGAGCTGTTCTGTAATCTGACAGAGCAACATGGAAGAGGAGTAGGTTTGCCAGTCAGACTGCCCGGTGCCCCTCACTGGTAGTTGCTCCATCATCTGGACTCAGATCTTCATCGTCACCACCTGTGAGACAGAGTTTGCAACAGGCCATGTATATGGCTTACAACATGATTTGGTGCGACACAAGTATTGGTCAAAATATATCTCCAATTCAACCGAAGATCCACATGTGACCTGGTTTGTGTGCACCTACATGTGATAGCTCACACTGTGGCACTGAGGTGTTCAATGCAGATGTGCAATGCCTAAGCAAACTCACCAGTTCCAACCATAGGTTCATGTAGTACTGAGATCCCCCGGGATGTCAGCTGGGGTTCCTTGAGTGTGTAGCAGGAGAACAGGTCTTTGATCCAGCAGCTTTAGAGAGAGGTGACACCATGGTTACTGTTCTCCATGTTGTTAAATGTGATTATGCACACCTGACATAAGCATCACTAATCTTTTAGGGTACATTTTGCACACCAACTATAGGAGAAATCAATAAATGGCAATATCTGCTCACCCACATTCACAAGGAAGTGGTTCTTGTTCAAGGGTGGGGTATCAATAGCTTACCGCATCATATGTCACACTTACCTGACGTACCAATGGTAGTTGGTTTGACTGCTGCAGCCAGCATGTTTACTAAACCCCTGGTTGGTGTCATTCTATCACTGATGTTGTCCTGGCAGCAGCTGTAATGTAACACATAAATCCAATACTGATAGCAAAGGATGATGGTGATGATTCTGTATGTACATGTAAGAGACACGAACCAGTGATCTACAAGTTACACCCACCCCCAGATCAACTATGTTTCACACTTATAGGAAAACATGTAATTGGACATCACTGAGAGCTATAGGATGGGAATGACCTGGGTGTCCTGAACTGGCTACCTCTGGACACACCTACGTCCTCATTGGCATCCTGCTTCTTAAGTATGATGTAGTATGTGCTAATTTGTAAAGGAATCTTCAAGGACATGTAGAGTTGGGCAATTTTAGCACATCAGATTTTGTCTTTCCATTGGCAGGTACATGTTTGATATACACAATTATCAACCAAGGTATGGGTAGCATTTATTTACCTCCCCTTTAACAGGACCACATTGCTATTTATGGCTCGTGAAGGCAGCCATCTCTGCTGTGTACTTTCCTTTTGGCTTGTGTTTCAAATGTACACGTACAACTTGATGTTTTATTACCTGACAATGTATACAGTTGTGTTCAGCACACATCCCATGGTCCTCTATTCAGAGGTTCAATCATTTGTGAAATTGTTGGCAAAGGGAGATTGGCAGTATTTAAGGAGCCCACATCTTGCTCAAGTGGTAAAGCTGGGCTGTTCCCCAGCGTTACTGTTTTCACAATGTGCTGTTTAATCTCTAAATGTCTAGGCTTCCCCTCCTCTCTTCCACACTCACAAAATGCAAGCCTGCTCATATCAGTACACACCTGACCAACAAAATCACTTTAGCAGTTGTTTCCTGGCATCTTGTAAGCAAGTATCCATGTCAGGAAATTAGGAATAGGTTGTGATTCCACCTCTCCATGATGAACATGGGGACAATTTAATAATTTAGCTCTAAAAACGTGTTTTTTGCCTGTCACACCATTTACTGATATTGAAGGCCGTGAGAGACAGACGAACTTGCTGCTGGCAGACTAGAGGTATTTGACTGCCTTGATAAGCCACATTATGGATTCCTCTGGGAGTATTTAGTTGGGTTTGGCGGTATAATTTTTGGACAATTTGGCCACGCGAGACAGAGTGGATTCTGTAGAATAACAGAATAATTGAAGGAAGGGTGAATGAAGCAAGATTCATGTTATTTCTTGGGAGGGAATAAATAATGAGTTGAAATACTCATATAATGTAGAGCGTTTATAATTTGGAGAATTTATAGGTTGGAAAATATATATGAATATAAAAATTAGGTTTTGATTTTCTTTAAGGGAAAAAGTTACATTTGAAGATATGACCCATGGAATGGAATTGGTGAAAATATAACTGAAGGAGGAAATTCCTATATGGTTCAGGTAAGAGTGTGTTGTTGGGAGTTTTTGATTGTAATAACTTAGGGGTTATGTGAGTTGATTAATAGAGATAGTCTGTTATATGATTCTATTTTGTAGATCTGAGGTGAGGTGAGGTGAAGTGATATTGGAGGAGATTGTTGCCTCAAGAGAGATGTTGAATTAAGCGTGAGTATTGATGTTAATAGTTTTGCAGCAGTGTGATATTTCATAAAAGAGAGGTTCAAGTAGATTGATTAATTCTTTTGGATTATTTTAGAGGTCCCCTATCTTTTTAGTCCTGAAGAACACCCGTGTGTGAGCCCGGAATTTGCCCGAGAGCCAGAGGGGGTTGAAACGTCTACGATGGTGGTTGAGCTTGGATGTAATCTTTTTCCGTACAATGAATGAAGGAAAGTAATGAGAATTTAATACTGTTGTAATCATAGAATGATTCAATGTGGAAAAGAACGAACCAATAGGCAGTCTGTTTAAGTTTATGTTTTCTAATGGTTATGTGTGAGATTTATGCTCTTCTTCTATTCTTCTTATCACGAGCATTTGAGTTTTTGCACTTTTCTTTGTCCTCCTTTTTTGGTGTTTTGATAGGGGATTCTATTTAATTTTTATATGAGTATAGAATATATTTTTGTATATAGAATAAAGGATGTTTTCCAAATACTTATGGACCTATGCTGCATGTGAACTATATGGGATGGATGTGTTGTTTAATTTGTCTCCCGAGTGGGCAATGTAGTTTTGTAATAAGTCTTTACCCAGCCCCTTTGGATTTTTTTCAGGGTTACCCTCTGTGGTTTGTAACATACTCTTAGACCAGATGCTGACCTGCGAAGGGTTTTTTGTTTTTGTAATTTGTAAACTGTTTACATTGGGAGATAAGTGTTACCTAATATGGCTTTTGAGAAGGAAACACTGTCATACAGTGAAAATTATATTAATAGGCTGATACAGGGCCAGACGGGTACTGAGTTTTTAGGAAATGTACCCTCTGATTGATTTATCATTGATTGAAATGATTAATAGGCTAGAGAGACTTGAGAAAAAATTAGCACGGACTCGTCTACATGGTCATTTACTAACGAAACACTTACAATCCAATACCATGCCACTAGGATTACAAGTCAGAAATGAACCAGCAATTTTTGTGGATAATCCAAAATTTAAAGAGAACTTTAGCTTTGTAGCAAATAATTGTTCCAGATATTGGATGGTGTTGGGAGTCGAAACATCATTAAAAGAAGTTCAGAAATTGATGAAGGAAATAATTGATCTCAAGAAGGAGATCTTAGATAATAAGGCATTGGTCAATGCGAAAGTCTAGATAGGACAATGAAAGATTTTGATAATAACACGCAAGCTCTCAAACTGGATAAATTGGCCAGAGATATACGTTTTTATGATAAGAAATTGACTTACCTTTATCTGACAGAGGAATATTATAAACAAGACTCAAGAGGTAGATATTCAACCAGAGGACGTGGGGGGCCTAGACGATCTACCACCTTCTCGGAATCTTCGGGTACAAGTGGGGGTGAGAGTGATAATGAGCAACCCAATACGAGTGCAGCCCCGAGATCAGGGTTTCCATCAGTTAGATTTGACTTCGGACCTACACAATGGACCCCGCACAGAAGAGGGGGATGCCAATGGAACAGGGGTTTCCCTAGAGAACGAGGCTGGGGCAGGGGACGTTACAGAGGCAGGAAATAGGTACGCTTTCAACAGGAAGATCATGGAGAAATCCAAACATGGAGGCAGCACTACAGGTGGTGAATTTACCTAACCCGGTGGTGAATTTATTAATCCATCATTTATCACCAGAAGAAGAGCAGGCATTGTCTAAGGGATTATCTTTTGTCCCTACTAATTTACCTAACTCTTTCAACCTAAAGATGGAATTACATCAGTTTTTTCGGAAGGATAGATTGGGGTATTAATTTAATAAGTCTGTATCCTGTCCCCCTATTTCTGTAACTGGTTTAAGAACACCCTACACCTTTACTCCTCCTGCCCATTCAATGTCACATAAAATCCTGACTTTTGAACAGGTAGTTATGAGAGATTCGATGAATTTGATCTCTAAGGGAAGATATGTGAAATAGAACATCACGAAAGCTGAGAAGGATGCACTATCTGCTTTGAAATCTAATAAGGAGAGAGTGATTAAACTGGCTGATAAGGGAGGGGCGATTGTAGTACAGAATACGAAAGATTACAAGAATGAAATTCTTATGCAATTGGCGGATGTAGGAATTTAATTTAAAATCGAACGCGATCCTACTAGTGAGTTGAGAGATTTGATCAAAAGAGTCACAAGTCAAGGCCTATTAATGGGTTTTCTTACAGATTTGGAATTTGATTTTTTGAACAAAAGGAACCTGCGTATACCTACGATTTATACACTTCCCAAAATACATAAGAATCCTTTGAAGCATCCAGGTTGCCCGATTATATCAGGTTGTGGTTCTATTTTAGAACCAATTTGTAAGTATGTTGATTTCTTCTTCAAACCCCTAGTACTAATTACAGAGGCTTATTTAAGAGATACAATGGAGCCCATTAAATTGATTGATAATCTACAACTTGATTATGAGAAACAGATTCTGGTAACAATGGATATTGTTTCACTATATACTAATATACCCCAGGGGCATGCTTTACAGGTGATTAGAGAAGTATTGAATGATAGGGTACAGCCAATGCAAGTGCCCACAGGGTTTATAGTGTATTTACCAGAGATAGCAATGACTAAGAACTTCTTCTATTTCCAGGGAGATTTCTATATACAAACAAAAGGAGTTGCTATGGGTGCAACCTTTGCACCGGATGTAGCGATTCTGTATATGGACAAATTTGAACAACACTATATTTTTGACAGAACATTACCATGTTTTACCCAGATAACCCTATGGAAATGAGACATTGATGATGTGATAATGATTTGGACAGGTACCCAAGATGACCTGTTGAAGTTCCATAAATGGTTACATGACAGATCGGGTGATATTCAATTTACTTTACAGTTTAGTTCCTATAAGACTGATTTCTTGGATATAACTATTAAGGTACAAGATAACAAGTTATATACCACTCTCTATAGGACGGAGAGTGAGAGGAACTCTCTGTTACAATACACGAGCCATCATCCCCGTAACTTGAGAGATAATGTGCCCTATGGCCAATTCCTTCGTCTCTGAAGGAATTGCTCTCGCAAACAGGATTATTTTGAAGCATCTGAAGATCTGTTGAACCGCTTAATAACACGGGGCTATCCCAAAAGTGTAGTCAGAAAGGCACGAAAGAGAGCTTGGTTCTGTCACCAGGAAAATCTACTTGAACCTAGGGTACATACAGACAGTGACAGTAACAGGATGATATGTGTCATGACATATTGCACTAGAAGTACAGAAATAAGAAAGATCATTAACAAACATTAGAGTTTGATTTCAGATGAATTGGAAATACATGAGCCTCCGATGTATGCGTTTAAGAGGGGTAAGAACTTTAAAGATTGGGTGGTGAGCTCTTTGTTAGCTGAACCTCCGAAACCCTCCCTTCTATCGATGTTGAATCTACCGAAAATTGTGGGGCATTTCAAATGTGGGTCATGTAAAGCCTGTATACAATGTCTGGAGATTAAAATATTTAAGTATAAACATGTGTCTGTGACATTTAAAGAACATACTAATTGTAATAGTACGAATGTAATCTATGTGATTAAATGTCCTTGTGATTTGATATATATTGTTCAGACCAAACAGAAAGTGAAGGTATGGATTTTACAACATTGTAGTCATATCAGATGTAAAATACATGCTGCACCGTTGGTGGATCATTTTACTGCAAGGAATCATTCAGTAGATTCTTTAAGATGGTTGTTGATTGATAAGATCATTGTTAACCAACAACGGGGTAATGTGACGAATATACTGAATTTACGAGAATGCAAATGGATTAATCTCGTGGACTCTGTTTCTCAGGGCCTAAATGAACATGAGGAAATAGCTAGGCAAAAAGCTAGTTTATCTAATGTTTAAAAGAGATCAATGTTAAATCTTTTTGGTCCCTGTTGGGGTTTAGATCAGGAATCCGGAGAGCTAATTTGTTGGATGTATTAAGAATGTTAGGGCCCTGGTTTTGGGGTCGTGATCAATGAATTTGAAAAATCATTTGGAGGGATCCAATTGCTGGAGCTATAATAACTGCCTTAGATTTGCAGATTCCATGACAATTGTCATCTGTTAAGTGGTCTGTTTGAACATTAAGCAAATAGATGAAATATATTGACGTATAATTCAAAAGGAACATTTGAGACTGTTATGATTACTAGATGCAGGTAGTGGAATGTTTTATAAATGTTGAATGTATAAGTTACGAATCTCAAAGCTCTGCCTTACATATGGTGAGGTAGGATTATGAACTGTCAAGGCTGAGTGATATGTCAATGGCTGAGTTATGGAAAAAATGCGAAGGTCTCCTGTTAATCATGCAATATTGTTGGATGGTTAAACAGTTTGGAATATTAATATATGACTGCCCAATCGAATTTTGAGTAAGTGAAGGAATGTGATGAAGTGCCGCGTACAAGATGCTTGACCTCTTACTGCTGTTGTATACATAGGCTGCGTGAGAATAGTGGACTGGTGAAGTGGTTAATTTGTAATAATTTATGTCTGTGTTTTGCTTACCAAGTGTGCGATAGACTTTAGAGCATTTTAAAAGTAAGGCAGTTTCATTGCTGTTCCTATAATGAATATGAGGCGAAAATGACTGAATTTTACGTCTTACCATGTCTTCCGTGCACGTCTATAGATGATGGAGTATTGTGCCTTGAGGGGGAATAACATGTAGACATTCTTGGCACACTTTCAGACGCCAGACGTTTGCTAACTGAAGGATGCTGTATTAACCCGTACGGATCAAAAAGGAACAACATTTGAATATTCTGTACATTGCGACGCCGTTTGTAAAATGAAAACGATGTGGGAATACCTTAATATAATGTTTTTGCATGCTCCCCATTCGTGTTATGAGACGTGGTAGCTGTGTGGCTTGACTTATCTGCTGATCTTCAGACGCCGGAGGGGCGCATACTGAAGGAAATTGTAATAACGTGTGCGGACCGAAGAGGAACACCATTGAGACATTCCTCACATACCTTCGGTTACCGGAAGTGCATATACTGAAGGAAGCTATAAAAACGCGGTTTTTAGCTTGCCACACCTTTTACTGATATTGGAGGCCGTGAGAGACGGACGAACTAGCTGCTGGCAGACTAAAGGTATTTGACTGCCTTGATAAACAACATTATGGATTCCTCTGGGAGAATTTAGTTGGGTTTGGCGGTGCACTTTTTGGACAATTTGGCCACTCCAGACAGAGATTCTGTAGAATAACAGAATAATTTAAGTAAGGGTGAATGAAGCGAGATTCATGTTATTCCTTGGGAGGGAATAAATAATGAGTTGAAATACTCATATAAGGTAGAGTGTTTAGTTGGAGAATTTATAGGTTGGAAAATGTATATGAATATAAAAATGAGGTTTTGATTTTCTTTAAGAGAAAAAGTTAAATTTCAAGATATGACCCATGAAATGGAATTCGTGAAAATATAACTGAGGAGGATATTTCTATATGGTTCAGGTAAGAGTGTGTTGTTGGGTGTTTTTGGTTGTAATAACTTAGGGGTTATGTGAGTTGATTAATAGAGCTAGTCTGTTATATGATTATATTTTGTAGATTTGAGGTAAGGTGAGGTGAAGTGATTTTGGAGAAGATTGCTGCCTCAAGAGAGATGTTGAATTAAGCGCAAGTATTGATGTTGATAGTTTTGCAGCAGTGTGATATTTCATAAAAGAGAGGTTCAAGTAGATTGATCAAGTGTTTTGGATTATTTCAGAGGTCCCTTATCTTTTTAGTCCTGAAGAAGACCCGTATCTGAGCCCGGAATTAGCCTGAGAGCCAGAGGGGTTCGAAACGTCGCTGATGGTGGTTGAGCCTGGATGTGATCTTTTTCCGTATGAATGAAGGACTGTAATGGGGATTTAATACTGTTGTAATCATAGAATGATTCAATGTGGAATAGGATTAACCAACAGGCAGTGTGTTTAAGTTTATGTTTTTGAATGGATAAGTGTGAGATTTATGCTCTTCTTCTATTCTTCTTATTACGGGCACTTGACATGTTTGCACTTTTCTTTGTCTGCGTGAAATAACGCACATGTTATTTCACAGCCATTTTCACTGCACTTAAGTAACTTATAAGTCACCTGTATGTCTAACCTTCACTTGCTGAAGGTTAGGTGCAAAGTTACTAAGTGTGAAGGCACCCTTGCACTACCAAAGGAGGCCCCACATAGTTCAGGGCCATTTCCCCGGACTTTGTGAGTGCGGGGACACCATTACACGTGTGCACTACAAATAGGTCAATACCTATATGTAGCTTCACAATGGTAACTCCGAATATGGCCATGTAACATGTCTAAGATCATGGAATTGTCCCCCCATGCCAAATCTGCTATTGGGGTGCCAATTCCATGCATCCCCGGGGCTCCACTATGGACCCCGGGTACTGCCAAACCAGCTCTCTGAGGTTTCATCTGCAGGTACCGCTGCTGCCACCCCACAGACAGGGTTCTGCCCTCCTGGGGTCTGGGCAGCCCAGTCCTAGGAAGGAAGAACAAAGAATTTCCTTCGAGAGAGAGTGTTACACTCTCTCCCTTTGGAAATAGGTGGGGAGGGGTAGCCTCTTACAGCCTCTGGAAATGCTTTGAAGGGCACAGATGGTGCCCTCCTTGTATAAGCCAGTCTACACTGGTTTAGGGAACCCCCAGTCCCTGCTCTGGTGTGAAACTGGACAAAGGAAAGGGGAGTGACTACTCCCCTGTCCATCACCACCCCAGGGGTGGGGCCCAGAGCTCCGCCAGTGTGTCCCAGATCTCTGCCATCTTGGATCCAGAGGTGTGAAGGCACTCTTGAGACCTCTGCGTGGCCAGTGCCAGCAGGTGACGTCAGATACCCCTCCTGATAGGTGCTTACCTGACTAGGTGGCCAATCCTCCTCTTAGGACTATTTAGGGTCTATACAGCGGGCTTTTCCTCAGATAACGACTTGCAAGAATTCACCAGAGTTCCTCTGCACCTCTCTCTTAGACTTCTGCCAAAGATCGACCGCTGACTGCTCCAGGATGCCTGCAAAACTGTAACAAAGTAGCAAGAAGACTACCAGCGACATTGTAGCGCTTAATCCTGCCGGCTTTCTCGACTGTTTCTTGGTGGTGCTTGCTTTGGGGGCTGCCTGCCTTCATCCTGCACTGGAAGCCATGAAGAAATCTCCTGTGGGTTGACAGAATCTTACCCCTGCTCCATCAGGCACTAAACTTCAGCGTCACCGGTATGCTGGGACCCCTCTCATCCCGACGAGCATGGCGCCTGGAACACAGGTTGTAGACCCAAGTGACCCAAACTGTCCAGTGGTCCAACTGTCTAAATTTGGAGGAGATACGTCCTTGCATCCTCTCTCCAGACAGCAATCCTGTGCACCACGTGAACTGCAGCTACAAGTGCTTCTGTGAACATTTCCACAAAATTATTTGTGCACAGCCAAGCCCAGGTCCCCAGCACTCTGCCCTACGATGTTCAGCTCCCTGAGTTGATCTCCAGCTTCGTGGGACCCTCTTTTGCAGTGTTGATATGAACACCATTTTCAGACTTCTTGAACCTGTGTTCAAGTACTTCTGTGGGTGCTACCTTCTTGTGAATGGGCTCTCTACGTTGCTAAGGGCCCCCTCTGTCTCCTTTCCCAAGTGGCGACATCCTGGCCCTTCCTGGGCCCAGGCAGCACCCTTTTTCTTTAGCTATGACTCTTGCAGCTAGCAAGACTTGTTTGCAGTATTTTGCCAAAGAAACAACTCTGCATCCTCCAGCACTCTGTGATACATCTTTCGCATGAAGGAGAAGTTCCTAGCATCTTTCGTTGTTACAGAATCTTCAGCTTCTTCCATCCAGAGGCAGCCATTTTGCACCTTCATCCAGGGGTTAGTGGGCTCCCGCCACCCTGGACACTTTCACGACTCTTTGACTTGGTCCCCTTCCTCTGCAGGTCCTCAGGTCCAGGAATCCATCTTCAGTGCTTTGCAGTCTGTTGTGGTCTTTGCAAAATCCTCTATCACAGGTTTAGAGTGTTTCTGGGGAAATAGTAGTACTTTACTCCTACTTTCCAGGGTCTTGGGGTGGGGTATCTTGGACACCCTTAGTGTTTTCCTACACTCCCAGCGACCCTCTACACACTACACTAGCCTAGGGGTCCATTTGTGGTTCTCATTCCACTTTCTTAGTATATGGTTTGTGTTGTCCCTGGGCCTATTGCATCCTATTGTATTCTACAGTGTTTGCACTACTTTCTGACTGTTTCACTTACCTGATTTTGGTTTGTGTGCATATTTTGTGTATTTTACTTACCTCCTAAGGGAGCATATCCTCTAAGACATTTTTGACAGTATCTTTATTTTTAGTAACTTTGAGTATTGTCTTTCTTATTATATAGTACCTATATGATATAAGTGGTATAGTAGGAGCTTTGCATGTCTCCTAGTTCAGCCTAAGCTGCTCTGCTATATCTACCTCTATCAGCCTAAGCTGCTAGAACACTACTAATCTACTAATAAGGGATAACTGGACCCGGCACAAGGTGTAAGTACCATCTGGTTCCCACTATCAGCCAGGCCAGCCTCCTGCACAGCACAGCAGCCACAAGGGGGTGAGTTCTCACTGTGTGGAATTATTTCTTGATGCCTGCTATGTTGTATGGGTGCTAGTCAGTGGATGGTACAATATGCTTATTTGCCTAATCTTACAGAGTCCCGCTTAGCAATGAAGAGTGGAATGTACATTTGGTATTGACAAGTAGCTGGCATACAATGGCAGAAATGGCTTAGAGAATCCCAGTAGGTGTGCAGATGGTAGTGTCTGGGTTCATTTCCGCCATAGTTCCCAGGCAATGGTTTAGTATTTTGGTTCATACTGCACAGTGTTAGTACCAGTGAGTCCATGAGATGTGTATGCCAAATGTGCTGTTGTTGCTGAAATTGACCTTGTGCTCCCTTTTTTTCTCCCTCACCCTCTCTCCTTTTGTCATCCTGCCCTTGTGTGCATCAGAATCATCTGGCGAAGGAGCAGGGGCACCGGCGAGTGGGAGAGCTGCAGCCCACGGGACCCAGGAGGCAGAGAGCACAGACACTAAGGAGAACAGCGGGTTGGAGGGCGAGGGGAGCACCATGGGGGAGACAGGAGCTGACACTACTGACTCAGATTTCTCCTTCGGTGGAAGCTCCCTGATGGTGGCGGACCCCTCTGGGAACACCCCAGCTACATCATCTTCTGCCACTACTGTACCAGCACTGCCTTCCCAGGAGCCCCTCACCCAGTTGCCTGTACCCACTTACCCAGGTGGGTGGACATCTCCTTTGACCCAGGCACCTCAGGCCCTGCCCCAGACAGCCCTGCTGCCCTCACTGAGGAGACTATTGACCGCCTGAGATCCATCTCTGTAGGGCAGTCAACCATAGTGAATGCCATCCACGGGCTGACACCCCAGATGCAGCAATGCAATGCCTACCTGGAGGGCATTCATGGTGGCCTGTTTGCCCTACAGAGATCGTTTCAGGCTCTGGCCTCCTCTTTGATGGCAGCCAGTGTCCCTGGTTCTTCCGTCCCCCCTCTAACTACCTGTTCCCAGTCCAAAAGCCCTCTCTTCCCACCCATCCCAAGCACACAATCAGACCAGCATGCATCCAAGTCAACAGATAGGACTTGCACAGACAAGCACAGGCACCACAGATCACACCACAATCAGACACAGAGCCAACACACTGAAGCACACACAACAACAGCCACTGCCTCCACTGTCTCCCAATCCTCCTCCTCCTCCCTCAGAGTCACATCAACTGTCAAACCTACAAGAACTGCATCCTCAGTCTCAGATTCCACCACCTGTACAGCCTTGCCCACAATCACTACAACAGCAGACATGCAGACTAGCACCCCATTCACCACATGCGCAGTCACCATCACAACCACATGTAGCAGACCCACCTCACTTGCAGACAACATCACAACATACATGCACACAACCTATTTGTCCTGTCCCACCCTGTCTGCCCGACCCCCTCCCAAAACACATAAATGCTCCCACTCAGGCACTTAACAGCCATCCACCTCCCACATGCACACTGTACATGCACCTGCAACCCAGTCCACCACACCTACTCCCCCTACAACCACTCCCTCTACCTCCACTTTCAAACCTGCTCTAACAGCCCATCCCATTGTACCCAAAAAACTGTTCCTTGCCTGCCTTGACCTCTTCCCTCCTCCTCCCCAACCCTGTCCTGTCCAGAAAAGGTGGGTCCCACTCCCCCAGCCCAGTGCCTCCAGCTACCTGTCCTCTCATGTCCCTGCCCCTGCAGCAACACCTCCCACTAAGGGACACACGACTGGCACTCCGACCCTCCACTCAAAGCCCACTCCTCCGCCCCCTAAACAAAAGAGCACAGGCCTGCCCCCTCCCAAACTCAAACCCAAGGATCCCCCTCCCAAGAAAAATCCCCCCAAGACCCCCACCCCCTGCCTTCCTTCATGATGTGCCTGCCCAGTTGAGTGGCTTGGGCTGTCAGGAGTCAAGTTGGGCCTTGGACGTTGCCCTGTGGGTTTTCAAGAACATTGGACTGGCCAATGGCCCTTTGTATATGGTTGCCTCATTTGTTGTGGACGCAAGTCCACCGGAATACAGTGATTGGACCAAAGGTATGTGTCCTGGCTTTCTTCAGTTCTGGCCAATATCATAATGAAGACCTTAGTCACATTATAAAACCAAACCTAGGCAAGGTTATGCATAGACATTATAAGGGCACCCTAGTGCTTAAAATATGATGGTTAGTAGTGTTACAGTATTACAGCATACCAATATCTTTGTGTGGTTATGAACCTGCAGGATTAATGCATAGTGATATCACTGTGGGGTTGTGCGCCTCCAATATTAATGCGTACTGACATCATTGTTGTTTCACATACCTAAACTTTTGTCAAATCGCCATCTATAATATAGATGCATTCTGAAATGTGCCCTAGGAGATAACACAAGCTGACAAGCTCTGACATATTGTTCAGAGTGTGTCATCATTAATTCAAGAATAAACACTACTGCTGATTTCCTCCAGGTAGGAATACGCTCTTTTCGCCTTGTTCGTAGGAAAAAGTTCTGCTTTCTGTGTCTTTTTCTCCACAGAGAGATGCCACTGCTGCAAAAGAAGAACTGAAATCACCACAGGAATGGAAGGCAGGCAGCAGACACACAGACCACAGGGCGGAGGAGAAGGTAAAAGCAGTGAGAAGGAGTGACAATAAGAGAGCAGGCACACAGATCACAGGGTTGAGAGGAAGTAGAAAGATCATAATTACTATGAGAGTAAAAATAACTCATTTTACTGATTTCTGATCTGATTCACCTAAAGCATGATTTAAAGCAAGACCGCCTTCTACACATAAAGCAGCATTTGAAGAGCTTTAGAAGCTTGTGGGTCCATCAGTTTTAGAGATTAATAAGGATGTTAAGAGACAGATTCATGCTCTAATTAGGACAAAATACAAAGTTTTGAGTATGCATAAAAGTCAATAATAATGGCCCACTTTTTCACTTTGGGGGCTTAAATGCATTTATTAACTACAGGATGGGATATAAACAGCATTAGGGTTATTTTAAGTTCAAGAGAATATGTGCAATGTTTTTTAAGTGTATCTTGTGTGAGTTAAAAATATTATCAAACACTGGCATAAGAAATGCCTCCACATGTGTTTTTCTAATTCTCATTAAACCTACTTTCCTGATAATGGAAGGGACAGGCAGGTAGCAAGCATGCAGACCACAAAAGCAGCGAGAAAGAGGGTCAGGCAAGCAGCAGGCACACAGACAATTGGACTGAGCCCTTGGAGAAAGCAATGAGAAGGAGGGTCAGGTAAGCAACATACATGCAGACAATGGGACTGAGAGCACAGAGAAAAGGGTGAGGAGGATGGACTGGAAGGTAGGAGGCCTGCAGACCATAGGACTGAGAGGCCAGAGAAAGCAGCAACAAGGAGGGACAGTCAGGTCAGCAGGCACACAGACCATGTGGCTGAGAGCCCAGAGAAAATGGTGAGAAGGAGGGACAGGCATGCAGCAGGCACGCAGACCACAGGATTGAGAGGGAGGAAAAAGCAGTGAGAAGCATGGACAGGCAGGCAGAAAGCACACAGACCTCAGAATGAGAGAACGTGAAAGCGGTGAGAAGGATGGACTGGCAGGGAGCAGGCACACAGACCAGAGGGCTAAGAGGGAGAAAAAAGTGGTGAGAAGAAGGGACAGACAGGCAGCAGGCATGCATACAATAGGGCTAAGAGAAGGAGGAAGCGTGAGAAGGAGGGATGGACAAGCAGCAGGCATGCACTGTGGGTCTGAGAGTCAGAGAAAGTGGTGAGGAGGGTCAGGCAGGCAGCAGGCATACTGTTTATGGAGCTAAGAGCAAGGAGAAAGAAATTAGAAGGTGGGAGAGGCAGGCAGCAGGCAGCACAAAATGGGGTTAAGAACAATCAGAAAGCTGTGAGAAGAAGGAAAGTCAAGGAGCAGGAATGCAAAAAACTGTGTGTTGGAAGCAAGGAGAAAGCAGTCAGAATGAATGAAAGGCAAGCAGCAGGCACGCATAGCACCCCCATTTTTAGTGTATCTTCTCCTTGCCTTTCCCTCAAATGCTGTGTAATGCTTGTGGTTGGATGCATGCATGAGCGGTAGATGAACACGAGCGGCTGGCATCAGGGCCTGGCCGCAGGCCATGCCCTGTGTTCAACCCTCTTATGGAACTACGAAAACATAGAAATCTACTGAAAAAGCCAAAGTTTACATGGATGTTTTAGTTAGCAAATAGAATTAAGAAAAGTTAGAAATTCACTAAAAAAACAAAGGGAACTGGGACATTACATTTAGGAAATAGAATAAAAAAAATCCTTTTAAATTCACTGAAGAAAAACAAAGGCTAATACTATGTTATAGTTAGGAAATAGAATTGAAAAAACCCGAAGACATTCGCTAAAAAACAAAGGTTACAGGGATGTTACAGGTATGAAATAAAATTTAAAAACCTTAGAACTTCACAAAAAGACAAATGTTAAAGGGAAGTTATAGAGTTATAGATAGGAACTAGAATAATAAAAAAAAAACCTTAGAAATTCACAGAAAAAGGCATAGGTTACAGAGACGTTATAGTTAGGTAATTTTTTTAAAGCAAAAACAGCACAAACTTACAAACATATAATTGAATTTTGTAAGTTTGCACGCTTTTGCATAAAAAAATGACGCAAATGCGGTGCTAAAAAAGTATAAATATGGGCCTAAATTTACTTGCACAAAACCATGGAAATTCAGCAGTTATAGTTACCAGCCCTAATAATAACTTACGCCCCACAATGTATATATATATGTATATATATATATATATGATCCTCAAAATCTGGTCTGAGAGCAACGCGCCTTTCTGCCGGTGCACACGTTAGGGCAAAGACCAGCAACCCTCATATATCCAACACGTAAATAGACGTGGCACTCCTGGGGTCTGTAGAATGAAATGTCATTTATTTATTTCTTAAGAAAGCATCAAATATCGCAGATATCACAACGCGTTTCGACATCATGTCTTTTTCAAGTGATTTCATCTGTCCCACAAATTTACTCCTCACGTCAGATTTTATAGGCCGCATTCTCAGATAATTAATTCAAAGTCAATTCAGGGAAACTTCCCCCTTAGTTTAAGCATGAGATTAAGATTTAGTCAATATTCACGCTTGCCAATACCGCAGCAATAATAGACATTTCATCATTTAAACAATAGTCCAAACACATTGTTAGTGTAACACAGACTTCATCTGCTGCCGTTCGTGGCCACCTTGATAACAGATCACGCCCACAAATGAAATCACGTGAAAAAGACGTAATGTCGAAACACGTTGTGATATCTGCGATATTTGATGCTTTCTTAAGAAAGAAATACATGACATTTCATTCTACAGACCCCAGGAGTGCCACGTCTATTTACGTGTTGGATATATATATATGTCAGTTTCGTATTTCTGCCACCTTTTTCCATATCGTAGAAAGAAGTCACACCAGTGTGTCAACATCTCAGACTGAATTCTTTATTTAACTTGGCTACGCATTTCAACACTGAAGTGTCTTCATCATGGCACAATTGAAAAAATTGTGCTCAATCACCTTTGAACTTAAATACACCCAGTTCATGGACATTAAAGAAATACTTCAACAACAAAATAATAATATTTTTTCTCTCTAATACTCCGAAAAACATAAACCAGAGCAAAAACAAAAAAGTTTCACATTGTTACTTGTTCCTCCCCAATTTATCAAGGGAATTTCACATTTTGTTAAAAGTGTGGGAATCCAAATTTCCAATCTTACTGCAACTAAATTAATATCATAATACCTTTTTATAAATAAAATATATTTCTTCAATTATTCGGCCAAGTGGCCAATCAACCATAAAAAATACATATATTAAATAATTCATAAATCATATAAATTTCATAATTCATGGTACAAGCAGTATTCCTACTATATTAACAAATCTATATATAAATAATCTGTCATCATAATTGAACAATCCACACCCACCCCGTGAAACTTATACATGTGAAAATTAATAGAAAACACACACATTTTTTAATTCTAATATTCAACCTAATGAAAGCACAAAATGGAAATATTCATAAAGATCTATACCAATTAATAATTTTATCACATCAAACCAACATGTTCATAAAGCTCCTTGTCCTTATTCAGCCCTCCGGGTGACTTACTCCCAAGTAAGATGATATATTCTGTATATATTGTATATATACTGTATATAGTGTGCTTCCCATGCCACTGGATTCAAGCTAGCCTGGCTGATGAGGGGTGAAACCCCGAAACCGGTCCCAGGATGCTTGTTTCCAGTCCAGGGAAGACCTGGCCTAGCAGTTCGGGCTGGACTGTTCCCATGGGGAACAGGCTCAAGACTGATTTGCATATGGCTGGGTCCAAACTGGAACGGCATGGGCAGCAAAAAAACGATGGATTAAACCCAGATCTGTGACTGGGGGTGAATGTTTGACAATGTTCAGCATTCCGTCCATCACTTGTTGTTCTTGCATTTTTCGCCCTAAGTGGGAAGGGTATGCCCAGACATGGGTCCCGTGCATCCCATGCCACTGGATTCAAGCTAGCCTGGCTGATGAGGGGTGAAACCCCGAAACCGGTCCCAGGATGCTTGTTTCCAGTCCAGGGAAGACCTGGCCTAGCAGTTCGGGCTGGACTGTTCCCATGGGGAACAGGCTCAAGACTGATTTGCATATGGCTGGGTCCAAACTGGAACGGCATGGGCAGCAAAAAAACGATGGATTAAACCCAGATCTGTGACTGGGGGTGAATGTTTGACAATGTTCAGCATTCCGTCCATCACTTGTTGTTTTTGCATTTTTCACCCTAAGTGGGAAGGGTATGCCCAGACGTGGGTCCCGTGCTTCCCATGCCACTGGATTCAAGCTAGCCTGGCTGATGAGGGGTAAAACCCCGAAACCGGTCCCAGGATGCTTGTTTCCAGCCCAGGGAAGACCTGGCCTAGCAGTTCGGGCTGGACTGTTCCCATGGGGAACAGGCTCAAGACTGATTTGCATATGGCTGGGTCCAAACTGGAACGGCATGGGCAGCAAAAAAACGATGGATTAAACCCAGATCTGTGACTGGGGGTGAATGTTTGACAATGTTCAGCATTCCGTCCATCACTTGTTGTTTTTGCATTTTTCGCCCTAAGTGGGAAGGGTATGCCCAGACATGGGTCCCGTGCTTCCCATGCCACTGGATTCAAGCTAGCCTGGCTGATGAGGGGTGAAACCCCGAAACCGGTCCCAGGATGCTTGTTTCCAGTCCAGGGAAGACCTGGCCTACCAGTTCGGGCTGGACTGTTCCCATGGGGAACAGGCTCAAGACTGATTTGCATATGGCTGGGTCCAAACTGGAACGGCATGGGCAGCAAAAAAACGATGGATTAAACCCAGATCTGTGACTGGGGGTGAATGTTTGACAATGTTCAGCATTCCGTCCATCACTTGTTGTTTTTGCATTTTTCGCCCTAAGTGGGAAGGGTATGCCCAGACGTGGGTCCCGTGCTTCCCATGCCACTGGATTCAAGCTAGCCTGGCTGATGAGGGGTGAAACCCCAAAACCGGTCCCAGGATGCTTGTTTCCAGTCCAGGGAAGACCTGGCCTAGCAGTTCGGGCTGGACTGTTCCCATGGGGAACAGGCTCAAGACTGATTTGCATATGGCTGGGTCCAAACTGGAACGGCATGGGCAGCAAAAAAACGATGGATTAAACCCAGATCTGTGACTGGGGGTGAATGTTTGACAATGTTCAGCATTCCGTCCATCACTTGTTGTTTTTGCATTTTTCGCCCTAAGTGGGAAGGGTATGCCCAGACGTGGGTCCCGTGCTTCCCATGCCACTCGATTCAAGCTAGCCTGGCTGATGAGGGGTGAAACCCCGAAACCGGTCCCAGGATGCTTGTTTCCAGTCCAGGGAAGACCTGGCCAAGCAGTTCGGGCTGGAGTGTTCCCATGGGGAACATGCTCAAGACTGATTTGCATATGGCTGGGTCCAAACTGGAACGGCATGGGCAGCAAAAAAACGATGGATTAAACCCAGATCTGTGACTGGGGGTGAATGTTTGACAATGTTCAGCATTCCGTCCATCACTTGTTGTTTTTGCATTTTTCACCCTAAGTGGGAAGTGTATGCCCAGACATGGGTCCCGTGCTTCCCATGCCACTGGATTCAAGCTAGCCTGCTGATGATGGGTGAAACCCCAAAACCGGTCCCAGGATGCTTGTTTCCAGTCCAGGGAAGACCTGGCCCAGCAGTTCGGGCTGGACTGTTCCCATGGGGAACAGGCTCAAGACTGATTTGCATATGGCTGGTTCCAAACTGGAACGGCATGGGCAGTAAAAAAACAATGGATTAAACCCAGATCTGTGACTGGGGGTGAATGTTTGACAATGTTCAGCATTCCGTCCATCACTTGTTGTTTTTGCATTTTTCGCCCTAAGTGGGAAGGGTATGCCCAGACGTGGGTCCCGTGCTTCCCATGCCACTGGATTCAAGCTAGTCTGGCTGATGAGGGGTGAAACCCCGAAACCGGTCCCAAGATGCTTGTTTCCAGTCCAGGGAAGACCTGGCCTAGCAGTTCGGGCTGGACTGTTCCCATGGGGAACAGGCTCAAGACTGATTTGCATATGGCTGGGTCCAAACTGGAACGGCATGGGCAGCAAAAAAACAATGGATTAAACCCAGATCTGTGACTGGGGGTGAATGTTTGACAATGTTCAGCATTCCGTCCATCACTTGTTGTTTTTGAATTTTTCACCCTAAGTGGGAAGGGTATGCCCAGACGTGGGTCCCGTGCTTCCCATGCCACTCGATTCAAGCTAGCCTGGCTGATGAGGGGTGAAACCCCGAAACCGGTCCCAGGATGCTTGCTTCCAGTCCAGGGAAGACCTGGCCTAGCAGTTCGGGCTGGACTGTTCCCATGGGGAACAGGCTCAAGACTGATTTGCATATGGCTGGGTCCAAACTGGAACGGCATGGGCAGCAAAAAAACGATGGATTAAACCCAGACCTGTGACTGGGGGTGAATGTTTGACAATGTTCAGCATTCCGTCCATCACTTGTTGTTTTTGCATTTTTTGCCCTAAGTGGGAAGGGTATGCCTAGACGTGGGTCCCGTGCTTCCCATGCCACTGGATTCAAGCTGGCCTGGCTGATGAAGGGTGAAACCCCGAAACCGGTCCCAGGATGCTTGTTTCCAGTCCAGGGAAGACCTGGCCTAGCAGTTCGGGCTGGACTGTTCCCATGGGGAACAGGCTCAAGACTGATTTGCATATGGCTGGGTCCAAACTGGAACAGCATGGGCAGCAAAAAAACGATGGATTAAACCCAGATCTGTGACTGGGGGTGAATGTTTGACAATGTTCAGCATTCCGTCCATCACTTGTTGTTTTTGATATATTCGGATTCTCTCACTCTTAAAAGCCTTTCTCTATCACCTCCACATATAGGTGGTCATTCCAACCTCGGTGGTAAAAGGCACTTACCGCCGTGCAGAAGACTGCCATAACAACGCCGCGGCCGCGGTAAACCGCCACGGTCATTCTGACCTACAACAGGCAAACCGCCAAAATACAGACATCCACAAAAGTCCGCCACACCATAGGCCATCGAGAAACTGGCGATGACCAGACCTCCACCGTCACGCCAACAGAAATACGCCCACACCATCACGACACACGAATCCACGCAGCGGTCTTTCAACCGCGGTATTCCATTGGTGGTACACACCGCCGCGCTCAAAATACACACACTCTTACAAAACACAGCCACATTGGATCATTCGAAATACACACACCTCATACACATACAAACAACAGTCCCACACACCCAACACAATATAAAACACACACCCACATCACCCACAAACCCCCACTCCTAGAGATTCGTGAACACGCACAGAGATAAGAGACCCGAGCACCCAGACGCGCAATTCACTGTCACCCAGCAATATTACCACGCACTTCAAACTACACACCAATACACATCACCACACTTAGCACCACACAATCCACCCCACACATCACCCAAACCACCCCATGGCACCGCGAAGACACCCCAGGTTTTCTGAGGCTGAACTCAGGGTCATGGTGGAGGAAATTGTACGGGTAGAGCCACAGCTCTTCGGGACACAGGTGCAGCACACCACCATTGCCAGGAAGATGGAGCTATGGAGCAGAATAGTGGACAGGGTCAACGCTGTGGGACAGCACCCAAGAAATTGGTACGACATCAGGAAGCGGTGGAACGACCTACGGGGGAAGGTGCGTTCCATGGTATCCAGGCACAACATCGCGGTGCAGCGGCTGGCGGCGGACCCCCACCTCCTCCCCCAGAATTTACAACATGGGAGGAGCAGGTCTTGGCGATCCTGCATCCTGAGGGCCTCGCAGGAGTAGGCGGAGGAATGGACTATGGTAAGTCAAATCTTAACTACTTCATCCCCCCCGCCCCACCAGCATGCCAACTCATACCCCCACCCTCACCCCCACCCCCATCACACCTACTCCTTGCAAATGTCTCACCCTCACAACCCACCCATTCCAACACCAAGCCCTGCATGCGACCACAAAGCATGGACACCCATCACCTAAGCATGCCCACTGCACATACCCATCCCCCCACCAAACCACCGTCACAAAAGCCCCCACACAGGAATGCAAGGACAGGGATACACGGGCACCCACCCATTGCACGCTATGGCACACACAGAAGCAATAATCACACTTTTATACCCCTGCAGGACCCGAACGCCAGGTCACCGCGCAGGAGGGTCCACAAATGTCCACTCCACCCCCAGAAGAGGCCCACAGTGATGACAGCAGCTCTGTCTCCCTGGATTTAGATGACCATCCCGGCCCATCGGAGACCTCTGGACAGTCGGTTCCCCTCAGACAGCCACAGCAGACCTTCACCCCTCTGGGAACACCAGCACAGCACCCACACAGCGGGCCCATATCTCTGTCCCCAGGACACATCAATCAGCGGTGTGTCCACCACTACAGGGCACCCAGGTTAACCCACCACACCAACAACAACAGGGACCTGGGGGCAGTGGTAGTGGGCACACGGTCCAGGGGACAGAGGCCCAGGGAAACAGGGGAACTGGGAGGGCTGCTGTGCGATGGGGGGGACAGGCCCAGGGAACCCACTCTCCACAAGGCCCTCTCCTCCATCATGGGAGCATACCACCACTCCCAGGAGACGATGGCCACTGTCCTGGCCAGGTTTCAGGAGATCCAGCTTCTGCAGGAGCAACAGTATATGGGGTTCAGGGAAGAACTAAGAAACATCAGTTCCGCCATGGGCACCATTGTAGTGGCTCTGAATCAGGTAGTCACCACATTGCGGGACACTGTTGCACCACAAAGGGCCCCTGACACTAGCATGGACCAAGAACTGCCTACCACCTCCGCCGGCGCTAGTGGACAGGAGGCCCCGACACAAGACCAACAGGCCACCAGAACCCCACCCCCTGCAGAAGGAGAACCACCCCGCAAGCGGGCCCTGAGATCCAGGAAGAAGACAGAGTAAGATGCCAAGATCCCAGCCAGGAAAGGATACCTCCCTGATTGTCATCCCACTGTCCCACATTGACACCCTGTCCAACCTTACACTGCCCGTGCTCCACTTTCCACAGGCATCTGGACAATGCACCTGTGATACTGATAGTCTGGACTCTGCCATGGACAATCCTCCACCATCACACCTCAACGATTTGCAACCACCCACCAATTTAGAGCACTGTAATAAACACACTTATTGCATAAAACAATCTGGAGTCTGGCTGTGATTTTGTACAAATGTATTAGACATTACCGTGCCAACTGGCATATTCACATTGTGATGCCAACATACCAATGTCACACAGCTGTAGTCCATGGGGAAATAAAGCAGATGTCACACAGTGGGGCCCACATCTCTGAAATCGGAAGGGAAAGTCACAACTCAGTTACCATGCACTGGGGGAAAAGGTCAGACAGTAGAGAGGTAGTAGGGGTTAAGTATATGTAATATGCCGGTGTGGATTCTTACCTGTGTGTCATTGAAAATACTGCTGTATTACTGTGTTCCTGTTCTCTATGTCGTCCTCTTCGCCTTCCTCCTCTTCCTCTCCACAGGCTCCACAGCTGCTACAACACCACCATCTGGACCATCCTCCTGCAGAAAAGGCACCTGGCGTCGCAAAGCCAGGTTGTGAAGCATACAGCAGGCCACGATGATCTGGCACACCTTCTTTGGTGAGTACATTAGGGATCCACCAGTCATATGGAGGCACCTAAACCTGGCCTTCAGGAGGCCGAAGGTCCGCTCGATCACCCTCCTAGTTCTCTCATGGGCCTCATTGTACCGTTCTTCTGCCCTGGTCCTGGGATTCCTCACTGGGGTCAGTAGCCATGACAGGTTGGGGTTACCAGAGTCACCAATTAGCCACACACGGTGCCTCTGGAGTTGACCCATCACGTAAGGGATGCTGCTATTCCGCATGATGTACGCGTCATGCACTTACCCAGGGAACTTAGCATTAACATGGGAGATGTACTGGTCAGCCAAACACACCATCTGGACATTCATGGAATGATAACTCTTCCTGTTCCTGTACACAGCTGTTCACTCCTGCTGGGGGGGGCCAAAGCAACATGTGTCCCATCAATGGCACCAATGATGTTGGGTATATGTCCAAGGGCATAGAAATCAGTCTTCACTGTAGCCAAATCCCCCACCTCAGGGAAGACGATGTAGCTCCGCATGTGTTTGAGCAGGGCAGACAACACTCTGGACAACACCTTGGAAAACATGGGCTGGGACATCCCTGATGATATGGCCACTGTTGTTTGAAATGACCCACTTGCTAGGAAATGGAGTACTGACAGCACCTGCACTAGAGGGGGGATCCCTGTGGGTTGGCGGATTGGTGACATCAGGTCTGGCTCCAGCTGGGCACACAGTTCCTGTATAGTGGCTCGGTCAAGCCTGTATGTCAGTATGACATGTCTTTCCTCCATTGTCGACAGGTCCACCAGCAGTTTGTACACAGGAAGATTTCTCCATTTCCTCGCATGTCCCAGCGGACGGTGCCTATGAAGGGCAACAGCGAGCACAGAGTCAATCAACCCACAGGTATATAACCACAGCTTGCACATAACACGATTTCCAATGCATTGAGGCCCATATTTATACTTTTTGACGCAAAACTGCGCTAACGCAGTTTTGCGCCAAAAAAATTAGCGCCGGCTAACGCCATTCTGAAGCGCCATGCGGGCGCAGTATTTATTGAATGGCGTTAGTCGGCGTTAGCCGACCGGCGCTGCCTGGTGTGCGTGAAAAAAAAACACATACACCAGGCAGCGCCGGCGTAGGGAAAAATGGCGTTTGGGGGTCCACAAATGGAGCAAGTCAGGCTGAGGCAAAAAAATCGTCTTAACCCGATTTGCGCCATTTTTTTACGACGCCCATCCCCCATAGAAATGACTCCTGTCTTAGCAAAGACAGGAGTCATGCCCCCTTGCCCAATGGCCATGCCCAGGGGACTTCTGTCCCCTGGGCATGGTCATTGGGAATAGTGGCATGTAGGGGGGCACAAATCAAGCCCCCCTATGCCACAAAAAATATTTAAAAAAATACTTACCTGGACTTACCTTAATGTCCCTGGGGTGGGTCCCTCCAGCCTTGGGTGTCCTCCTGGGGTGGGCAACGGTGGCAGGGGGTGTCCGTGGGGGCAGGGGAGGGCACCTCTGGGCACATTCTGAGCCCACAGGTCCCTTAACGCCTGCCCTGACCCAGGCGCTAAAATCCGGCGCAAATGCGGGTTTTTTAGACCCGCCCACTCCCGGGCGTCATTTTTGCCCGGGAGTATAAATACGACGCAATAGCATCGCAGTCATTTTTTAAGACGGGAACGCCTACCTTGCATATCATTAACGCAAGGAAGGTGTTCACGCCAAAAAATGACACTAATTCCATGGACTTTGGCGCTAGACGCGTCTAACGCCAAAGTATAAATATGGAGTTAGTTTTGCGTCGAATTTGCGTCGAAAAAAACGACGCAAATTCGGCGCAAACGGAGTATAAATATGCCCCTGAATGGCTTGTATGAGTGTCGATGCAAGGCCTAGGTATGTGTGACGCAGTAGAAAATAAGGCAAGTGGGCCCTTGAAATGGCGGCTGCCTGACCTGTGAAGTGCGACAATGGAATGTGAGGTCAATGCGCTGGCATGGCACACCGTGGCGGTAGGCGGTCGAAGACCGCGGCGCAAAGCTGCATTGGTTAACATTGAACCCTATGGGTCTCAGGAGCCAATGACGATGTGCGCCGGCGGTCGCGGTACGCACGGCCGCGGTACGCACCGTCGCTGGCGTGACCGCCATTTTCTATCTGCTTAATCACTCGATACCTGATCTTCGACAGGAGAGGACCTACACTGCAAGTGCTGCTGTGACCACGGTCTGGAAGAGACAATGGCTCATGCGACTGGGGAAAGGGCCCCTGCCTTCACTGCTCAGGAGTTGGAGAAACTCGTGGATGGGGTCCTCCCCCAGTATGCGCTACTCTACGGTCCTCCAGACCAACAGTTAAGTACACTGGGACCATGCTTTGTGGCCAATGCCTGTGTTGAGTGGGGTGGATGAAAGATGGTGATGAGGGGAGCGATTGAGGCATGCATCAAACGACAGATGAGAGCATGTGCCACATGGCAAGGGTGGGGATGGGAGGGCCACTCACATCGAGCATGCAGAAGGTGATGATTATTCTTCTCTCCCTGTACATGTCACATAGGTCAGCGCCCACCAGAAAATCGGTATTTGGCGTGCCATCGCCAAGGACGTCCGGACCCTGGGGGTCCACCACAGACGGGGCACCCAGTGCCGGAAGAGATGGGAGGACATCCGACGCTGGAGCAGGAAGATAGAGGAGGCTCAGCTGGGGATGGCCTCCCAACGTGGGAGGGGTGCCAGTTGTACTTTGACCCCCCTGATGTCCCGGATCCTGGTGGTGGCCTACCCCGATTTGGATGGGCGCGTGAGGACATCACAGCAGACACAAGGGGGTGAGTACATTCAAATCCTGGTGACTTTGCACGCAGTGGAGGTGTCTGGGTGGGGGAGGGGGGTGTGGGTATCCCTAGGCCAGGGCGATATCTGTAGGCTAGGCCCCTCCGTAAGGCATGGCCCTGTGCCCCCGACCCCACCTCTGTAGGGTGCCAAGTACAGCTATTCATTGCCCTGTGTCATGTATGTGAGCAGAGGTTGCCCATAGGCTTGTAGGCCATGTCCCACGGATTGCGTAGTCGACCCCAAGTGCGCGGCGTAGTGCAGGGGGCTTCTGTGTCTGTCCTGTCCGCCAACGGTGTCGCCAATGCATGCACTCAACATTTCTTTATTTTTCCCCAACCCCCTTTTTTGTTGTCTTCCTGTTCATTTGTGCATTAGCATCATCAGGCGGAGGAGAAGTGGCATCGGAGCACGAGGGAGCTGCATCTCATATGGCCATGGCGGGCCATGCAACTGAATCGGAATTCACCAGTGAGACGGAGGGCGAGGGGAGCTCCACAGCGGGGACTCGTGCGGATGTCAGTGACAGCGACTCGTCCTCTGAAGGGAGCTCCCTTGTGGTGGCGGCAACATCCGTGCCCCCCGCAACAACAGGTACAGCCGCCACCCAGCGCACCATCACCGCCCTCCCAGCAGCCCCTCAGCGTTTGCCCCGTGCCCGCTCACCCAGGAAGGTGGGCATCTCCTTCGCCCCAGGCACCTCAGGCCCTGCCCCAGTCACCCCTGCTGCCCTCAGTGAGGAGGTCATTGACCTCCTGAGGACGCTCATTATTGGGCAGTCTACCCTTTTGAATGCCATCCAGGGTGTAGAAAGGGAGGTGCACCAGAGTAATGCATACCTGGAGGGCATTCATTCAGGTCAGGCTGCCCATCAGCGATCGTTCAACACTCTGGCCTCAGCACTGATGGCAGCAATTGTCCCTGTCTCTAGCCTCCCCCTCCAACTTCCTCCACCCATACCCAATCCCCTGTACCTCTGCCTATCCCAAACACACCATCAGACCAGCCTGCACACACCTCAACACCCAAGGGAAGCTCAGACAGACATAAGCACCACACATCACACAAGCATTCACACAAGCAATATCCACATGCAGACATACCAACACCCACTGCCTCCACTGTGTCCCCCTCCTCCTCGTCTCCCTCCTCCCTCCCTATCACATCTCCACTCACACCTGCATGCACAACACCTTCAGCCACTACGTCCATCACCAGCACACCCACCAGAACCCCCGCACATGTGCAGTCACCACCCCCACTACCATTCACACGTCCCCTGTGTCCTCTCTCAGTGTGTCTGTCATCCCCTCTTCCAAGCTACACAAACGCAGGCAGCCACCCACCCAACAGCCATCCACCTCACAACAGCCTCCAGCCCAAGCACCTGCACCCAAAGACAGCAGACTTCAAACTCCTACAATCACAACCTCTTCCTCCACTCCCATACCTACTACACCTACCCGTCCCTCTCTTCCTAAACTTATTTTCCTATCAAAACTTGACCTCTTTCCAACAACTCCCCGACCCCGTCCATCTAATAGGACTCCAGTCAGCACCTCAGCCACCACAAAAGCGGGCCCTGTGAAGACAGTCTGCCATGGACTTTGGAGTCCCCCACCCTCAAGGGCAGCCAGTTCAGTAGGGAGCCAAGGCACGGGCAGCCCACCCCCGCAAAAACATGCGAAGATTGTCAGTGGCCGGCGCGAGAGGCCTAAAACACCTGGGACAAAAATCCCTACCATGGCTCCGGCAGGGAGTGTGGTGCCAGCTGGCACACCGCCAAAGGTGGGGAAGGGCCACTGGAGAACAGGGAAGGCTGGGAAGGGCAGCACGCCCGACAAGACCGCCAGCAGCCCAGCTGTGCAGGAGGGCCCCGCATGCCCCATTCCAGGTGGGCAGGAGGACACCAACAGGCCCGGTACTGCAGCCCAGGAGGGCCCCACCAGGCCCATCCCAGGTAGGCAGGAAGGCGCAGCCAGCCACAGGTCAGGTGGCGAATGACCTCTACGCCATGGGTGGATCTGGTGAACTGGGCACTCATCCGAAGCACCGCTGAACTGGGCACCGCCGCCTCAAGCAATGCTGCGCTGGGCACCGCCGTCTCAAGCACCGCTGCGCTGGGCCCTTCATCTCAAGCACCGCTGCACTGGGCACCGCCGTCTCAAGCACCGCTGAACTGGGCCCCTTCATCTCAAGCACCGCTGAACTGGGCCCTTCATCTCAAGCACCACTGCGCTGGGCCCTTCATCTCAATCACCGCTGAACTGGGCCCTTCATCTCAAGCACCGCTGCACTGGGCCCTTCATCTCAAGCACCGCTGCGCTGGGCACCGCCGTCTCAAGCACCACTGAACTGGGCCCCGCCGTCTCAAGCACCGCTGAACTGGGCCCTTCATCTCAAGCACCGCTGCGCTGGGCCCTTCATCTCAAGCACCGCTGCGCTGGGCACCGCCGTCTCAAGCACCGCTGAACTGGGCCCTTCATCTCAAGCACCACTGAACTGAACTGCCGTCTCAAGCACCGCTGAACTGGGCACTGCCGTTTCAAGCACCGCTGAACTGGGCACCGCCGTCTTAAGCACCGCTGCGCTGGGCACCGCCGTCTCAAGCACTGCTGAACTGGGCCCTTCATCTCAAGCACCGCTGCGCTGGGCCCTTCATCTCAAGCACCGCTGCGCTGGGCCCTTCATCTCAAGCACCGCTGCGCTGGGCACCGCCGTCTCAAGCACCGCTGAACTGGGCCCTTCATCTCAAGCACCGCTGCGCTGGGCCCTTCATCTCAAGCACCGCTGAACTGGGCCCTTCATCTCAAGCACCGCTGCACTGGGCCCTTCATCTCAAGCACCGCTGAACTGGGCCCTTCATCTCAAGCACCGCTGCGCTGGGCCCTTCATCTCAAGCACCGCTGCCCTGGGCACCGCCGTCTCAAGCACCGCTGAACTGGGCCCCGCCGTCTCAAGCACCGCTGAACTGGGCCCTTCATCTCAAACACCGCTGCGCTGGGCCCTTCATCTCAAGCACCGCTGCGCTGGGCACCGCCGTCTCAAGCACCGCTGAACTGGGCCCTTCATCTCAAGCACCGCTGAACTGGGCACCGCCATCTCAAGCACCGCTGAACTGGGCACCGCCGTCTCAAGCACTGCTGGCCCATTGGCGGAAGGGGCAGGCCCGCATCTGTGTCGGGCAGGGCTGCATGAAGCACTCTGGGCACTAGTCCCCCTCCAGTACCAGTGGAGACTGATATTGACTTGAGAGACTGTGGCTTTGCACTCCCCAGGATGTAACAGTGGGCAAGCCACCCACTGTACAGACTTGAGAGACTGTGGCTTTGCACTCCCCAGGATGGAACAGTGGGCAAGCCACCCACTGTAGAGACTTGAGAGACTGTGGCTTTGCACTCCCCAGGATGGAACAGTGGGCAACCCACCCACTGTAGAGACTTGAGAGACTGTGGCTTTGCACTCCCCAGGATGGAACAGTGGCCATGGAGGCCCCTCGTGGATCTGGCGTCGTGGACTCATCTGGCTGAGGTGCCCCTCCTTCCCTTCCCCCTGAGGTGCCTGTAGTTTTGGTATCTGATGCCCCTGCAGTGTTCTCTCCGTTGGAGTCAGGTATCCTGTGTGGGCTTTGCCCATGTGATTTGGGCCCAGTGGTCCACGAACAATGCCTGATACAAATATCGGACTGGACAATTTATGTATATAAAAGTTTTAGATGTGTGATATATTTTAAAGCCAGTCATACAATATATTCCAATGTTTATAATCATTTCCTTTTGTCTTTGCATTCTTCCGGGGGGTTTGTGGGGGTAACTGTGATGTCTTGCTATGCATTGATGTGTGTGTTGTAGTGGGTGAGGGTGAGGATGGGTGTGTCGCATATGTGTGTCCCCGTAATTTTTTGCCTCCCCCTTCCCCTGTGTCGTAGGTGCAGTACTCACCGTTGTCTTCTGTGCCGGCGTTCGTGCTCCTGGTAGAGGAGCAGGAAGACAATCGCTGGGAGGATGTAGAGTTCGGGTTCCATGCTGTCCAGATTCCTCGTGGGGTGTATGGAGGTGAGCGTTTTCCGTTTGAAATGGCTGTTTCCGCCGTGTTTTTATCGGCGGGGCTACCACCCCGGAAAAGGTGGCGGATTGGTGGGTTTTGATAGGGTGGGCGGTACATTGTCTCCCGCCTGTCTGTTGGTGGTGACCGCCGAACTGTTTGTTTGTCCCGCCGTGGCGGGCGGTGTGTTAAAGTGGCGGTCTCTGTTGGCGGTTTCTGCCAGGGTCGGAATTGCATTTTTTTTACCGCCAGCCTGTTAGCGCTTTTGCCGCCGCTTTAACACCGACCGCCAGGGTTGGAATGACCCCCATAGTCCTTTCAATTCTATCAATACCAAAAAATAACAGACAATCAACGTCCTGATTATGCACTTTCACCCAATGTCTAGCAACAGAATATTAAATATCATAATTCTTAATCGCCCTGTAATGCTCTAAAATCCTCTTTTTCACAGGGCCAATAGTGCTGCCAATATATTGTAATACACAGGGACATTGTAAGACATAGATGCAATGATCTGAACCACAGGAGATATATTTATTTATCCTCCTAACCTCCCCCAAAGCTACCCTATCTGTTGTCACATTCTTACTATTCTTACATGCCTTGCACTTCCCACATCTGAAAAAACCCTTTTGTTGACTTAGCCATCCAATCTTTTTGTTTTGTCGCTCCAAATAGCTATGAACTAAAATATCACGTAATGACCTGGACTTCCGGTACGTGAATTGAGGACAAGGGGCCAGGGTCTTCCCAATGACAGAAACATGCTTCACTAAATGCCAATGTTTTATCACAATTCTCTTGACAGCTCGGCTTTCACAATTATCAGTAGTTATTACTCTCATCTCTGGAATATCATCCTTTTTCTTATTTCTTTTTGTCAATGGAGTTTCCTTAATAGTTTTAGTCACTTTCTCACTGGCTATTCACAATATCTTATTTGGATAGACTCTTACTCTAAACGTATTAATCATCCTATCTTCCACCTCTTTATAGGATTCAAAGGTACTGCAGTTCCTTCTAGCCCTCAGTAATTCACCATATGGGACGCTCCACTTCAAATTAGTGGGATGATAACTATTTGCATGCAGGACTCTGTTCCCCACTGTACTTTTACGATATAACCTTGTCTGCAACTTCATATCCTGTACTTCTAATAGCACATCTAGAAACTCCATTCTCGTAGAGTGTATCTTGCTAGTGAATTTCAAATTTAAAGTATCTTGGGAAATGTGATCCAAAAATGCATCCAATTCTTGATACATACCCTCCCAAATCATGAAAAGGTCATCAATGTATCTTGTCCAGATAGGAATATATCTGTATATAATACATAAACACAATTTATCTACTCATGACTATAAATAGCTATAAATACCTTATGCACAAAGTGATGCTCAAATTTGATCTGAGTAAACTATACAATTCTCACAAACCTGATCTCCTTGCACTACTTGCCAAATCGCCTATACAGGGACATGCAGCTGAAAAATAACAATACAAAAGGCACTACAAATACACAAAATAAACAGAATGAGACCTGCTCTAACTAAAATGCCAACAATTAACAGAAGAGACTTAGGCCTCATTTTGAGTTTGGCGGTTCCACCCTGGGACCGCCAAACTCACCGGAGGATGCCACTGCCATGGCAATGACGTCCTTATCGTGTTTATTACAAAGTTCCCACCAGGCTGATCGCTGGGAACATTGCAATAAGCTTTCCCATCGATCGGGGAGCTGAGTCCTATATCAAAGCACAGAGGGGACTGTCCAGGACCCTTAGATTCTGCACAGTCTGCAAATCAGACAGTGTACATTCCGCCGATTCTAGGCAGAAAGGTCTGTGCACTGCCCATGCCATGGGCATTGGCGGTAGTACAGGGGCCACTCTAAAATACTAAAATCTGCATGATATTGGCCGATAACTTATAATACTTTCGGTTTATCACACCCAATCAATAACAAACCCCAGGGTATCATTATTTACTAGGTGCGATAAAGAAAGCCTTTACTTGTAATCAGGCCCTAAACGTCTCTAATATAGCTTTAGGAAAATAGAGTCTTAACCCTCTCCCAGATATCACAGGTCCTGTTCTTCTACTTCTGGACCTACTCCTAGTTCTGGGAACTAAAGCTACCTTGTGTGATTATACAAACTCTAAAGGTATCCTTTCACACCGAGTGGTCCTCAGTATGTTTTTCTAATTAATACAATATCAGATACTAATACCTTTTGATTCAATATGTCTCTGGAGATTCACTTGTATCCCTGCTCAGGATGTTATTACTCTTGTCCAATCACTGGTTTAGTCAAGAACTGACTATTGCAAGTCTCAATTGATGACTTATCAAAATGCATCTTGCATCCTTGAAAGCAATGTGTAATGCTCAGCATGTTTTGTCTCTGGCATTGAAAGAAATTACCCATATTTCATTAGTGCATCTAACTCAGTAATGGCTTTGCATTGAAACACAGACTTTGGGGCATATTTACAAGGAACTGGAGCATAGGCTCCAATGCGCCAGTTTCCTTGCACTGCCCTGCACCCCCTAACAACACCGTGGTAGTGCTGTATTTATAATAGAGGGCACCATGGCACCCGTTAGCACAACTGTGCCAAAACATTTGGTGCAGTTCTGGCACTTTACCAAACTAGCACCAAAAATGTTGGTGTTAGTCCAGAAAAGCTCAGGGAGGCCCATAGGATATAGCACTAGCGTCACTTTCACACCTGCCCTGGGCAGGCGTTAAAAAATGATGCTAGAATTGTGCAGTAAAATCTTGTAGATTTCACTGCATTATTTTTAGGGCTTTCCTGAGGGGGAACGCCTTCCTTGCATACATTATACCCGGTGCAGTAATAATGTGGTGCAAGGGTTTACAAATTGGTGCAATGATACCATTGTGCCACTTTGTAAATATGGTGCAGGGTGAAGGCCTGTTTAGCACTGCTGTAGCTTTAAATAAAATGATTCTGCAGCGGCGTTAAGTGGTGCAAAGTACTTGTAAATATGCCCCTTTATATTGAAGTGGCCTGCATTACTCACATGACTTTAGACAACACCGCTGCACATTACTTACCGTCAACATTTAAGTTAAAGTAGAGTTTAGAGCCCTCCACCAAAACCTTTGAAAAAGGAGGTCAATATGGCATAAACCTTTTAGATTCTTCTAGATCCTGGAACTCTCTGTCTCCTCGCCTACGCACCACTACCTCGTTGCCTGGTTCCAAGGTCAAGCCAAAAGCCATTCTTTTCTAAACTTATTTCTAATTAAGTTCTCTGGCTATTATTCTTGCTGACCTAGCTTCTTCCTTTACTGCAGTTATAAGGTACTCAGAACATCCTGATTGGGCTTGTACATACTGCAACACCTCTCCAATTTGCCCGGTCTTTGCTGCATGTTCATTTTACCTCTCAAGATCTTTACACACTACTCTCACTGAACTTGGAAAAATATTTTCCACCCTTAGAAATAAATTAATTAAAGGCACTTATAAAATGTAAGCAGTCACCCTGAGGGGTATCTCAGTGCTAAAATTGGAGAACAAAGGCAGGTTTTCACAAGCTTTCTGAAAGCACCAATGTTTCAGTATTTCACAATTCATAAAAAGTATTTCCAAGCCATTGCCCTATGAACAGATATAAATCTGCCACCTCTGGTTTTTTATCTAAAATTTGGGATTTTAACACTTAATTAGCAGATCTTACTTCTCAGTGAGGGGTATAAGGTACAAAGCAATCTAAAAGTAACATGGTTTTTGCTTGATGGATCACCCTGTAGCTAGCCAATGATTTATATAAAATCCATTTTTGATTGGAAACCAGTGAAGTTGATATAAACGCTCAGTAGTAGAACTAAGGTAAGGAAGATTATGGGGCATTCTGACGAGCATTTTGAACCACCTGCAGCTTTTTAATTTCATATCTAGGCAAACTCAAATAAAGACTGTTACAGTAGTCAAGTCTTGAAATGATCAAGGCATGAACAACCATCCTTCTTGTTGAGAGAGGAACCAAAACAAAAAATATTTTAAGGTACTGGATTATAGAGAAACAGATCCCTGAGGCCTTATATACCTGCTGGCAAAAAGATAGATAATTATTAAACATAACACCCAAATTCCCTGCTACATTGGTAGGTGGAGGAGGGTTGTCAAGTCTTTCCACCCACCAGTCCGAGGTGGGCAACGGGTTATTAGATCTGAAACAGAGAATTTGTCTATTCTCTGCATTACATTAAAAAAAAATCATGTTTATTCAACTAACCACTTCAGAGAAGCAAGTTTTAAAATATAGTTCAGAAGAGGAAACTTTTTTATCAAGGTCCAGAATCAATTGCGTATCATCAGCATAAGACATAACAAGACCCCAAAGGATTTGATAAGAACTACTGGGGGGTCATATATTCGTTAAATAAAGTAGGGCTAAGGGACGAGCCCTGAAGGATGCAATATTTGAGTAAGTTTTGACCTTACTGATAGATGATTAGTGACTAATGGATGCCATGTCCTTTGCCTTCTTTCCCTCTCCCCCACTGTCTAATTTATGTATAGACTGTATAACTTTATGCTCAAATGCACCCTATCACTCCATATGTAGTGGTTGTGTAACTTCTTGCTTCTATGTAAAGTGCCAGCATCTCTGTTTAGTGCTGTAACACTCCATCCTACATAAAATGGCATACATTAATAAACAAAATATAAAATGCCTTACTCAGGCAACACTCAGCCTCCATGCAGGTGCCATGTTGGCTGACTCTTCGCCACTGCAATCTCAGCTCACGGCTCACATTGTCCATCGCCGATGAGGCCAATTGCCTCACACTGGGTCCCCAAGAATGCTGTGGTGTAGTCGGACAATTTTGAACAGGATATTGAGGCACAGGGGCTCACCTCCTTAGATAAGGACGATTAGGCCACATCCTCAAAAAGAAGACTTGTTTTTAGTGCCTGACTGTTTCGCTTTAGGAAAAAACACCCTTCCAAGTGATGTGTAAAAGTCATTTCCAATAAATTCTAGTGACTGAGAGGCATTTAGATGTGACTTGTGAAGCTTGATTAGCAAACCTTGTCATAGAAGGGAATAACATGCATGTCTTACTTGAAGAGCAGTTAGGTACAATGAAGAAGCATGGACCAACCATTTGACCAAATAAGGGTATACCATAATTTCCTGTGAAACAACTAAACCCAGCAGTGGGGTTAGGGACCTTGGTAAACCCCCTTGTTTATTTCTAAACTACCCTAAACTGTAAATGTGTATCACATAGGAAAATCAGAAAAATGTCTGATGATGTCTCCAAATGGGGACATGCAGGTATAAATCCTGCAAATCCAGTGACAACAGAAAGTTGTGAGGTCAAATCAAAACAATTTAATTCTTGCAACCGTTCATCTTGAAAGGCATGTTTGAGAGCCACTGATTAAACTTCTTAAGATCCAGTACCAGCCTGAACCCCTACTTACATTTAGGACAACAAAAACAATGAAATTGGAAGATGGCCACACACTCCACCAGAAGAATCAATATCACTGCCTTCTTGAGTAGTTGACCCTGAATTTCATTTATCAGCAATTGAAATCTGACCCGATCCCTTCATATAGCAATAAGCACCATACTGGATTAAATTGGTAGAGATAAAACTCTAATTTAGTAGTCACTAGGCTGCACAGTAAGCATCCATGAGTGTTTGAAAGAAAGATACCTTTAAGTCCTGAATCTGTTAAGGTGTGCCTCCCACTAAACATCTGGAAGAGAGGGGGATGAAGCCAATCAATCATTGCCTTGACTGTTTCTTTTGAGCATTCTAAGGGCAACACAATCTCACTGCTTTTTGAAGGTGTCAAACAATCTAGAGTAGCTAGAGACACTAGCTTGAGAATTGGGAATTGTTGCAAGGCCTGCCTAAAAATCTCCCTTTTCTATATCATTGTGGAACTTTGATCTTTCTGCAGGGTCTTCCCCAAACATTTTTCCTGAATTTGTTCTTATTCACCTTAGGACTCAGTGGACTTTAGCAATGCTAAGAAGTCTTTTTAAAACTTGATAGGATTGACTTATACACAATTGGCATATAGAATTTACTTGTATGTCACTAGTAAAGTGGCACCACCTATGCCCAGGGCTTGTTAATTAAATGCCACAGTTGGACCTGGCCTTTTTTGCAGGCTCATTCCCAAACGTTTTGCCTCCTTCGCCCTACTTTTCTGACCAGTTTTTGTTGGCTTTAGGACTCTTGGAACTTTGCCACTGCTAACCAGTGCTAAAGTGCATATGCTCTCTGTATTGGTGATTGGTTTATCCATGATTGGCATATATGATTTACTAGTGAGTCCCTAAGAAAGTGCACCAGAGGTTCCAAGGGCCAGTAAAGCACATGCTACTAGTGGGCCCCCAGTACTGATTGTGCCCTGTAAACTTGTCTCAGACCTGCCACTGCCATGTGCAGTCTTGCACTGCAATTCGACCTGGGAAGTGGGTCCAACCCTTCCCTTTCACTACATATAAGTCACCCATAAGGTAGGCCTAGGTAGCCCCATGGGCAGGTTGCAGTGTATTTAAAAAGTAGGACATACACTGGTGTATTCTGCATGTCCTGATAGTGAAACACTGCCAAATCCGTTTTTCACTATTGCAAGGCCTATCTCTCCCATAGATTAACATGGGGAGTGCCTTTAAATATTTTTAAGTGCAGATTCCCATTGGGAGCAGATAGTGATTTGAATACTGAACTCACAATTTAAAAATACATCTTTTGGTAAAGTTGTTTTTTAGATTGTCAGTTTGAAAAGTGAGCATTTCCTTGCTTAACCATTCTGTGCCTCTGCCTGCCTGTGAAATCCACGTCTGGGTCAGTCTGACAGTTAGGCTGTTTGTGAATTCCCCCTAGCTAGTGACACAAAGGGAGCTGGGGAGTGTCCTGCATATCCTGATGAGTCTCTTGGGCTATAGTGAGGAGGGAGGAGCTGGCACCCGTCCTTGAAAGGGCAGTGCCTGTCCTCTCACAATGCAGTATCTGACCCCCTGGTGTGTCTGCGGTCAGGCCTGTGTAAGACAGGATCTTGTCAACAGCAGAGACTTTCCTTTGACGTTTGCCTACTTCAAAGGCAGAAATGGGTATAAGTAGTGGAACCAAACACTAGACTTTAAGAACACTTCTGGATCAAGAGGAACCTCTGCCAATGAGAAGAGCTGAAGGGCTGGAGAAGGAATACTACCCCTTCGCTATGTGTGCTTTGCCGGGTTGACCTGCAGTTGCTGATTCTGCCTTAGAGACTGGACTTTGCTGTGTATCCTGCTTGTGAAGTTTCTCCAAGGGCTTAGACTGAGCTTGCCTCCTGTTAAGAAGTCTCAAAGACAGCAAAGACTTCACCTACCAGCCTCTGGGTTCACTTACTGTGGACCCTCACTCACTAGGTAGTGCCTATTCCAGTTTCTAGGCCCTTGGGAGTGAAAGCTGGTTGAAAATTAAAAAAAACAAGTGCACCGATGCCAGATGAAGCCCGGACCAAAGCCGCTGCGTGACCCTGCGACTCCACCTTCAACCAAAGCTGTGGTCCCCACTGGAGTGCGATGACCCAGACTGACATCGCAGGTCTGACACCCCCACGACTTTGTGAGAGCCGTATCACTGACATCCATGACACCATACTCTGTAGTGGCACCTGCAGCCCCGTGGCGTGACCACGACCCCTTGAGGTTGCCCCACGGTGTCTTGACCCACCGGACATCGTCCCCGTCGGAGTGTAAGCAACGAATGCTCCTCACTGACGCTGCTTCATCTCCACTGCTCCGCAGAAAGGACTCAACACTTTGCACTAATGCCTCCGCTCCACTGCTTCACAGCACCAGAACCAATGCTGCACCAGATCCATTGACTTCTTGATTCCCCGACTCCATGCACCAGCTTGTTTCCTTACTTTAAAAGGAACTGAACCTGGGGGACTGTACAACTCTGTGACCGACACCATTGGTGTCAGATTGTTGAGAACTACTTTGACACGAAGCTGTGATAACACGGAATTGAAGCATTTGTGTCTCTAAGCTCTATATTAAAGTTTAATCTTTGAAAATTCATAACTTTGCTAATGTATTCTGGATGTTTGTCATTATGGTCTTGTTTTACTCAGATAAAAATTGGGTATGTTTCTAAAATGGTTTTGAGAGCTTTTGTGGTGTTTGCACTGTGTTACTGTGTGAGCTGGTATAAATATTTTACACATTGCCTCTGAGATAAGCCTGACTGCTTGTGCCAAGTTACCAAGGGGGTGAACACGGGTTATCTGAGCTGTGTACCTCCCTTACCCTGACCAGAGTGAAGTGAAGGTCCCTGCTTGGACATAGTGCAAACTGACTGCCAACCAGAGACCACATTTGTAGTAGAGGCTGCTTGCAGCAGTGATTGTGCCATCCACTTAAATAGTACTTTAAACATGTCTTAGGTCTGCAATTGCAGCCCATGTGTGTGCAGTTTTAAACTGCCACTGTGACATGGGAAAGTAAACCTTTTGCCAGGCCTAAGCCCTCCTTTGTGATATATAAATGTCACCCTGGGTTAGTTCTTGGACAGCTCAGAGCGCAGGGTGCAATGTATTTAAAAAGTTGGACATATACTTTTAAATTTTACATGTCCTGGTAGTGAAAAATTCTTAAACGTTTGTTTCACTTCTGCAAAGTCCACCTCCCCTACAAGATAAATGTGAAGTTAACAAATTACTTTTATAAGTGTAATTTCCAAACAAGAACAGGTGATAAGTTAATGTTTGGTGTCTCTGGAATTCTAAACTTATGATAGGGCCCGACTTTAAATTTCAATTCTGAAATTTTTTAGAAATATGGCATTTTCTTGGTTTAGCCATTAGATGACATTAGCCTATCTGGGTCACATGACTGGGTATGGGTGACAGTTGGGTTTTATGTTTTCCTCCTAGACAGCTACACACAATGGGGAGCGTGGGTGTGATTGGACAGGCTATCATAGGCAGGTTGGGAGGGAGGAACTGGGCACAGGCCTACTTCTACATGAATTGGCTGTGTCCTGCTTCCACACAAAGAGCTCCATTCCCTCTGTAGTTAGACTGTAAGCAGGGCAGGGGAGGCAGGGCATCTGTGCTCTTCAAATGCTAGAAGCTTCTTCCCACTTCAAAGACGCTTCTCCCCACTTCAAAGGCAAAACTGTATATAAATATTGGGCCTTAGATGCCACTTTTTCAGTACACGTCTGGACCTGCAGCAACTTGGGCTGCATTGTCTTATACCATATGTACAAGGCCATAGGTCAAAAAAGCCACGCAAAGTGGCTTTGTGTGGCCTTGTAGATACGAATCTGCACTGAGTGTCACCAGTGTGTCACAAAAAGTGATGCAACCAGCAGCACACAGGTCTTGTAAATAGGTCCCATAGGTTATTTCCAGTCTCTTTAGCTGCCGCTCTAGGCCTACAATGTACAATGAGCAGTCCTTCAAGGAGGCCAGATTTTTGTCTGTCCTATCCCTTCTGAATTCAGGTGTGTGATATAGTTTGCAACACCACTTATGGAATTACTGATTTTTGGACTACCGTTTCATTTTGTTACTTGGGAATGTAGTTCTAAAGTTATTCACCTCATTCTTAATGATGTTATCTGGACCTTAGAATCAAGTCATATGCGTCAGAGTTTTTTTATTTTCTGGCATCTGCGGATTTTAGCATACTTTGTTAAACAAAGTGTGGGTAAATTACAGATTTAATAATAATATCCAATTCTGATAGCCTAGTGTATCTAATATTTTCATGTAATACTTTTCAGAAGACCATGTTGTTCTACTAAGTTGCTGCAGAACTCTGATTATGAGATACCTATTTAAGATATCAATAGTAATATGTTTGCAGAAAATAAATTTCATACACCAATGTAGGCTCTGTGTTATTTGTTTCTTCAGGGATGGTGTTAATTGTGTAATAAGTACTGAGATCTCTGTCTGTTTTAATAACTGGACTCAACTTTGCGGGTCAAATAATACAGTAGTTATACAGTGCGGGATTTTCCATTGCTGAACTTACATTTTGTGAGACGCAGTAACTTCCTTCTTAAGCTATGGGTCTCCCTGTGGATATCACAAGAAGTTCACTTTCTCCGTGATACCATCTGATGTTTTCAACAGCTTTCTCCTTGATCTTGTGCCCCGTGCACCATGTTGATAGTTTCCCTGTCATCTGTAGTGCTGCGATTTATTTGGGCATCCTCTGGCTTTTTTGTTGACGTCATTTTTTTCCTGTTTGTATGTCTTATGTACTGTCGATGATCGTATTCAACTTGTCTTGGTCATTAGACTCTAAATACTGATCGTTTACAGCTACACCATTCTGCACAGTTGTTCCAGTTTCCAGTTTCATGTCGGTCCATACTTCGTTCTTTTGCCATGAGGATTTTATCATGAATAAGAACTTTGCTACATTTCTTGGGCTGAGATAGCTTATTAACTGGTTTCTTAACGAGTGGCATTTTTTAAAATTTAGTTTGCATAGTTTTCAGATGTTTCTTACAGAGATATATTTGAAAACTGCTTGCTCTTTAGCTGTTACAGCTGCATGCTGCTGCTTTTGGTCTTCTCTGGGGTCCGGTGCCACTGTGAAAAAGGTCCCCATTTATTGGTGAATATATTGTTTTCATACTTAAAGTTGGGACTGATTTGGTTTTGACCTCATTTAACCCCGATTTGTTATTCCTACAATCCTGATCTAAACGCCTGGGTGCCAATGAGGCCCTGTTTTCCTCGGACCCTGTTGGAGACAGAGTGATAGTTACAGCAGCATAATTGATACTAGGAACAGATACAATGCCAAAGTCAATATACATGCACCACAATGGCCAATGGAACCAGCTGGTCACAGAAATCAATGATTCACACGGTCACCGTCTTGTACCACTATTATTGCTCACCTTTAAAGCAACATGTTTAGCCAATATTATGGATTACAAAATTGTTCTTTCAAAACTTGTGCAGCCAACATGTCACCTACGCTCATGTAACACATTGTACCTACTACAGCTGCATTATCCATCATGGACAATCAAATAATCAAAACGAGATCGAGTAAATCCCATAGTAGTTTTACAAATAATTATGGTGTACTAGAACATTGGAATCAGTGTACTGACATCACTAGCGTGCCATATGTATCAGGAGCAAACATATTTCCTATTAGTTAAGAATAGAAAATGTATATTAAATGGGACCATATGTTTATAAACAATAGTAGGGAAACGATGTACATTCAGATGACATTTCTGTACGTGATCTTCTGTCATGTAACCATAAGTACATAGGGTAGTATTAGAAGGTTAGTTTGAGACACTGTTGTGACCTTTGGTTACATCTTGGGCTCTAAATAACCTTTCCTGTTACAGTGGAAAAGTGATTATGGTTAAAACATAGGAAAACATGTATGAATATTGCCTTAAGATGTGAATATATCACCAGAATCAAAATGATAAAATACTAAATCAAACATGAACTATAGTAATATCAGATTGAAACACATATGTCTTTATAAATATTAAGGCCCATATTTGTACTTTTTCAGCACCGCATTTGCGCCACTTTTTGATGCAAAAGCGGCGCAAACTTACAAAATACAATTGAATTTTGTAAGTTTGCGCCACTTTTGCGTCAACAAATGACGCAAATGCGGCCCTAAAAAATGTATAAATATGGGCCTAAATGTCGTAGAAAACATGTTTATGTTCTATATGTGAGTAATATAAAGGTACAATGTGGATGGTGTACTGTACACATGCCCTAATCAGTATAAGTAGAATAGGGGAATACCCCTCCTTATCAAACTGGAAAGTCACAGTTGTCCCGCACCCACAGAAATTATGTCACATCCGTTACCAGGACTTTTGGTGCCCGTGAGAGTCCGACCCGGAACTTACATAGGTGTAGGTGGGTCACGTGGGTTGTGGCATCATGTGATCACGTGTTAAGCACGTGCCAGGGTCCTAGCCACAGTGTCTAGGGCTATGGGCTGTGTAAAAGGGGGGCCCTGTTGGTGTGCACCCTGTTTCTGCGTCTGAGGACAAGTCTGGTCATGTCAGACAGTCAGGACATGTGGCTGCTCGGTGTTTCCTCACAGGGAGGAGCAGTGGTGATGAAAGGCCAAACCTCCACACTGTTGACTAATCTAAAAAAGGGGGCTGGTCAAATGTAGTAAAGGTCACAACACATGGTTAACGTTATGTGTAAACCCTCAACGTATAAGAGCCCTCAAGAAGAGTATGTGACCGCTATGTGTTGTAAAGGAGTACGCCTTTCTTTGAAATGTAGAATACATATAAGGAGCCAGCTAGAGCTGCATGCCAAACTGTGAGCCATAGCTGAAATAGATTGTCAGGATATTATGAAGAGATACAACCCTCTCACTGGAAAAGCCGCGTCCTCAGGTACCCTGAACACTATCAATAGATATTATTGTACCATAACATGTTCGATGATGGATGAGAATGCACAGCCAGCTGCCCCTAAAGATGGGAATTCCGACATTTAACATTATGTACTTACTCACTTTTAGGAAGAGAATCAGAATGTCACTGTGCAAGATGTCTATGAGTTACACCCTGGATACATATGCATTGCCAGAATGGTATATGTGCTGCTTTAAGAAAATATAGATGAAATACACCCTGTAACTCTACAGTACCTGAACATTTCTGAGCCGTCAGCTACAGGGCTGTGAGACATTCCTGAATGTATAGCCAGATGGTGTATCAACACATGGATGCCTACAACTGATAAATATTGGAGCGTGTACATAGGATTCATGCGTGAGTTAAGACTTTTGCAGACGACTGCGTTACGCATAGCTTTGGAGCTTCTCACCGATAATTATTTCACAATTAAGGGTTTTGTATTGACCGCAATGAATTTGGGTCTCAAGCGTATACCCTTGTGAGTGTAGTAGTCATCTATGTACTTTTGCTTAGAGGCCTCATCAAAACACCACTCTGTAAACCCCAAAGCCTCCTGCTTGTCTCATAGAAACAGGTTGACATAGTTAGAAAAGTGTCATGTTTCTACTATTTTACCAAGCCTGTATCCTTCCTCTAGTGCCTTTTGTACCTTAATCCTACTCCATGTACTGGTCAGCATCCTTTGCTCTTCACTGTGCCTACCCACACTAGTCTCTTTACTTTAAGCACATGTACGGCATAGTGGGAACATTAGCTTACCGTTGACTCTGTACAGTACCACAGGGAAGTAAAGACGGCTGGGTGGATAGATTTGGCACTTAATGAGCCCAAAATATTCGCCAATGGGCTTAAAGTCCCTGTATATGATGGCTGGGTGGCCTGCAGGGTATCACTTTTGCTTGTTCACAAACGGATACAGACTTGTGAAGTTGTAATAGTGTATTTTCTTACCATCGCCCATAGCCCTGTACAGCTGTATAGCGTTTGTACGCAGCCCTCAATAAGACTTCGGGAGCTCCATAGGCTCTGGTAACTGGTGACTCTTAATGAAAGACACAAGCTCAATATTTGTTGTTAACATATCCAACCATTCATGCTCCCAAAGGGATTTCATGACAAAGCCGCAGTTTCTAACATATTGTGCCTTCATCAGAGTACGATGGTGTAAGTGCTCAGACTTGGTGCCCAGCAGCCTGCTAAACTCATGGGGTTTGTAACAACACCGACAACCATGGTAAAAATACCTTTTGTATTCAAAGGCAGTTGGCACACCATTAATTATGGCATAACCGCCAAGATAATGAGGCCCCAAGCGGTATTCACCACCCTGTAATGCGTGTTGAATGGCTGTGTTTTCTTTGTCTGAGATATACAGGAGCCATTGGATCGAGGGGGTCGAATAACGCTTCTGTTTACCATTACACAGACCTGGCGGTACTAGGGAGATGCTGTGCAGTTTCAAAAGCATGTGTTTGTAGATATACATACACATGGAAGCCAGTGTGATATTCCGGAAAGGGTCTATGTATTCTACAATATTTGTCATCTGGGGCATGTTGGGCTTCAAGATCTTGAACTGTTTGGTCATCCCCACCACTACAGCTCTGAAAAGGTTGTATGCTTTCCGCATGATCATTACATTGGCCTGACAGTACGGTTTGAAAATGAAACTTATTTTCACAGTTTTCACTGTACCATTGTAGAAAGCTCTCTTTCTCAGCAGGCATCATATACTCCACCGTAGCTGGAGGGTGGAGGCATGGGACCTTCATAATTCTGGTTGGTAATGTGTTGAAAAAGTTGGGGAAATATCCTTTGAAGCCTGGGAACCCAAAGGCTTTGGGTAATTTACTCAATTTCATAGGTAGAAAATTTAGGGTATCGATAAACCTTATTTAAAAAACACCAGCGTTAACAGCATCAATGTGGAACCCTGGGTTATGAGTTATACACCCATCTTCTCACCAATCATGGTCTGTAACATAAAGAAGGAGTTGTATGCTTTAGAGTTATGAACCATCATAGTATACCCTTTAAATTTAGGCAGCATGAAAGTGGTGAGGAAGTCGTTCACACACGAGCGACCTTTAAACTCCCAATGTCATTGGAAGTTAGATGATGAGCATAAATATAATTAGGCTGGTGAACACCTGTCTCCTGTGCACACCCTATATCAAACAATATGTAGTCTTCAGTTTTGCTCCCAGGGTGCTCTTTAGCCATGTAATACCTGTGCTGTGTCCCAGCCTGAAAATACTCCTTACACCTGGTCATTTCATGCCTTTAAATTTATGCTGATAGAGGACATAACACCTGCAAGCTCTACAGTGTATTTTAGGGAAGCAACGGGCAAGTCTGGTGTGTATGCCCAAACAGTTTTGCAAGCGACAAAACAGAGTACACGTGTGACACTGGACCATCTGCTCGGTAACCTCAATACAACCATTCCTCTGGCACATTTTACAGTGCATTTCAAACTGATGAGTTGTCTGTGTGTTGTAGATATGGTCGCAGTGGGGGCATACGTTGTGGCTCCTACAAAACCCTTTAGGTTCAAAATACCATAAAAGTGTTTTTCATGATGGAGAACATAAATGGTCTTGTTTTTCGCATGCTCCCCTGTTGTGAAGTACTTCCAGGAACCATTGGGGTAAAGAACTTTTACTGTAATGGCAAAGTAGTTCTCCGAAAGCCCTAGCACCCCGAAACAGACCATTCTGTCATGTGGTATTTCAAGACAGAAGCCTGTGGGCTTCAGTAGCTCTTGACATAATATGAGCATCAGACGTAGTGTGATCCAACAGTAATCCCACTATGCTGCAGCCAGACAGGTGTTGTTTGCTCCTGTCTTAAAAGTGAGCAACCAGCGTTGTTTCTTACTAATGATCTGACTATACAAGATACTCTTTAATGGTCTGGAATCACCAGCTTCATGGCACTGGACAATGAGGGCTATAACTCTAAAGGTCCTGTATGCTACTATTGCCGCCTTACTCTGCAACAGGTTACAGAGATTCACGGCGTTAAACACATCCCTAGGTGTTCCATGTGTGAACAAAGGACTGTCAATACCCTACCCCTGGAAATGCAGTTGGAAGTAATCATTAGGACCCACATTGTGTAATAACCTTTCTATTAGTGTTTGTACAGCTTGGTGGATGACTAAAACAAGGTGAACAGAGGAATATATACTGTCTAGGTTAACAAACCGGAATTCTTCATAGTGTTCTGTAGCATGAAACTGTTCTATAGTACGACATAGTTTGGCCTTCTTTAATTTCCTTAGCAGCCACCTATGCCATCTAGCGCTACTAGCCCACTTCTGCTGGTTACAAGACAATCTATTTTTAGGTAAGCGCCCATACCCTATTTCAACAGTAAGTGCTGTATTTACAGTCTGTGTGCATGCAACTTTACCTACTACAGCCACGGCTAAGGACCCTTCAAGGTGTTGGGGGGGCTCCAGTGCTCTGAACACAGCCCCTTGAGGTCCCAAAACACCCTGTGTTTGTGATGGCTTTATGTTTTGAGGCCTGGCAGCAGTAGTTGTATATGTCAAGGTAATGGATTTTGGGCTTTTAAGGATTTGTTGGCAGGTTCCACCGGCCTTTTGCTTTTAAGTGTGCATAAGAACCGTAGAGCCTTAGTGAGTATGTGTAGGATTTTGTTTTTATATTTAGACCTCTGGACACCCTTATAACAAAAAGTGGATCTTAGACTCCTTAGGGGGACACGGCTGCCTAATCATGCTGGTATATTGCCTATGTCTACAGTGGCTGATTCACAAGCTTGGACCACCTCCCTTCTACACCTTCCCAGTCACAGGATTAACGCTCTCTGGGAGGGTCTGGAGGATCCGGTATTGCACTTTCCCCAGTTTTGAAGTCTTGAGGTTCAGGCATGATTTCAGTTTCCTATTGGCCTGCTGTATTTCTTTCATATATGTTTCCAAAAGCCTGTTGGGAGCCATTGCACCTTATTTTGATCCTTTACGTAAGTCATTAGCTGGGTGGTACATATTACCCCAGGCATATTACCCCTGGCCACCCCTTTGGTATGATCACTGTTGGGACGGGTCAAGAAAACAGGACCCCAATGGGAACACCCTGGTGCTTCAGAGGCCTGATCCTTGCTAAACGGGGTTCCAAAACTCTGATTGATTTTGTGAACAGCTACAGCTTGTACTGCTGTCAGGGTATGTTGAGGTGGGGGAGAGACCAATGTGTGCATTGCCTTAATGCAAGGCTGGTGGGGTCGTACATCCCTGGGGGTGTAATTTGTGACATAAGATATGGGGATGTTAAGTGTTGGTCATAATAACTCAAGGCATCCGAGGCGTAGGAAGCGCTGTGGCTGGGAGCGGGTGATTGGGGTTCGAATGATTGCAGCTTTTCGTAGGTCGCGTTAGAATGGTGACAGGGCGTTGCTGGAGCTGTTGCTTCAGAACTCTCTACCAGACACACTAGTGCCCTGAGAAGTCCAATACACCCAGAATAAGGATCCTCTATAGGGTGATCATTTTCCAATTGTGTGTAGCGAAGAGTAGTAGGGTTGGTTATAAGGCGTTTTGGTACTAGGTTATTGACAGGCCCCTCTATATTAAGCTCCTTGAACGTTCAGCATTTAAAACGCTGTGGGTGATTTGAAACAGTTTGAGCCATAACTGTATTTTTAAAAGACAGGTCTAAAGGCAATGATTGTAGCTCTGGGGGCGCCAGCTTCTTCTTTCGGTTCTTTAAGGACAACCAATTTATTTTAGGCTTGTTACACTGGTTATGGTCCCAACCATTGGTTCTACACAGTACAGGGTGTTGTATGTCTGAGGCTGTAAGCGCTCCACTGTCAGAGTGTCCAAACCGTTGCACATAGGACGTTCCTGTAGAAGTGTTCACAGTACCGTGCATAACCTTTATTACTGCTGCTGTGGTGTAGTTAAGGGCTGCACCTGGTCTATGACAGATGTCTGTAGAGCCGCTACACGGTTTGTCATGGTGCCTGCATTGATGCGGATGCTGCGTGAGCCTTGGTGTTTTGAATGGTCACTGTCTTGTCCTTTAAAGGTGCTGCAGTTTGCTTAGCCATACGGCTGACTCCTCCAGAGTTCTTTAGTGATGACTGTATGATGTAAAGATAACAAAATATATATTAGGTTTTGCTATAGCAGCAATATCGTAGAGACTAAAGAGGTTTGTGAGACAGTAAGGATTGAATTCATTTGGCTCTACAGTTTCTAAAATGCACCTGTGGGGTTCCGCTGAGAGGGTCCTTTCTTTATCGGTGGTCCATCCTTAGACGATAGGGACTTCCTTTTGTGGACAGTCTTTTTAACAACCCCTACCACATTCTGCATCACAGGTATGTGGACACATTGTACCGCCGGGGGATCTGGAGCAATGAAATGTCACATTTACAATATAAAACACTGTCTATAGATGCTCTCTAAGGGTGCTTTCTATGGGGTTTTCATGAGTTTAAAAAAAAAAGGTTTTCACCCTGTTTACACAAGGACTCATTTTATTTACCCGCAAAAGCTGCATCCTGAGACAGTGTGCCTGGGCCGTCGTGAGCTTGGAGGATTTGTTGTAGAGCACCAACCGCCAGCTGTAGTTCAGCATCATTGCCTGTAAAAGCACACAAACACAGGAAAACATTAATGGCAAAAACAGAAAAAAACAATAAAAAATAAAAAAAACAATCAAACCAGCATTGTTCAGGATGGATGTTGAGAAGATTCTCTGAACTATAAATCTCTGGATACAAATACCTTGTTGCAAAGCTTCCAATTCCTCTGTGGACAGTGTTAGCTCTTGGGGATCCTGCATACATAAGAGACAAAGAGGACTTTTAACCCCTAATGCTTTTTACGTCACATTCATAATTACCTGACAGCCACTAATTTTACATTATGTGCTAGGCCTGCATAATATACTGCTGAAACCGTAACTCAACATCCTATAAAAGCAACCAATCATAGAGACACCGCCGGTGAGTAAATCTCATAAAATAAACTAAAAGATCTAATTACAGGTGCCTTTTTAAACTATTTGTTAAGAACTACAAGACTATAGGTTGAATAAATGTTCCATATACTTTCAGAGGTATATATTAATACATAATGTATTTCAAAAGACATTTTTTACATATACAATTAAAAATCAAATTCATTTTAAGGAAACTTTCTCATGATGCTAGCTGTTAAGTAGCCTATCAATCCATACATAGATTCTGAAAGCAAAATACAGAAAAATCCTATTGTTCACATTTCTCAAACACCATCAGTTGTTTATTAAAAAGACCATATAGTGGCACTAATGCACAACGTAATATCTAGGAATCTCTCAATGTGACCTTATTTATAGGGCTCCAGAACCTTCACACCATTATTTACACATTACTATATCATTTACAGTCCTTGTAATACCACATAATTACAATTATAACAATACATTATAACACACAGCCCATAACAATTTGAAGCATTAAGGTAATTGTAAATTTGTACAAAGGAATGGAAGCCAGGGATCCGTTCAAGGTCTTTACCCTCACTCACCCATGCTCTCAACCGTGTGTAGGGGCGGAGATCTCTCTAAACCCTAGCCTAGCGTGTGGGTATAGACATGCAGAGCATGCTCCACCAGAGCCACGTGTATTCAACTGCCCCTCCACACACATTGATCAACTATATGCTGTGGAAGGTTTCCTTGGGCTCAAAATTGACGCTCCACAAAAACTATGTGGTCCTCAATGCAGGGCCGTTGGGTTCGAGCATGAGGCCCGGACCCCTGAACAACATGACATAACAAAACAAGGACTTCGGGGGGCCGAGGGCCCAGGTCTTGTGCTCGAGCCCAGCGACCCTGCCCATGTGTGCTGTGGCTGTCGGTGGGACAGGGGCAGTGAGCCTCACGCTCTGCGACCCCCCCCCATGAGAACTGAGATCCTCGGGTGGGGGTCGCAGAGCACGAGGCTCGGGACCCCTGCCCGAAAAAAACAATGTCACCCTGAATTCAGGGCCACTGGGCTCCGGCATGAATCCCAGACCTCATGAAGTATTTTTTTTTTTATAAAAAAAAAGGCCTTCAAGGGGCCGGAGCGCTCACTGCCCTGCCCATGTGCGCTGTGGCTGTCGGTGGGGCAAGGCCTGCAAGCCTTGTGCTCTGATCCTCCACCGTGAGGACTGAGATCTTCGGGGTGGGGGGCCGCAGAGCATGAGGCCCGCGACCCCGTCCCTAAAAAACTACGTGGGCCTGAATGCAGGGCAGCTGGACTTGGGCACAAAGCCTGGACCCCCTGACCCCATGAAGTGGTTTTTTTACAAAAAAGGACTTCAGGGGGCCCAAGGGTCCGGGTTTCGTGCTGAGACCCACAGGCCCTAATCATGTGTGTTGTGGGTTTCAGTGGGGCTGGGGCCACAAGCCTCAAGCTCTGTGACCTCAGCCATGAGGATTGAGATGTTTGGGGCGGGGCCACGGGCCTCAAGGCACATGGCCCCTGCCCTCACAAATAACTGTAAGGTCCTGGGACTGTGGGTCCATGAGCTATGTCCGTGCCCCTGCCTCTGAAACCTCTAAAGTGCTTTTTATTGAAAAGCAATTCATTGGGCCCTGGAGCCTTTCCATACAGTCTGGTGTACTGATGGGCAGGCGCCTCCGAGCCTCACACTCGGTGGACCCCATATCACCTGTAAAATACCTGACACCTGAGGAGTGTGCGCATGGCTCCACGCCCCCACCCCAAAACTTGTAGGGTGTAGTGTTTTGAGACCAAGCAACCCCACCACTTTTTTTTTCAGAAAAAATGTAAAAACATTTTACACTACAGACACTCTGGCACACATTACTCTCAGGGTACACATTGAATAGGTTGGTTGAAGTGAGGGGGATAACTAAAGGTTGTGACTACAATACAACATATACATACAGTCCATAGTTACATACTTTAAGCAGGAGTTGCCTAGCATCACCAGTATGCGGTTTGCCCTTCATTTTGTCCTCCGTGATGGTTCGGATGGCACCAGCTCTCTGCAAACTTCAAAATGTAGTTCAGAAAAAAAGAGTCCTGTCAATGTGGGGGCTTTTATACCATCCTCATTGTGCTAATTATGCATAGGGTTTGTGGAGGGTTGGGCCCAGAAATAGACATCTGTTTTAGGTATGCATTACATGTCATCTGCATGTTTCAAACGTTTTTTAATTGCTAGGCCTGTTTATACTTTGACCACTGCTGATCCCCTTTGAACCCTGTCCTGGGAACTCATGGGGGCAGACACCTGTTTTAGCTTTGCATTGCGTGTCAGCCTTTAGGGCCTGTCCTGGGAAGTCTTCAGGGTGCAACATCTGTTTTAGATATGCACTGCATGACCTATGGCTGTTTCAAAACTTTTTTAATTGTGTGGCCTGATAATACTTGGACCTCTGCTACCACCTTTGATCCTTGTCCTGGGAAGTCTTGGAGGCAGACATCTGTTTTAGGATTGCACTGCATGTCCACTGTTTGTCTCAAACTTTTTTTTAATTATATGGCCTGTTTATACTTTGACCTCTGCTAATCCCCTTTGACCTGTCCTGGGAAGTCTTGTGGGGGTGAAGCATCTGTTTTAGCTTTGCATTGCCTGGCCACTACTTGTTTCACAAAGTTTTTAATTGTGTGGCCTGCTAATACATTGACATCTGGTAACCAGCTTTTAACACACTCCTGGGAATTCCTGGGGGCTTGCATATGTGCTCTAGGTTTTTCATTTCACAGGCTCTATTTCAGCCCTTAAGTGTGGGGACTCTTTATACTTTGACCTCTGCTAATCAACATTCCTGGAAAATTTAGAGCAAACATCTGGTTTAGGTTTCCATTTCTAAATTGATTGGGTGACTCTAACATAAGCAACATATGACCAGCCCCCTTTTTGGATTAGCCAGCAGTGTGGTTTGGCCTTACATTTTTACTGTTCCTCCCTGTGAGGAGACACCCAGCAGCCACATGGTCCTGACTTTTTGACATGTCCAGACTTGTCCTCTTAGGCGCAGGAACAGGGTGCACACCAACAGGGCCCCATTTTACACAGCCCATAGCCCTAGACACTGTGGATAGGACCCTGGCACATGACTAACACGTGATCACATGATGTCACAGCCCACGTGGCCCACCTACACCTACGTCAGTTCTGGGGCGGGCTCTCAGGGGCACCGGAAGTCCCGGTAACAGATGTGACGTCATTTCAGTGGGGGCGGGACAACTGTCACTTTCCAGTTTGATGAGGAAAGGTATCCCCCTATTCTACTGGTAGAGAATCTAGAGTTACTCCCTCCACCAGCAGTCAGGGTCATTCAGGGTTGTTTAAAGTGCAGAAACAATGAGGGAACTCAAAGGGTCACAGGTTTCACATCTAATGGAAGAATTAAGAAACATGTTAATTTGTGGGTACATGCTGATCACTCAACTGTCCACTCCACCCTTCTTACGTATCTCATAGGACCGGACACCCCACTGTCTCAGATGTACTTGAATACATTATTATAATTTAAGCACTAATGTAGTTTGCATCATTCTTTGTTAGTTTGATATTACTGTATTTACTTCATAATTTTATACATCTCTTCAGGGCAAGTGTAGATAAGTTTCCCTGGGAAAATGAAGCCCCTAGGATATGGAATCTGAAAACAACTCCGCTCAGGGAGGAAAAGTGTGAGAAGTCCAGAAGGTTGCAGTTCTAATGTTTTGCTCTAACAGCAGCTGAACCACATGCTAAGTAGTGGCTGCCTCCCACTATTAACTGTGTAGGGATGCAGTCAGGTGCGTGGGGGGCTTCCCAAGATTTCATTTTGCATACAGCTTGTACTCAAAATAGGATTGGGTATTCAACATGTTGGCATTTATGTAAAGCTGGAAAGTCGTCTCTATGTTTGTGTTAGTGAAAAATGTAAAAACCATCATGAACAACACCCTCACTAATGTTACAGACATGCTCACCATTCCCAGTGGTTCTCAACATCATCAGACTGCAGACTAAGAAGTGGAAAAATAAAAAAAATACATGACAGCAGGTTTTCTTTCAGTCTATGAACCCAATATAGGAAACAATGTTCCCATATCCACCAGGACCTCTCCAATGCTACACCAATTTAGAAGGAGTTGAAGACTCGCATCTTTAAAGAACACTACATTGTAGTGCCTTAAAATGTTTGCACCTTTCCTATCACTTACAGACTATGGCCCTCATTCTGACCTTGGCGGTCTTTTCGCAAGACCGCCGAGTTACCGCCGCGGTGAAGACCGCCGACCGCGGCGGTGTGCCGCTGTGCGCATTCTGACCGCTGGGAGCGTTCCGCCGGAAAACCGCCAGCAGCCACACTGGCGGTCGGCGGAAAAGTGGAGACTGGTCAACCTCCACCGCCACGCCAGCAGAACACCGCCCCCAGAATTACGACCCACATTTCTGTGTGGCGGTCTTCTGTTGGCGGTCTTCTGTTGGCGGTCACGTCCCTATGGCTCCCGTCGCCTCCCGGAGGACCAACGCACAAGGTAAGTTGATCGTCCGTGAGGGGAGGGGGTAGGGGGGTGTTGTGTGATGTGTGCGTGCATGGGGGTGTGCGTGTGAGTGTGTAGAGGGGTGCTGTTGTGTCTATGGGTAATGTGTGCTGTTCGGCAGGTGCGCATGTCGGCATGTATGTGTGCGGGTATGTGTCCCCGTTGTGTATGTGTGTGTAGGGGGTGTGTATATGTGCATGTTGGGGGTGTGTGCATGTCGGGGTACATGTATGTGCATGTCGGGGTGGGGGTGGGGGGGGGGTTCGTACCACCTCTGGGGGGTGGCAGGGGGGTGGAGGGTGTGGGGGGAGGACTCGGGTGGGTAGTGGGGGGTGGGGGAGACCCCTATCAGTGCCAGGGAAGGAATTCCCTGGCCCCGATAGTGCTTACCGCCATGGTTCGCACGGCGGTTCCCGCCCGCAAGAAACCGCGGCGGTAGGCAGGGTCATAATACCCTTGGCGGTCTTGGGACGACCGCGGGGCCGGAGTGCGCAAACTCCAGCCCCGCGGTCATGACCGCCGCGGCGGTCGGAGCGGAGAAGTAGCGGTCGGTCGCGGCGGGGACCGCCGCGGTCAGAATGCCATTTTTAATACCGCCGGTCTGTTCGCGGTCCGACCGCCGTCTCTCCGCCGACCGCCAGGGTCAGAATGAGGGCCTATATGTTTGTGTTTGACCCTGCACAGGGCTTTGCTACCTTTTAGCTAGTTTTTCACTACAGAAATGCCATGAGCATACATACATATTTACATACATACATGAAATTACAAAGCATAGAAAGAAATATAAATAACATACTAACAAAAATAATGCAAAACACAACAATTCTTCAGCCATTATTGAGTATTCTAGCCACAGGGGTCTTATATAGTACCTTGCCATATGATACCCAAGGATGATGGAGTGGAGAAATGGACTTTGGAAAAACACAGTCATGACCAGTAACGTGCTGCTGGAGGCTGGTGTATATCCATCAGTAAACAACTGTCAAATCTTCAGATGTGCTTACAGTGGAGAAGAGTCATCATATAGAATGAAATACTTTTCAGGAGGAAGCCTCAGTAAAAAACAAAATAACTGACTATTTATGACTGGTAGAATTCAGGATTATGCAGTTGTTTGTTTTCTATGTGTCCACAAAATCCTTGTAACTGAACATCAGTACAATTGTCAGGCTCCATGGGGACTTTTCTTGAAATCTAAGTACTGCTTCTGCCAGGGTGCTGTGATCTCTTCTAGGCTGCCATGATTTAACTAACCATTGATGTTTTAACCTTGGGTTACAAGTGAAAGAGACAGAACATAAGTGACATCACTGTGTTTCATATTCCTTCTTTCTTCAAATGGAAATAGGTCTCTGATCTCCAAAAATAGTTTTACATTGGCTGTACCCAAATGAAGTCCCTTCAGACTGCCCAATATTTGGCAACAGTGACATGTTTCACCCTTCCCACTTACACTTTTTACTTAAAGTATTGCAATTTGTAGATCATTGAGTTTGGCTCTCAGAAAGGACTTTGTTTGAATGGATTTTACATTGTTTTCCAGAACCCCGCAGATCTACCACAGAAGTCAAACATTGGCACTTAAAGCAAAGAGTTAAGTATGTTTAATTTTGAACTGTACTCTTTTATTTACCTTTATAACTGTGATACTGAAGATACAGCCCCCATTTTTCAGATTGCAAAGAAAATAATGATTTCCTCCATGACAGTCCTAAAAGATGATCTTCCTTGGTTGCTTCTCTTAATAGCATATTTGATAAGAATAGTCTGAATTCTACCAGAATAGGGAAGTCAAGGGGCCATAGGTTTCACATATGATGGCAGAGATTTGAATTTTGCTAATTTGTGGGTACATGCTGATTACTTAACTATCAACTCCACCCTCATTGGGTACTGTAGGGCCAGGCACCCCACGTATATCCCAATCGGACTTAATGCACTTTTATGATTTAAGAACTAATATGTAGCATGCATCATTCTTTGATAGAATGAAATTACTGTGTTTACTTTATAAGTGTAGATATTCCATTTGGGCAAGTGCAGATACTATTCCCTAGGAAAATGATGATCCTAAAATGTGGAGTCCGAGATTATGACAATTGTGACTCAAGTGATGCTGCTAAAAAACATCTTTGAAGCCTTGTACTTTTCTTCCAAACGTGCTTTTTTTAAACACTTAACATGTTTAAAATATTGTTCAAGCTCTGAATCACTGTTCCATAGACCATGTTAGTAACCACTTTGACCAGTACTAGTTTCTGAATATATTCTATATATATGTTTCTATTTTGTCTTGCAGCAAAATGCAGAACTATGTCCAGACTTATTTAAGCTTTGGATTTCGTGGTACTTACATATGTTTTACAATGGATGATTTCTCTCCACCTGTCTGGCTAGGTGTGCTCTGACTTTCACCTTTACAACATTGTCACAAAATAGGTGAACTTTGCGGAGTTGGCCCCTTATTGGGTGTCATCTAAAAGTAATACATTTAGATTTGGAAGCTTTCATATCTACACAATTTAATGAGCAGTATAATCTCACTGTTTTACGTTGGACTTGAAGGACAGTTTGCATTCTTGCCAACATGTTAGGGTGTTTGCATGTTAAACAATTGTCATGTAAATACCTCCATCACTGGAACATCTTGTGAGGTGTCCAACACTGACTTGTACATGGGAGAGAGGAAGTTGCATTAGCAGGCACTCATCTTTGGCACCTCTTGTAGTGGATAATTTGCTACCTGCACTCTGCTTTCATACAAACACTCTACGTTCATGCCAATGGTTTGAAATTTAAGTGGTAAATAGTGGCAAGAGGTGTATATTCACACACAAAATATGGGCTGGGTGTTATTCAGTCTCATGTTCTAGGGAATGAGGAAGCAGACCTAACACTTATGCAATTCAGAGGTTTTTTTTCTTTACATGGTGAGCTAATAGCAGGGTTTGACTTTAATACCATGAGTTGGTTGAGGCCTGAACCAAGCCTTGATACACTGTAAATACTTTGAGTTCTCATGTGGCAAGAATTATTGTATACCTCTAAGAAGCACTGGAATCCTATCATGCATTCCCCCTCTACGTGACTTTCTAAATCTCTTCAACCATGATGGATAGCATTATCCTCCATGGATGAAAGCTAAAATATTCTATAAAAAGCAGCCACACCACAAATCTATTCTTCAATATGTGGATGATGAAAATATACAAGCCTATTGTTGGAAAATGGGTTATTGATAGGGCAGGTAGGTACCTACACCTAGCAACAAGCCACAAACCTCCACAAAAGTACAGTTAGGTCTCAGTAAATTAATCCCAGCTCTACCCTTGGTAGCTTAGCATCGAGCGTCAAGGCTTAACTTAGGAGACAAAGTGTAAAGCATTCAAATATCACAAAACAGTAATTAAATAAAACACAGGAAACAGTTTAAAAATCCAAAACCAATTTATAAAAATAGCTTATATTTTTATCTTTAAAATGACACAAAAACGATTAAAATCGGTTCAGGGGAACCGGAGATATGAATTTTTAAAGTATTATTATTTTCTAGCGCCCAGAAACGAAAAGCGCCAATCGGGTCATCTGGTTGCACCAGGACCGGGACAAAGTCAAACTTTCAGGCCGACCGCGATGGAGCCCTGCTCGGCTACAGGTCGCGGGAGGCCTCGGTTAAAAAGTTACCTTCTGACTTAGTCTCTTTTTCGATGTTTTTCTTCACCGGGACGAACCTGCCAGTTGGATCCGACCTCCTGGAGCCCTTGTCCGGATACGCGAAGTCGGTTTCCTCGGTGGTGATTTCTACCTTCGGACTTAGTCATTTTTTTCGAGATGAAAATCCTTCGACCGGGGTAAACCTGGATCTTGATCCGACGTCCGTGGAGCCCTTCTCGGATACGATGGCTGGAAGGTCCCGGTCAACTTTTTACGTTCGGACTTAGTCTTTTTTTCGGATGTTTTTCTTGACCGGGACGAACCACGAAGTCAGGCCGGGTCGCGGTTGAGGCAAGCCGGCTAGAATTTCCGCGTCGAGTCGGTCACTTTATGGAGCTTTTTTCTAAAATTTCTCCAATCTTTTCCAAACTTCTGGGGCTTCACCCAGATGTTCTTTTAAGGTTCTTTTGGGGTCCACAGCTCACCCCAAGGGTCCAGAAGTTCTGTGATGGTCCTTGGGAAGTGCGGACTTCAACTCCCAGAGTGCACCTGGCGCAAACTCCTTTTTGGCCACTGGGCAGTGGTCAGCTGGTCACTTTTTCAGGAGTTGGTGCAGGGGACTCTGGTTAGCAATTTTTCACCTGTAGCAAACAGGGAGTCCCTCCTTGAACCAGTGGAAGCCAGGCAAAGTCCTTCTTGTGGTGAAGCCCAAGTGTGCAGCTGGTGCAGTCTTTCTGAGTGCAGGGTCCAGGTGCAGGCCAGGGGTCCAGCAGGGCAGTCCTTCTTCTTCTTGTAGTTCCTTCTTCTTGAAATTTGGTGGGGATCTGAGGCGTGGGTGCAGGTCTGCCAGTTTTATCCTTGCTCCTGGGTGAAAAGCAGGGGGGCCCTGGTCCTCCAATCAGGGACAGGGTCGTCCCCCTGTGATGACCACTTCCTGGGAAGTGTGGCAAAAATCCATCCCAGAAGGCAATAGTCTCTAAAAATCCAAAATGGATGAATCTGATTTTTAGAGGAGAGATCTGGCTGAGCCCACCCACTGGTGTGGCTAAAAATCATAAACACACCCCTCTCCTGCCCTCTCCTAATCTAATCAAGGGGGCACCTAGCTGTCTGGGGTTGCAGGATGTGGGGGTGTTGCTGGGTGCTGCAAATGTCCTTCTCTGCCTTTGAAGACCAGTTTGGCAGCCCTCCCCCTTCCTGCTTCCCCATCTGCTGAGGGGAGATTCTCTCCCCCAAGCACATTCCTTTGTGTAAAGTCAGGCCACTTCACACCTCATTAAAGTGGCCTGGCAGAAGCTGCTGCAGGCTGGCCAATCAGAGCACAGCAGCAAAAGCAATGCAGAGCTGAAATTGGCAACTTTTTAGGTAAAGTCTAAACTTTTTACCTGGACTAGTTATATTAAATCCAACAACTGGAAGTTGTGGGATTTATTATAACAATCAATTTGATACCAAATTCTTGGTATGTAACATTTAAGGAGACTTTAAAATTTTAAATAAAGTCTGCCCATTCTAGCCTATGAAGGCCATTGACTTCAATGAGGGAAAAACGAATTTGGCTGTTTTTACCTCACCAGGGCTTATAAATCTATTTTTATAAAGTCCCTGCTTATAGTTACATGGCACCCAGCCCTAGGGGCACATAGGGCACACCTTAGGGGTGACTTATATGTAAAAATAAGGTAGTTTAAAACTTTGGAAGTACCTTTAATTCCAAAGTCGAATTTGCATATAACTTTAATTTAAAAGCAGCCAGCAAGGCAGGCTGGCTTTTAAAATGACACTGGGCACCTCAGCAATGCACCTAGGTGTGCACCACCTATGCTGTGGTCCCTAAACCTACATGCCCTACCATATACTAGGGACTTATAGGTAGGTTAACTTAGCCAATTATAATTAGCCTAATTTGCATATCCATTTTACACAGAGCACTGGCCCTGGGACTGGTAAGCAGTACCCAGGGCACAGCCAAGAGTCAGTAACCACCAGTACCTATCCAGAAAGAGTGGGGGTGATCAGGCAAAAAAAAAGGACTTTCCTACACTGCCCCCCCCCAGATGAAAGGTGATGGGTACTAACCTACACCCTGGTAGTCCTCATCAGCTAAGTGGAAAAACCTGGAAAGGCCATCTGCATTGGCATGAGCAGTCCCAGGTCTGTGCTCCACTGTGAAGTCCATCCCCTGTAGGGAAATGGACCACCTTAACAGTTTTGGGTTCTCCCCCCTCATCTGCATCAACCATCTGAGAGGTCTGTGGTCAGTTTGTACACGGAAGTGAGTGCCAAACAAGTAAGGCCTCAACTTCTTCAGGGACCAAACCACAGCAAAGGCCTCCCTCTCAATGGCACTCCATTTCTTCTCTCTGGGGAGTAGTCGCCTGCTGATGAAGGCAACTGGGTGATCATGGCCCTCTTCATTAACTTGTGCTAACACTGTCCCAATCCCTTCCTCTGAAGCATCTGTTTGCACTACAAATTCCTTGCTATAGTCAGGGGCCAGTAACACTGGTGCTGAACACATAGCCTGTTTTAGGGTGTCAAAAGCTTTCTGACACTCTGGGGTCCAAATGACCTTCTTGGGTTGTTTCTTGGAGGTAAGCTCAGTCAGAGGGGCCACTATGGTCCCAAAATTCTGAACAAACCTCCTGTAATACCCAGTCAGGCCAAGAAAGGCCCTGACCTGAGTCTGGGTTTTTGGAGCCTCCCAATCCAGGATAGTCTGGATCTTGGGCTGGAGAGGTTGTACATGGCCTCCACCAACAAGGTGGCCCAGGTACACCACAGAACTTTGCCCTATCTGGCACTTGCTTGCCTTGATAGTCAGGCCTGCTTGAAGCAGGGCCTGAAGCACTTCCTTCAGGTGGACCAGGTGGTCCCTCCAGGTGGAACTAAATACAGCTATATCATCTAGATAAGCTGCACTAAAAGATTCCAACCCAGATAGGACTCTATTCACCAACCGTTGGAAGGTGGCAGGAGCATTTTTCATCCCAAAGGGCATCACCTTGAACTGAAAGTGGCCCTCTGGTGTGGAAAATGCTGACCTCTCCTTGGCTCTTGGACTTAAGGCAATCTGCCAATATCCTGAGGTCAGATCAAATGTGCTCAGGAATTTGGCAGCCCCCAACCTGTCAATGAGCTCATCAGCTCTAGGTATGGGGTGAGCATCAGTCCTAGTGACTGCATTTAGACCTCTGTAGTCCACACAGAATCTTAATTCTTTCTTCCCACCTTGGGGACTAGCTTTGGGCACCAGTACCACTGGACTGGACCAAGGACTATCAGAGTGCTCAATTACCTTCAGATCCAACATCTTAGCCACTTCAGCTTTGATGTTGGCCTTGACCTGGTCAGACAGCCTGTACAGCTTGTTCTTGACAGGCAAGCTGTCACCAGTGTCAACATCATGGACACACCAATTGGTGAGTCCAGGGGTCAGGGAGAACAGACTAGCAAACTGTCCCAAGACTTGCTTACAGTCTTGTTGTTGCTGATCTGTCAGTTTGGGAGAGAGTACCACTCCCTCCACTGACCCATCTTTTTCCTTTGAGGACAGGAGGTCTGGCAGAGGTTCACCCTCCTCCTCCTTTCCTTCATCAGTGACCATCAGCATGGTCATGTCTGCCCTGTCCTGGTGGGGTTTCATCCTATTAACATGCAGGATCCTGTGAGGATTCCTGGGGGTGCCAAGGTCCACCAAGTAGGTGACCTCACCTTTTTTTTCTAGGATTGGATATGGCCCAGTCCATTTGGCCTGTAGTGCCCTAGGAGCCATGGGCTCCAAAACCCACACCAGCTGTCCTGGGTGATACTCAGGCATGGTAGCCTTTTGATCATGCCAGAGCTTCATGAGCTCCTGACTGGCCTCCAGGTTCCTGCTTGCCTTCTTCATATACTCAGCCATGCGAGACCGCAGGCCTAGTACATAATCCAGCACTTTCTCCTTGGCTTCCTTGAGAGGCTTTTCCCAAGACTCTCTCACCAAGCACAATGGGCCTCTTACAGGGTGCCCAAACAGTAACTCAAAGGGGCTGAATCCAACCCCCTTCTGTGGCACCTCCCTGTAGGCAAACAGCAGGCATGGGAGGAGGACATCCCACCTCCTCCTGAGTTTGTCAGACAAACCCATGATCATGCCCTTCAGGGTCTTATTGAATCTTTCCACTAGACCATTGGTCTGTGGATGGTAGGGTGTGCTGAACTTATAAGTAACACCACACTCCTCCCACATGGCTTTCAGATAGGCTGACATAAAGTTTGTGCCCCTATCTGAGACCACCTCCTTTGGGAATCCCACTCTGGTGAACACACCAAGTAGGGCCCTAGCCACTGTGGGTGCAGTGATTGTCCGGAGGGGTATTGCCTCAGGGTACCTGGTGGCATGGTCCACTACCACCACAATGTACCTGTTACCTGAAGCAGTTGGTGGGTCTAGGGGACCAACAATGTCAATCCCCACCCTCTCAAAGGGAGTCCCAACCACTGGCAGTGGAATTAAGGGAGCCTTTGACTTGCCCCCTGTCTTGCCACTGGCTTGACAGGTGACACAGGAGCTGCAAAACTCCTTGACTTTTTCGGACATTTCTGGCCAAAAAAAATGGTTGACCAGCCTGTTCCAGGTCTTGGTCTGTCCCAAATGACCAGCTAAGGGGATATCATGGCTTAAGGTAAGGAGGAATTCTCTATACTTTTGGGGGACCACTACTCTCCTAGTAGCCCCTTCTTTGAGGGTCCTAGCCTCAGTGTAGAGAACTCCATCCTCCCAGTAAACCTTGTGGGTACCACTGGTATCCCCTTGTTCTTGCCTGGCAGCAGTCTGCCTCAGGCCCTCAAGAGTGGGACACTCTCTTTGTCCCTGGCACAAATCTTCTCTGGTGGGCCCACCTGCCCCTTGCAGTTCTGCCAAGTCAGGCAGAGTTTGCAGGGAAGGTGTCCCTCCTTCAGAGTTCAGATCCTCCCCCTCAGGGTTGGATTCTTCCTGACCCTCTGTACTTGTTGGGGCTGGCAAGCCAGACCCAGTGCCCTTTCTCTTCTTCTTGGAGGCTTGGCCCATTGTTCCAGGGTCCAAGTGTCCAGCATTTCCCTGTTGTGCTGCCTGTGACCTGGTCACAGCACACACCCATTCAGGGAGATCCAGCATCTTTGCATGGACCCTTCTCTCCACTTCTGACCATTCAGATGCTTCAAGATCATTTCCCAGCAGACACTCTACTGGGAGGGCAGGAGCTACAGCTACTTTTTTAGGGCCAGTCACACCTCCTTATTCCAGACTCACCATAGCCATGGGATGGAGTTTGGTTCTGCTATCTGCATAAGTCACCTGGTGGAAGACACCAGGTAAGACCTGCTCTGGAGAAACCAGCTTTTCTGTGACCATTGTCACACTGGCTCCTGTATCTCTCAGAGCTTCCACTTCAGTCCCATTGACTTTAGGCCTCTGCCTATACCTCTGCATGATGGGAGGTAAGGTGGCCATAGTTGCAATGTCCACCCCACCCACGGATACTAAGGTGACTTCAGTGTACCCTGATTCCACCCCTGGGCCAACTTCCACCCCCAACCCTACACTAGCAATCCCCTGGGATTGCCCACCAGTGGGGGGCTTCTTGGTGCAGATAGCATCTCCTCTTTTATGTCCTGGCTGAAAACAGTCAAAACACTTGCCGGCCTTAGCAAGCTCCTGAAACCTTCCTGCTTTAGCAGGATCAAAATTCTTTCCCTGATACCCTTTCCCTTTAGAAGTGAATTGGCTCGGGGCTCCCCCTCCCTGAGAAGTTTTTGGGGACTCTTGTGAGGACTCTTTGGGTTTTTTGTCATCTTTCCCCTGGTTCTTCCCCTGAGAAGAACCATGTCCTCCCTTTTTCTGATCACCCCCTGGGGGTCTCTGGTTAACTCTAGTTCTTAACCAGTCATCTGCTGCCTCCCCCAGCTCTCTGGGGTTGGTCAACCTAGAGTCTACTAGATACTGGCGGAGCCTCTCTTGGACACAATTAGTTAGAAGGTGCTCCCTCATAATCAAATTGTACAGCCCCTCAAAGGTACTTACCCTGTTGCCCTGTATCCAGCCCTCCAGTGCTTTCACTGAAATGTCCACAAAGTCCACCCAGGACTGGGTGCTTGTCTTTTGGGTGTCCCTAAACTTAAGCCTATACTGCTCTGGGGTTAGACCAAACTTTTTAGTCAAGCATCTCTTCATACTGGGGTATGAGTCTGCATCCTCCCCACTCATGGTTAGGAGCCTATCCCTCCCAGAGTTGGGAACTAACTCCCAAAGGAGTGAACCCCAGTACTGAGGCTTGACTTTCCTCATCTGGAGGGCCCTCTCAAAGGCCCCCAGCCACTTATCGATGTCATCCCCCTCTACATAGGCAGGAACCACCCCTTTGGGTAATCTGGGGGCAAAACCCCCACCCAGGGACACCTCAGTTTCTTTCTCGCTGCTTCCATCTTTTTTTTCTTTGCTTGCCCACTTCTTTTTTTCTAGGGCAAGCTTATCTGCCTCCAAAGCTATGTAGGCTAGCTGGGCTTCCAGCTCTCTCTCCCTGATGGATGGGTTCTCTCCTCCTGAAAGGACCCTCTTCCTACCACTAGCTTTGGGTCTGCCCCTAGTGACTGTGTCCAGTGAGGACCGTTCCTCCTCTTCCTCACTTGGGGTCTGATGCCTTTCCTCCCCTGAATGGTTAGAGTTAGCATCATCTTCTTTTGGTTCCTCCTCTGGAGCTTCCTCTGTCTCTACCTCTTGGGCCTCAGCCCATGCTGTCAGGGATTTAATCAGGATTTCTTTCCTGAGATTAGGGGTTGCAGGCAACCCCCTCTCAGTACACAACCCCCTAAGCTGGACTACTGTCAGTGTGGGTAGGCTAGCCAGATCAAGCTCCATGGTTCCCTAGTTTTGTGTCAACAAAAGCTTTTTGCAAAAATTGGAAACAAGAATTTAGAAAAATTACAAAAATTCAATAATTGAAATTAATCCAAATTAATTTTAAAAAAAATTAAAATTAAAAATTCAAAACAATTTTTGCACTAGGACAATTTAAAGGATTTTTAATTTGTTTTATCTAAAACTGTAACGTGATATTGAACACAAGTACAGGATCCCGTCGCTGCTTCCAATTATGTTGGAAAATGGGTTATTGATAGGGCAGGTAGGTACCTACACCTAGCAACAAGCCACAAACCTCCACAAAAGTACAGTTAGGTCTCAGTAAATTAATCCCAGCTCTACCCTTGGTAGCTTAGCATCGAGCGTCAAGGCTTAATTTAGGAGACAAAGGCCCTCATTCTGACCTTGGCGGGCGGCGGAGGCCGCCCGCCAAAGTCCCGCCGTCAGATTACCGTTCCGCGGTCGAAAGACCGCGGCGGTAATTCTGACTTTCCCGCTGGGCTGGCGGGCGGTCGCCTTCAGACCGCCCGCCAGCCCAGCGGGAAAGAGGCTTCCACGATGAAGCCGGCTCGGAATCGAGCCGGCGGAGTGGAAGCTGTGCGACGGGTGCAGTTGCACCCGTCGCGTATTTCACTGTCTGCGCAGCAGACAGTGAAATACATGTAGGGGCCCTCTTACGGGGGCCCCTGCAATGCCCATGCCAGTGGCATGGGCACTGCAGGGGCCCCCAGGGGCCCCGCGACCCCCCCTACCGCCATCCGGATCCCAGCGGTCCGACCGCCGGGATCTGGATGGCGGTAGGGGGGGTCGGAATCCCCGCGGCGGTGCAGCAAGCTGCGCCGCCGCGGAGGATTCAATGGGGCGGCGGTACACTGGCGGGACCCCGCCAGTGGTGCCGGTCCGACCGCGGCTTTACCGCCGCGGTCGGAATCCCCATTGGAGCACCGCCGGCCTGTCGGCGGTGCTCCCGCGGTCCTCCGCCCTGGCGGTCAAAGACCGCCAGGGTCAGAATGACCACCAAAGTGTAAAGCATTCAAATATCACAAAACAGTAATTAAATAAAACACAGGAAACAGTTTAAAAATCCAAAACCAATTTAAAAAAATAGCTTATATTTTTATCTTTAAAATGACACAAAAACGATTAAAATCGGTTCAGGGGAACCGGAGATATGAATTTTTAAAGTATTATTATTTTCTAGCGCCCAGAAACGAAAAGCGCCAATCGGGTCATCTGGTTGCACCAGGACCGGGACAAAGTCAAACTTTCAGGCCGACCGCGATGGAGCCCTGCTCGGCTACAGGTCGCGGGAGGCCTCGGTTAAAAAGTTACCTTCTGACTTAGGGCCTGATTCTAACTTTGGAGGACGGTGTTAAACCGTCCCAAAAGTGGCGGATATACCACCTACCGTATTACGAGTTCCATAGGATATAATGGACTCGTAATACGGTAGGTGGTATATCCGCCACTTTTGGGACGGTTTAACACCGTCCTCCAAAGTTAGAATCAGGCCCTTAGTCTCTTTTTCGATGTTTTTCTTCACCGGGACGAACCTGCCAGTTGGATCCGACCTCCTGGAGCCCTTGTCCGGATACGCGAAGTCGGTTTCCTCGGTGGTGATTTCTACCTTCGGACTTAGTCATTTTTTTCGAGATGAAAATCCTTCGACCGGGGTAAACCTGGATCTTGATCCGACGTCCGTGGAGCCCTTCTCGGATACGATGGCTGGAAGGTCCCGGTCAACTTTTTACGTTCGGACTTAGTCTTTTTTTCGGATGTTTTTCTTGACCGGGACGAACCACGAAGTCAGGCCGGGTCGCGGTTGAGGCAAGCCGGCTAGAATTTCCGCGTCGAGTCGGTCACTTTATGGAGCTTTTTTCTAAAATTTCTCCAATCTTTTCCAAACTTCTGGGGCTTCACCCAGATGTTCTTTTAAGGTTCTTTTGGGGTCCACAGCTCACCCCAAGGGTCCAGAAGTTCTGTGATGGTCCTTGGGAAGTGCGGACTTCAACTCCCAGAGTGCACCTGGCGCAAACTCCTTTTTGGCCACTGGGCAGTGGTCAGCTGGTCACTTTTTCAGGAGTTGGTGCAGGGGACTCTGGTTAGCAATTTTTCACCTGTAGCAAACAGGGAGTCCCTCCTTGAACCAGTGGAAGCCAGGCAAAGTCCTTCTTGTGGTGAAGCCCAAGTGTGCAGCTGGTGCAGTCTTTCTGAGTGCAGGGTCCAGGTGCAGGCCAGGGGTCCAGCAGGGCAGTCCTTCTTCTTCTTGTAGTTCCTTCTTCTTGAAATTTGGTGGGGATCTGAGGCGTGGGTGCAGGTCTGCCAGTTTTATCCTTGCTCCTGGGTGAAAAGCAGGGGGGCCCTGGTCCTCCAATCAGGGACAGGGTCGTCCCCCTGTGATGACCACTTCCTGGGAAGTGTGGCAAAAATCCATCCCAGAAGGCAATAGTCTCTAAAAATCCAAAATGGATGAATCTGATTTTTAGAGGAGAGATCTGGCTGAGCCCACCCACTGGTGTGGCTAAAAATCATAAACACACCCCTCTCCTGCCCTCTCCTAATCTAATCAAGGGGGCACCTAGCTGTCTGGGGTTGCAGGATGTGGGGGTGTTGCTGGGTGCTGCAAATGTCCTTCTCTGCCTTTGAAGACCAGTTTGGCAGCCCTCCCCCTTCCTGCTTCCCCATCTGCTGAGGGGAGATTCTCTCCCCCAAGCACATTCCTTTGTGTAAAGTCAGGCCACTTCACACCTCATTAAAGTGGCCTGGCAGAAGCTGCTGCAGGCTGGCCAATCAGAGCACAGCAGCAAAAGCAATGCAGAGCTGAAATTGGCAACTTTTTAGGTAAAGTCTAAACTTTTTACCTGGACTAGTTATATTAAATCCAACAACTGGAAGTTGTGGGATTTATTATAACAATCAATTTGATACCAAATTCTTGGTATGTAACATTTAAGGAGACTTTAAAATTTTAAATAAAGTCTGCCCATTCTAGCCTATGAAGGCCATTGACTTCAATGAGGGAAAAACGAATTTGGCTGTTTTTACCTCACCAGGGCTTATAAATCTATTTTTATAAAGTCCCTGCTTATAGTTACATGGCACCCAGCCCTAGGGGCACATAGGGCACACCTTAGGGGTGACTTATATGTAAAAATAAGGTAGTTTAAAACTTTGGAAGTACCTTTAATTCCAAAGTCGAATTTGCATATAACTTTAATTTAAAAGCAGCCAGCAAGGCAGGCTGGCTTTTAAAATGACACTGGGCACCTCAGCAATGCACCTAGGTGTGCACCACCTATGCTGTGGTCCCTAAACCTACATGCCCTACCATATACTAGGGACTTATAGGTAGGTTAACTTAGCCAATTATAATTAGCCTAATTTGCATATCCATTTTACACAGAGCACTGGCCCTGGGACTGGTAAGCAGTACCCAGGGCACAGCCAAGAGTCAGTAACCACCAGTACCTATCCAGAAAGAGTGGGGGTGATCAGGCAAAAAAAAAAGGACTTTGCTACACCTATTATAAAAATATTTAACACACATTTAATTAGGTAGATAATTTATTTCATAGAATATGGGGAAACGTTGATCAACATCTACTTCCCTATGGAAATAGAAAACTCAATGCAATGGTGACAGTATAAATCATAATTCAACCTGAAACAACCACCAAGGCAATGAATAAAGGTGAACTATTTGTGTCTAGGAAATTATTTCAAATTTGGTTTCTAAGATTTACATTTTTCTTTAGGAATTATGGCCCAGGCAGTATTTAACATTGCAGAACAAAGGTCTGAAGCAAAGTATCCAATATCAGCACTGAGGAAAGACCTCTGGCTGTCAAGGGTATGGTAGGTGAGTGTCCTGGTAAAGAAAACTAGATAGTTCCTGAAACAAGGATTGGCAAAGCAGATAGGTGTTGTGTTGGCATGCTGGAATGATGGTTACTTGTTTCTTCTTTTTTATTGTAGCGCATTGTAAGCTTATGCCTCAAAAATAAAAAAAGAGAAAACATGATGCCACATATGTAAGGCAGTCATATGTTTGCAATAAAAATGTAACTCTTAAAAATGATTCATGGATGTGGTCATTTTACTGGTATTTAAAAAAAATAAGAAACCCCCTGAATTGTGCCATAGATTTTGTTCTAATTATTTGTGAAAGAATCAAGAATACCTCAGTAGCCAAGTGCTTGACTGACAAGCAGTTGCAATGTTATGAAGTGTCTTATACTCTTCATAACACTGCCATTAAACAAAAGGAGACAGAATAGAAATTACCATCTCTCACGGTACTCAAAATAATTGGCTTATGTTTAAATTAAAGAAAATAAAAAAAACACCATCTCAGGCAGCTTTGTCTTTGAAGATAAAGAGACTATTTTTAAGGGAAATGTGAACAATGTACACAGGCTTTGCTCAGTGACTGAAAATGATGGGACCTCAAAGGTAAAGTAGGCTGACCGTTGTTTACTATAAGCAAAATCTGAATAACAATGTAACAGACCCAATGGCATAATCTCACTGACCAAAAGCCCAGATTGGCATGTAAATTATGTATGAACGTTTTGGAAAAACAACAGTTTGGTGAGTGGAAAGGGTGATGAAAGCTATAGCAGATAAGGAAGATAGGACAATTGAGTCTCAGGTTGATATTATTAGGGTTTTCAGAGATGTTTAAGAGACTCTCTGTGCAGAAGAATTGGAGCCCTAGTTAGATGGGTATGGGCAGCTATTTTTCGTTCTAGATAGGATCAGGTTAAATAAAGAGGTGCAGGTGGTCCTGAATGCTTAAATATCCTTGGATGAGGTTGTTAAGGCCATGAATTAGCTAGCGACTAGGAAGGCCACAGAGCCAAATAATTTACCCCTTGAGTTCCTCAAAGCTTTTTTTTATTAACTTGGATAAGCTATGCTTTGGGCCTTTTTACAGGCACAAGCAGGAGATATCCCTTCTTCCCAGGAAACAACTAATATAATTAAATTTAGGAAAAACAAAATCACCTCTGCATCCGGGATCACACAGGCTGATTTCTTTACTTAATTGAAACTGTAAAATCTATGCCAATGTGCTGGCAAATCACCTGGGCAGGTTTATTTTGGCATTATATTCACTTCAATAGCATGGCTTTGTACCAGGGTGCTGCACAGTTGACTCTCTTTTTGATATTGCCAGGGCCTATGGTGTGCCAATGGGGTTAATCTTAATAGATGCTGAGAAAGCCTTCAATCATGTGTTGTGGGGCTTTCAAAGTGGTTTTAGAGTGGTAGGGCTTTGGTAAGAGTTTTATCAGGGCTGTTAAAGCATTATATGAGAAGCCCAGGGCCACATTACGAATAATGGGGCTGGGATCGGATAGCATAAAGATCACAAGAAGAACAAGACTGCGATGTCCATGCTCACCTCTGTTGTTTGCACTATATATCAATTTTTTTATAGTTCTACTTGAGAATAGCTCATGCATCAAACTGTTTGTGGTGAACCAGGTGAAATACAAAGCCTATGCTGATGATATTGTGGTGGTTTCCTGAGATCCTTCAGAGGCCACCCCCATAATTGAAGAGCTAGTTAAACAGCTTGGGGCATTGTCAGGCTACAGATTAAATGAGAGCAAAAACCTGGTACTATGCACAATGGGAACTAGATATAACAACCAATGGCCCATATTGGAAGCAGTTAGGGTTAGGGTTAGGGTTAATGCCACCCTAACTAGATTGGTAGATTTGAATATAGCACCTCTGTTATATAATATTAAGCAAGAGCTTGGCAGAATTAATCACTCAGATCTGTCGCTGTTCAGGAGATGCAAAGCATTAAAGATGATTATCTTCCTAAAGGTGCTGTATTTTTTCAGGACCATTACACTTGAATTTCTTAAATTGTGATTGACTAAATTGGAATGTGCATGCTTCAGCTTCTTGTGGGGATATAGGAGGCCTAGGAGGGCAGCTAAATATATGGTTCTTCCCAAACTGTGAGAGAGTGGATTGTCCCTAGCTTTATGCTCTATTATTGCCCCTTTATGTTAAAACATCTGGGGATTTTAAGAACAGGGGGTTTGTAGGGATTACATTTGGTAGAAACCCCAACAATTTATAAGCTGGCGATAGGTAGCAAGTCTAAATGCTGCTTCTTAAAGAATGTGGAATCCAAGTTACTATAAAAAAGACCAAATTCTGGATTGGGAGAGCAGCATTTAAAGTGCAGCAACAGATACAGCGAAGATTGGTGATAACTAAGCACTACTTTTATACACTCATGTAAACATCACTAATTTGACCTTCAGTGTTCCAGGATGCAACAGCAAACAGTTGGGTTCAAAAGGGTATTACTGTGCTGGGGGATTTATTTCATGAGGGCTATCTTCATTCCTTCAGCAAATTACTGGAGCTTTTTGGCTTGAGTCACGGGGATTTTTTAAATTCCTTGAGATTTAAGATTTTATCAACAAGAGAATAAGGGGACCATCTCTAATGGTCAAGGTCCCATTAGTCAAGACTTCAAGGCGGAGGGATAGAATTGGGTCAATTTATAACCTTTTGGTACAAGGTTTCCCAGTTGGCTCAGAAGTGCAAAATTCTAAGTGGCAAACTACGTTTGGCAGAGAAGGTCTGTTGGATCGAGGGAACAAGGTGCTGGTAATGATCAGTTTGAAAAGTCAGTACTTTAACATGATTATAACTTATACTACACTCCAGCCAAGATGGCTAGATGGGGTGGCGGGGCTAGTGGTAACTGTAACTGCTGTGGAATGTACCAGGAAGATATTGTCCATATGTTTTATTCATGCCCTAAATTAGACTCATTGCAGTGAGATTTTGAGATCTTTTTGGGTCAATCATTGGGGGGCAGGTCCATATTATCCTTGCATTAATGATTATGGGGGTGGTCGATAGCTCGGACTGTAGTGAAGCAGTAAAGAGGAGGCATACATTTTATTTATTGCTACATCAGTGGCTTGACTTTGTATCATATCAGAGTGGATAAATCCAAAAGCCCCCATCATTTTTAATGTGGATGTCCGGATTTCTAGCAGCATACAACATGGAATAAGGCCTGTATAAATACAAGGGCCGCAGGAAGCATGGAGGGCCAGAATCTGGTCAGCAGTCACTGACTGGGCGGAGGGTCTGTCTGGGTATTGAGGAATCTAAAGTGGCTGTACTATGGGGTAGCTTTTAGAGTACTAGATGGGGCTCTAGAAGCCAGGGCTAGGAGAATCACAGACTCGCTGTTATGTCCTGATCTCTTGGGGGGACACTGTTTATTGTATTCTGAATGTTCCGGAGAATGTATGGCCACAGCTCATCAAAGTGATAATAGTTTATGGATCACTCTGTGGTTGTGTCCCTGCTATTATGCATTCACACTTTACAACTGTTTGATGTTCTAACCTATATCATAGGTGATGGTGTTCATATTCTTGCTTTGATACCACGAGTATCCCTTTGTGATTAGGTACTTACACTGTATGCTAATGGGCATAGCTAGGCTGCTATGTTATAAACACATGGATGAATACTGCTGAACCAATGCATATACACTTTGGCCCTCATTACGACCCTGGCGGTCGGTGGTAAAGTGGCGGAAAGACCGCAAACAGGCCGGCGAAAAAAAAAATGGAATTATGACCGCCGCTGTCATCCGCCACTTCACCATTCCGACCGCCATGGTGGTGAAGACCGCTGGGCTGGAGACTGCGGTCTCCAGCCCGGTGGTCGTCACTAGACCGCCGACGGTATCAGAACCCTGCATACCACCAGGGATCTCGGCTGGTTGGGAACCGCCATGAGATCCATGGCAGTAGGCACTATCAGTGCCAGGGAATTCCTTCCCTGACACTGATAGGGGTCTCCCCCACCCCGCTACCCCCCCACGTATCCTCCCCCCACACCCCTGCCACCCCCCAAAGGTGGCACAACCCCCCTCCCCTCCCCGACCCCGAACATGCACACATACACACCCCTACACGCACACACCCCCAACATGCACATATACACACCCCTACACACACACATACACCCGACAACACATACCCACACACATAAAAACAGACATGCACACCGTCCGACCCGCACACATTTCCCATACACACAACACCCCCAGCAGGCGAACACTCACTCACCCCCTCTACACTCTCACACGCACACCCCCACGCACGCACACAACACTCCCCACCCCCTTCCCTAACGGACGATCAACTTACCTTGTCCGTTGATCCTCTGGGAGGGGACGGGATCCATGGGGGCAGCTCTGCCACCAGCACACCATCACCAGAACACCGCCACACTGAATCATGGGACGTAATTCAGTGGGTGGTGTTCTGTTGACGTGGCGGTGGAGGTTGAGCAACCTCCACTTTCCCGCCGTCCGCCAGTATGGCTGCTGGCGGCTTTCCGTACAAAAAAGGACAGCGGGCTGCCAGCGGTCATAATACACGGCGCGGAAGACCACCACCACTGGCCGAGGTCGTAATGACCACCTTTATGTTCTGTGGATGTCTGTTGGCCATGGCAGAACCTCTCTGTATGTTGATCTTGTTAGGGCTTGATCTGTTTTGCACATTATGGAACTATGATATGGTACAAGGCCCTATAAACTGTTATGAAATAGTTTGGCCCTCAGGTACCAATCAAGTATATGCACTTTTTAGTGCATCATGAGGAACTGTATGTCTTTGCTTCTGGTATGGTCATTGTGAAGGGCTCATCATCTATATCTGCATATTTTGCACATTTGTTCTGGGGTATGATGAGGAAAATCGAGGAGGGATTTGTATTTGTAATGTGCTTTCTCTTGGTTTTATGTATGATGTGTATCGTGAGGCAATGGTATTTAAAAATCAATTAAAATAACGTTTTAAAAAAGCAATAGTTTGGTGAGATGATACAAGTTATCTAATAGGCCAGACACTGTATGTTTGCACTTTGTGAATTCACTACAAGGAATACTTACCTTCACTAGAGCCTTCACAGGTTAGTTGGAAGGGAAAACAAACAATGTCATCAATGAAACATTTGTTGTTTGGTGATAGATATGAAACTGAGTAGCATATTTACTAAAGTCCAAGCAACTCTGGGCAGCAAGCAAAGTTGCTGTGTTACATTACATGAACACTGGAGTGATGAAGAGTGCCTATTCTACTAAGACATGCTTTCTTCATCTCTCAACCTGAGCAGGTGAACCTGAGGCTGCCTAGCACCAAGGCACCTTTGTGACATGCTGCAATATTGTGTGTGTTACAGACAGGATTGTCTTTTGTACATTAAGGAACACCATCCTGCACAAAAACAGTACTAATAGATCATTTACTCTTTCCATGCATGATGCAGAAAAAAAAGTAACCCCTCTCTGTGGTAGTTGCACCATTTTGGTGCAATCCCAGGTTTAATACCTTTGGTATACCTGGAATTATGTCAAACGCCCATGCTTTACTCTTGGAACACATATCATTACCAAATGTAATGCAATGCAGTTTAAGCTGCTGCATTGTGATACAGCTCTTTACAAAGTCATGCAAGGCGGAGCAAATAGTCTCTGGAAGGGCTTTGTAAATCCCATTTAAGGACTTGCGTTTCCTGACGACAACCTGCATCTCACAAAGACAATTCAAGTCCTTAATAAATCTGGCCCCAAATGATTTTCTCTCAGAGTTGTTTTTAATGGCAGGCCTAAATCCTATCTAATGGAATCACGTACATGCATTAATCAGCCTATTAAAGCTAATGATTTTCTATATTAGGTGGGTCTAGGTATTCAAGTAACATGAAATTAGATAATAGTTATCCATGTGCAGTAGGAAGCTATGAAGTTTCTAAATTGCTTTAATTGAATGACTAGTGCCTTTCTCATATTTTGGCTTTCTTTCTAGTGACTGTTTCCTTGGCAACTGATTGATGTACTCTGGATGTATTGAGAAGGAGCCAGGGATTGGCTTTTTTGTCAATAATTTTAATCACATCACTCTTTTTTGACTGTTTATTTAGTTCTGGGAGAGCTAACTGCAAGTAAGAATATTTCCTCCTTTCCAATGTGTGACTTCTGCTGATCACATTAAGTGGAACCCAGTGATAAGGAAGGGTGTTTCATGGGAAGAGAACCATAGCATGTTCCATCATCGCCCCCAACTCTGAATGATCGTCAACAGCTCCTTCGAGACTGCCACCTTCCCGGAAAGCTGGAAGCACCCCGAAGTCAATGCCCTGCTAAAGAAACCCAAAGCAGACCCAAGAGATCTCAAGAACTACCGGCCCATCTCGCTCCTCCCCTTCCTGGCGAAGGTCATCGAGAAGATCGTCAACGGCCAACTGACCCGCTTCCTTGATGACATTCTCAATCCGGTTTCTGTAGCAACCACAGCACTGAGACCGCCATCATTGCCGCGACTGACGACATCAGCACCATGCTCGACAAAGGTGAAACTGTGGCCCCTATCCTCCTAGACCTTTCGGCTGCCTTCGACACAGTCTGCCACCACACCCTTCGCACACGCCTCCACAAGGCAGGGGTCCGCCACAAAGCCCTGGACTGGATCACATCCTTCCTCTCCGGCAGAAGCCAAAGAGTCCACCTTCTTCCCTTCCTTTCTGAAGCCACCAAGACCACCTGTGGCATTCCCCAAAGATCCTCATTCAGCCTCACCCTTTTTAACATCTACATGGCACCGCTCGCCAACATCGTCCGATCACACAACCTCAACATCATCTCCTATGTTGATGACACCCAGCTGATCCTCTCACTCACCAAGGACCCTGCCACCGCCAAATCAATCTCCTCGACGGAATAAATGCCATCACCAACTGAATGGAGAGCAGCTACATGAAACTGAACTCAGACAAGACAGAGATCCTCATCCTCGGCTACAACCCCTCCGCCTGGGATGACTCCTGGTGGCCGGCCACCCTAGGAACTACACCGACACCCACCAACCATGCACGCAACCTAGGATTCATCCTGGACTCATCACACCATGACCCAGCAAGTCAAGGCTGTCTCATCTTCCTGCTTCAACACCCGCCGCTTGCTCTGCAAGATCTTCAGGTGGATCCCCACCGAAACCAGAAGGACGGTCACCCAGGCCCTCGTCAGCAGCAGACTGGACTACGGCAACGCTCTCTATGCGGGAACCATGGTCAAGCTCCAGAAAAAACTACAACATATACAGAATGCCTCTGCACACCTCATCCTCGACATCCCATGCCACAACCACATCTCAGCCCACCTGAGAGATCTACACTGGCTCCCCGTCAACAAGAGGATCACCTTCAAGCTCCTCACCCATGCTCACAAAGCACTCCACAACGCCGGCCCTGCTTACCTCAACAAGCAACTTACCTTCTATACTCACAACCGTCAACTCTGCTCCGCCAACCTGGCCCTTGACACCTTTCCACGCATGCACTGAACTACAGCCGGCGGCAGATCGTTCTCCCACCTCGCCGCCAAGACCTGGAACTCCCTCCCCGTCCACCTACGACAGGCTCAGGACCTGCTGACCTTCAGGAAACGCCTCAAGACCTGGCTGTTCAAGCAGTAGCACCTCCCCTGCCCCCCTCTCAGCACCTTGAGACCCTAGCACGTGAGTAGCGCACTCTACAAATGAATGATTGATTGAGTGATTGAGTGATTGATTGAACCATATAGTAACTTCATGGCAAATTATATTTATGGAAAGTCCCCTGGATCATTCATTTATGGTGAGCTACAGTGGCCCACTACACTTAAGATGGCTGAATCAGCAGAGATGGAGACAATGGGACTGATTCACAAAGGTTTTTATGGGTATGGGAAGTGGTACTTTTAAATGTTTCTCTCACATGCCTCTGTGTATCAGCTCCAAAACATCCATGCCCTTGATTTTAAAAGTGCAAAGAGGGCACAATACGTTTTATTTGTACAAATTGTATATGACTATTCCCTGAATATTTCCATTTTATTTCCATAACAGGAATATAAGGTTAGGTAACAGAGTATGACAGGAGTATTACTATACATACTCCAAAATGCCTTTGTGAATAACCCTCATCATCAGTTGCTATTTCATAATGCTTTTTCTAGCAAATAATTGCACCATGTAGGTAATGCGAAAACGCAGTTCTTCCGATGAAGCTGGCATTCCTGTAGTGGTTTTAGAGGAGGGTCAAGTTCAATTGAATTGTGGGCTGCCTCTTCCTCATTCATAACATATGGCAGAAAAAGACAGGTCAGTCACAAGTATGTGTTTGTATTTAAACACCGGGGTGCAACACAGCAGGGATTTTTCTACAGAAATGTATTTTTTGTGACAAAGACAGAGAGAAGACTTGTGATTATTGTGAGGCTGAGGGCAAGAAGGTCAAACCTGATCAACTCAATTTGCTATTTAGCCTGGCATACACAGTCAATGGAGCGTTATATAAAAAAAATGATGTTCGCCTTCTAAATGAGCTTAGAAGTATAAACAGTGCAGCTTTTGTTTTAAAGAGGAGGATGAATTGATCTATACACATATGGAATGCAGGTTTTCATATATAAATATTATTGTGAACATAGAAGATGCCCAAATGTAAATGTGAATATTAAACCCATCTTAGAAAATCTTGTCTTTGAAGGAACAAGTGCATGCCTACATGTGGACAGCCTAAGCCTATCTCTTTGATCTAGGAATGCGAAGTGCAATCTTGTTTTAATGCACTGTGTGGCGTTTAATAGTTGAATTAATTCATTTCACGTGTATTTCCTTTGAAGATTGAAGACATGTCTGGTATGCACTTTAGCTGCTTGGACAGCTGACAGCCCATTAAACTAAAGTAGTACAGTCTGTACAGTTGAAAAGTTCTAATTTAAAGTTAACCCAAATTGATTCTTTTAAGAGCTATGCTTTCCTGAGTCCTAACTGCTCTTCAAGCCCAAAATCGCAATCCAGTTTGAAAAGCTACGTTAATTTCTGGTTTCTGTAGACAAGTTCACTGTTAACCCCTTCGCGGCCAGGCCTTTTCCCCCTCAAGTGCCAGGCCTTTTTTGCCTATTTGGAGCAGTTTGTGCTTAGGCCCTCATAACTTTTTGTCCACACAAGCTACCAATGCCAAATGTACGTCCTTTTTTTCCAACATCCTAAGGATTCTAGAGGTACCCAGTGTTTGTGGGTTCCCCTTGAAGAGACCAAGAAATTAGCCAAAATACAGCAAATATTTCGGGTTTTTTTTAATGGGAAAAAAGGGCTGCAGATCAACAAAGCATTTGTGGTGCTAAAATCACCATCTTCCCAGCTTTCAGGAACAGGCAGACTTGAATAACACATTTTCAACACAATATTGGCATTTTACTGGGACATACCCCATTTTTACTATATTTTGTGCTTTTAGCCTCCTTTCAGTTCGTGACAGAAATGGGTATGAAACCAATGCTGGATCCCAAAAAGTGAACCATTTCCGAAATGTAGACAAAATTCTGAATTCTGAATTCCTACAGAAAATAACAGCAGAAAACAAAAATATTGAAATTGAGGTTAAAAAAACTGCACTTTTTTTGACGTTTTACTCTGTAACTTTTTCCCGCAATGTCAGAATTTTTAAAGCAATACACTATTACATCTGCTGGGCTCTTCTGGGTGTGGGGATATATAGGGCTTGTAGGTTCATCAAGAACCCTAGGTACCCCAAGCCAAGAAATGAGCTGCACCTTGCAATCAGTATACCGGGTAAACATCAACTCATTTGCTGAAATATAAAAAGTGAACAATGGGTGTCAAGGAAACCTTTGAATTTCCAAAATGGGCACAAGATAAGGTGTTGAGAAGCAGCAGATATTTGCACATCTCTGAATTCCAGGGTGCCCATACTAGCATGTGAATTATAGGGCATTTCTTAAATAGATGTATTTTTTTACACACTGTCTTACATTTGCAAGGAAAAAATGTAGAGAAAGACAAAGCGCAGTAACACTTGTTTTGCTATTCTGTGTGCCCCCAAGTCTCCCGATACAAATGGTACCTCACTTGTGTGGGTAGGCCTAATGCCTGCGACAGGAAACGCAACATGGCCACATCACATTTTTACATTGAGAACTGACGTGTTTTTTAGAAAGTGCCTAGCTGTGGATTTTGATCTCTAGCTCAGCCTCCACCTAGGAAAACCTACCAAACCTGTGCATTTTTAAAATCTAGACACCTATGGGAATCCAGGATGGGGTGACTTGTAGGGCTCTCACCAGGTTCTGTTACCCAAAATCCTTTGTAAACCTCAACTCACATTGCAGTGACAGAAAGTTCTGGAATCTGAGAGAAGCCACAAATTTCCACCCAGCGTTCCCCCAAATCTCCTGATAAAAATGGTACCTCACTTGTGTGGGTAGGCCTAGTACCCACAACAGGAAATGCCTCAAAACACAACGTGGACACATCAAATTTTCCCAAATAAAACAGAACAGTTTTTTGCAAAGTGCCTAGCTGTGGATTTTGGCCTATAGCTCAGCCAGAACCTAAGGAAACCTACCAAACCTGTGCATTTCTGAAAACTAGACACCTAGGGGAATCCAAGATGGGGTGACTTGTGGGGCTCTCACCAGGCTCTGTTACCCAGAATCCTTTGCAAACATCAAAATGTTGCCAAAAAACCACTTTGTCCTCTCATTTCGGTGACAGAAAGTTCTGGAATCTGAGAGGAACCACAAGTTTCCTTCACCCAGCCTAGTGCCTGTGAAAGGAAATGCCACACAACACTATCTGGACACATCAAAATTCTCAATTACAAAACTATCGGGTTTTTTGGGCGGGGCACCTGCGGTTTTGGTCCTGGGCTCAGCAGCCATCTAAGGGAACCTACCAAACCCAAACATTTCTGAAAACTAGACACACGAGGGAGTCTAGGGAGGTGTGACTTTTGTTGAAACCCCAGTGTTTTCTTACCCAGAATCATCAGCAAACCTCAAATTTAGCTAAAAAATAACACTTTTCCCACATTTCTGTGTGTGATCACCGCACCAGCACAAATGTCTTACCACCCAACGTTCCCCTCAGTCTCCTGGTAAAAATGATACCTCACTTGTGTAGGTGGGCCAAGTGCCTGTGACAGGGAAGAGCCAAAAACATGTTGAAATTGAGGGGGAAACCAAAGCAGGTCCAAAAGTGCAGTTTGAAAAAAACATTTTTAGGCTGACAAGTGGAGAAGAATTTTAGAGGTATAGATGTGACAATTCTGGGTGGTAGGAATTGTGTGGATTCCTGCAAATTCTGGAAGGTTCCATCACAAAAATATGGGAAAATGTGTGATTTCCAGCAAAGTTGAAGGCTTGCAGGGCATTGTGGGTAAGAAAATGGTGCGGGTGCATGTGAAGCACGCCACTCTGGACTCACCCAGATGTTTAGTTTTCAGATGTTTCAAGATCTTGTTGATTTTTCTACATGGCAGCGTCCCAAAGGCCAAAAAGTGCAGCCCTTACCATTCCAAGTGTGACGATTTTGAGAGTTAGACAAGCTCTCATGCCCCAAATGTAATACCAACACCCCAAATAATCAAATGTCCTCTTGCTTGTCATGGGATAAGATGATTTAGTGTGCGTGAGAAAACTGTTACCCCCTTCAGTTGGGGTGGGGGCATAGCCATGCCCATACTGGTTGGTATGCCACCATCCCACTATTTTTTACTTTTTTTTAAATTCCATGGCATCTAGTAGGCTTTCTGCCCCCCCACCCCCAGGGAGTGGATCTGGGGTAATTGCCTCATCTGCCCACTAGGGAGCAGAACAACTTTGACCCCATTTATTTTGGGTAGGGGTCTGGCCATACCCCCACCCTCTTTTAAAAAAAAAATATATATTTCCTGGTCTCTGGTGGGCTTTCTACCCCCCTTGGGGCAGATTGGCCCAACAAAAATAGGCCAATCTGCCCATAAAGCGGGGCAGAATTGGCCTAAAAATAATTTGCCCCCCAGGGGAGCGACCCTTGCCTAAGGGGTTGCTTCTTTCCTGCAAAAAAAATAAATAATCCCTGGTGTCTAGAGGTTTCTGCCCCTACTGGGGGCTGATCGGCCTAATAACAATAGGACGATCTGCCCCCATGGGGGGCAGTAAAGGTCATAAAAAAATTGCCACCCTAAGGATTGACCCTTTCCCAATGAGCCGCTCCCCTATTGAACTATATTTTTTAAAAAATCCCTGGTCTCTAGTTGGCATTTCTGCTGCCCAATAGCCTCTTCCGCCCCACCTCCCAGTCGGAAGAAAAATGCTTTTGCATTTCTCTTCTGGGATTGCGCAGAAAGCTTGCTTCTAGCACGATCGGAGGTGACCTCTGATGAGCTCAGCATGCGATTTGTTCACTGACGTCATCAGACGTCACTGGGGCTGTTTGGGGGGCTTTAGGGGTGGAAGGGGAACTGATCCCCCTTCCATCCTTGCCCTGGGGGGATGGGTGGGAGGCTCATGGGGGGAACGCTAGTGCTCCCCTGTGGGCCCAGTGCAGGGTGAGCTGGTCTCGTCCCCAGCTCACGGGAACCGTGTGTGAGGACAAGACTCTTTGGGGTTTACATGCTTTTTCTTTTATAAAGTCTCCGGTGTTCAATATTCTCATTACTGTATCACATATTGTATTTAATTTCTGTATGGATATTGCACACCAGGGTGTCTGGAATACAAAGACATGAATTGTAGTCAGTATTATATATATATATATATATATATATATATATATATATATATATATATATATATATATATATATAGATATTTATATATCTATATATATATATATATATAATGTTTTGTAAATGTGCATCTTTCATGAAATTCACACAGAATCCCATGACTACTTCTGGGAATATGTGACTGCAGATTTAAAGTAATACAAACATAAACATTTTTGCAAATGGAAATGGACATTTCATACATTCCCACACAAGAAACAATGGCGCTAATGTTCATTCTAACTTTTTTTTCACAGAGAAAACCTATCCCCAACAGCCTCATATGTTTTATAGGTGACTCTTCACCATTCCCAGTCCTAGAAAGACTGAGTTAGACAAAGGTGTGACTATTTTCAGATGTAGCTGCATTATATTTTGAATACCGACAAACCTGCAAATTTGTGGGTGTTTTCAACATTTGGCCCATTGGGGCAAACTAACAGAAGCAAACCTATTTGAAGGACTCACAAAGGAAGTTGTCCTTCTGTAATTCATGGTGGTTGTGCTCGCAGGGTTGTACATTGCAGCTTTGACACACAAGTGGTTATAACTCATGGCAGTTGGCTTGTGAATTATGTCTTCAGTAGTTCAGACCAACTTAAGTTTGCAGCTGCTTGTCCCAGGCCATTCAGACAATTAGCCAATATAAGAGACAGACAGCAAGTATTTCTGGGGCAATCACGGCAGCTAAAGCAAAATACGTAATGATTGTTGTTGGACCTGACCTTTTGTGCAGGGTCATCTTTGGACTTTTAGCCTTCATTCTCCTGTTTTCTGTACCTGTTTTCATTAGCTTTTAGGACTCTGCACACTATACCACTGCTAACCAGCTGAAAGGGTTTCCTCATTATGTTTATTAAGTGGTAACTTTCAATTGCGAGCAGATGAGAATATCATGTTTGGTGGCTGGGAAATTAAACTTAAAATCCTCTTTAATGGTAAAGTCAAATTAGAATTTGCAAAAAGTTGGCATTTTCCTGCCCTAACTATTTGGTGCTTGCAGCCTCTTCCTGGATCACATGACTGGGTGTAGTTGGCAGTTGAACTTTGTTTATTCCTCCTGGACAACAACACATTATAGGGATTAGATGTGGCTGTCTGGGCTATCAACTGGCAGGATGGGAAAGCAGGGAACAGCCCCACTTGCAACTGAATAGGCTGTGCCCTCCCTTCATATAAAGGACTTGTCACCACTGTATTCTTCATGCAGCCAGATTAGATCCAGGACAGAGGAGGCAGGAAACTTCAATGACTTGAAAGGGAATTCTCTAGAAACCTCTCCTACTTCAAAGTGGGGACACCTATTTAAAAGTGGACCTTCTGACCCCATACTTCAGTACACAAATTGAATTGTGGAAGTCTCATATTAGAGACAGCTGTGATGCTTTACTGAAAAAAGGACTGCCTCTCTGCTGCCATGCTGTGCTGCCCTATGGATCTTCAGTCCTCCTGCCTGAGCGAGAAGATCTGGACCTGCATCTTGGACACAGGATCTCCAGAATTACTTCAAGGACTAGTTGGCTGACCTCGCAGTCATGGGCTCAGTAACAGAACAACAGTCAAACAACCATGTACCCAGCACGAGGACTTTGCCAGCTGTGAGTCCTGCCCTTCCATGTGATGCAATCACAGTCCTCCACCCTTAGAAGTGGGTCTGATGATACTCTGCCACTCCAGCTGAGCTCTTGGCAGTATTGACAAATCGCAACCCCTCACCTCCCAAAAGGACAGCATCGGAACAGCTGCATAATGCACCCCAGATGAAGGGCATCGCATCACAGACAGCAGCCTCCTCTGAACCATCACTGTTTGACATATCCTTCACATGGAACTCCTTGGCAATGATGCAAGTCTTCGCATCGCAAGCCCCTCAACTTTTTAAGAACCTGCGGGTGCACACTGCAGGACTTTGCAAGGTAAGCCCCTCATCAACAACGTCCTTGATGTTGATGATGCAAGACGACGCATTGCAGTCTGGCAGATCCTCAAAACCATCACTGCTCTAGGCATGCTCGATATGGGTCTCCTCATCGCTCTGCTACCATGATTTAAAGTAGTTTGTTCCGTAGGCCTACTTGGGTCCCTGTAGCTGGCCCATGTTCCACCCTGCTCACTCTGAACTTGTGACTTTATACCTATCTAGTATGACAAGATAACCACAGTTGGTGCTTTGTGCTTTTTTTAATCTATTTTCACTTAAATATTTAAAATTGCATAACACCAGTTCTACTAACTGGATATTTGTAATTTTCTGCTGAAATTATTTAGTAACTTTAACTCTATTTTTCTAAATTGGGCTGAGATTTTTCTTGACCTACGTTTCACTTTATTAGTGTTTGGATTGTTGCATAAATACTTTACACACTACCTGTAAATTAAGCCTGACTGCTCTGTGCAAAACTATCAAAGGGTTGAGCACATTGTAATTTGGGTTTTGCTTCTGGCTTCACCCTGATAAGAATTATGGTGGCTGCTTGAGCAGAGCTGTACACCTCTCACTCAGTAACACAATCTTACAATTGTGGATTTAATTTGCTGGGTATTGTTGCATTGGCAGGTTATTTCCGCAGCCTTCAAATTCACACCTAGGTTATTCTTCATGCTCTTGTGTTCCTTTGGCTCCCTCATAGTTTTAAGCCAGAAATTGTGCATTATTTTTGCAGGACTGTCTGCTATACCAAGAGCCTGATTTATGAAAAGTTAGCACCGCCTTTACGTCATTTTTTGACGTAAAAGCGGCGTAAACTTACAAAGTGTAATATTTTGGAAGTTTACGCTGATTTTGCGTCACAAAAATGATGTAAAGGTGGTGCTAACTTTTCATTAATCAGGCGTCAAATACTTTCCAGTCTGACTATCATGACTTCTTGTCTCATTACCTATAACTTTGTGCTAGAGATCCAACTCACTCTCCAGCCTCCAGTAATCACAGTGATGGTAAGCTAAAAAGATAGTGTATACTTTGGTGCAATCATCCAGTATTTGCTGATATGGCATGCTCAATATTTGTATTCTCTTTTCATGGTTCTGAGTTTACCAAGGAAAACCGGATACAGGGTGTGTTTCCTCTTTCTTTTCATACCATACCCTGCTTTCCTCAGAAGAAAATTGAATTAGGCTCTGTGACATATTTTCAGAACTAAGGGGCATATTTATAGTGCCCTAGCTCCAGCTTGCGCCACATTAATGTCATTTTTTTTAACATTCATGTGTCCCAACAAGGCCAAAATACCCACGTCTTATTTGCAGGGTGGCACAATGCATGCATTGCGCCGTCTTGTAACCCTTTGTGCTACATTATGCCTGTGTCAGGAATAATGTTTGTAAAGGGGAGGTTCCTCCTGTTAGGGGAGCCGGAAAAATGGTGTTAGGAAATCTATGAGATTTGCTTACGCCATTTTTTATGGCACTTTTGATGCCTGCCCTATTTACTCTGTAGGAGTAGCACCAATATTTTGTGCTACTCCTGCAGAGTACATCAATAGCGCCATGAATGATGACGGTATTGCCCCCTACCCTGCGCCATGGTGCGATGTATTTTAAATACGGCCCACACATAGTGACGGTAGGGGGTGGGGGTGTGCTAAGGGGCACAGGGAAATTGGCGATGCACTCGGTGCAGTGCCACTTTCCATAAATCTGCCCCTAAAACTCTAAATTTCAGGGATGCACAGAGAATATTGCTTGGGTGTAGTCTACCACACAGTCTGCAACTGACACATTAAAGGCAACTCCAAACCTGGGAAGTAAATTAATGCAAAGAGTAAAATGTTTGTGTGCAATAGACCCCAACAACATAAGTATAATTTTAATGAAAAGAAATATCAGATGGTGTTGTAGGCTATAACATCAGTGTCTGATTTCAAACTCTATACCTAGAAGCTGGAAAGGTAGCACTCTGGGATGCCTCCAAAAGAGGGTCTTCTTGAATCATCATAAAATTTGATAGCACAAGAACAAGTGAAATATTTAATCAAATATATAACTGCTGCAGCTGGAGAACTTAACTACCAAAAATAGGCCAATTGCTAAATTCAGTCTCATTTACAAACTGAGGATGTTGCCAAAATGTGGGCTTAATACTAACCCACATGCTGTCAATATACACTTTAAGCAAGATTCAAAATATGCATTTCTCTTTTGTTAACTTCACCTTACCTTACCTGTGCGTAGGACATTATTCAAGAATTTAACTAAATTTAGACATACCTAAGTGTACAGATATCAATGCGGGCTCAATGGAATATGCCCTGATGCCCCAAATTCCCATCCAGCGCTTTCCCACCAAGCCATAGTGAGACATGCAACAGTGTTGGACCACAATTTTACATGGATTGCATCAGAGGAGTGAAGTTAAAACAGATACATACTTTCACCTGCGGGGTCTGCTATAATTTGTATGCGGGCATTCGCTGGATGCACTATGTGTGTATATTTAAATATGCAGGGCAGCCCTTTACCATGTGACCACATCTATTCTTATCACTTATACTTTCACCTGTGAAGTCTGCTATAATTTATATGCATGCATTCGCTGAATACACGCTATGTGTACATGTGCTCTAGCCTGTCACCCTGTGACCCCATCTATTCTTATCACTCATTGAAGAACGATGAATTATATGTACAATAGGTAATGAATTAACGTCATATTCTTTACAGTCCAAATAGAGGAAGGTGCCAGCAGGATAACCTCGTCTAATCCTCAACCCACAAAGGATACCTAACAGTGGGGAGAATATATTCATTGAGCGGTTAGCATAAAACATCCAGAAACGACCTTTCCTCTTTATCGAATGGCTGCACCTTACGTTACCTGTTAAATTATCTCCATTCCTCACAAACTTTTCAAACTTTCGAATGAGTCTCTCTGCTCTTGACACTTTCCCAGAAGGGGCAACTTCCCCAGGTGCTCATATGTACTTCATTCATAGATATTCTGAAGTGAAACAAAGAAAACATTCTCAAGAGTTCATTTACAATAATTATGAAATCAGTATCTCCCAAAAGTGGGTACAAGAACCATATTACAAAACAGTTCTCATATTCCAGTTGGTCTGTAGGGGGTCTGTTTGTTTGACGCTAACATTTATTGACTACACCTTTGCGCACCAATCTACCATCATACATTGCTTGTTAGATCTCTAATTATTCATTGTTTACTCTAGGTCCCTATTCAAATGTCACAAAGTACCATCTTTTGTTGTCCTTTTTTCAATGCTTAGTTAAAGCTGGCATGTTTCTATGTCAGAAAGCCTTTACTATATTCCCCGACGTGAAATCCTTCAGGTGGCCAGTCATGCCAGATATCTACTTGATGCCAACAGAGAAATGTAAAGCAAGTACTGGTGCTCCTAGTTGCTCGCATAGTCTCTGCCCGGTGGGGCTCAAAGCACAGCATCCTATGTCTCCATTGATCTCCCAAAGCGTCAATAGAATTCCAATGCGGTTATGCCGACATCCACGTCATTACGAAGAGTTCTGCAGTCAGAGCACATAAACACCATGCTTCCCCTATGACATTAGACTGATGGCTGTAGGGCCAGCATAAAACTATCTCACCAGAGCTAAAGTGCTCTCTAACGGCTAGTTACTCTGAAACTAATATGCAAGTTTCCACTAATGCACCCATGCCTTAAATGTGCTTCTTTTCATCTTGCCATGGCTCGTACTGTGAAACTACTTGCATGTGGCAGGGAGCTAACACATCCTTCATCTTAAATTCTCAGTTAAATATCCAGAGCACACCTGACAGAGATCCAACTAGTGACATCATATGCCTGTGCCTTTGTGCCTACTGCATTCATATATGCCATATTGGAGCGGATATTGATATGGTATGTAAATCATTTCAACCAATATATTGGGGCACCTATCCTGGAAACCAGAACAGTATCACATCCCTGCGCATTATTGTATCACAGGTTGACATGATGAACAGCGCTGTATGGAATTGCGCAGTAGCAGTTCCAAAATCAGGGGCACCATATTGGAGGAGGTAACTACTAATTGTGAAGGCATCCCACAGCATCAAGATCACTGGGGGTTGTCTGAGAAGTACCCCAGATGACAAAAACTTAATATATTTATCTGACTGACTGAAATGATAACATTGTCACACCTTGGGTATGACTAAGTGGAACTAACAGCTAACTGATGACTGAAGATGGAGTTAATATTTAGCCTGAACAGAGCCTCCTGAAAGTAAAAGGATGCTGATGTCAAAACTATCAGGCACCCTTGCATAGTTATCTACAAATATTGGTAGATAGATGTTATATCTGGAGGTGAACTCCCTATTCTGAATGTTTCCTACTATATGGTAGACCATACAATTTCTTCATCAAGGACCTCTTTCACAGAATTGAGCATGACTATCCAGAAGGTTTTATGTTCTCTTCTCACTTCTATCATTGGTTTACCTTGCCTTTGTCTGATTTTCTCCAAAATAAGCCACCTTAGATCTTTCTTTATGTGTTCCTATTCCAGACAATAGGATATCAGAGGTGCCTGAAGTCTCTTGGTTCTTATTGCTGATTTGTCCTCTCCATACCTGATCCTCAATTTGTAGTGTGGTCAGTTTTATGTATCCTTTGCGCGTTAGCTTCAGGCTTTAGGCCTTTGTGCACTTTGCCGTGGATGTATTTTATTCCTTTGCTCGCAGCTTAGAGCCTCTGTGCACTTTGCTCTAAATGCTTTTTATTCGGCTTCGTACTGTTTTTTTTCAAATAACCAGTTCTACAGTCTTGTTTTATTTTTTATATCACACTGTTTAGCCTACTTCAGCACTGGAGTTCTCAATAACACATTCTTGTTCACTCTGTTCTTCAGTCAAGGATACAGTCTGGTACATTGCCGATAGACGTGGTAGGAGTTTAGTCTTTGGCATTCTTGCGTAGGGACATTTTGTGATCACACTGACATGTTAGTTATAAAAACACTTCCTTGTCCCAATACACGCAAGAGGGAGATTCCGACCAGGGAACCACAACTAGACGCTGACTGCCTCGTTGCAGATGCTAAACCAGATCACAGGCCTTTGCTCAGGTATGAGGGTTGATGGCTTCCCAGGGAATCTGAAAGGCAAGTTAGAAGCTTAACATACTGTGCTCGAAATAGAACTAAATGAGAGAGAGTAGAATTTATTAACACCATGATAGCGTTATTCTTATGTTTCACTCTCCTTGTGACTATTTCAGTCCTACTGTGTTGTATGGTTCTGGTTATTGCGGCTCACGCCTTAATATCTAAAATGCTGTCGTTTTATTAAAACAATATATAAAACTTCAACTGCCTTTGTCATTTGTATATGAGATCATACTGTAAATGAGAGAGCTGGTTTGGATCTGAGTGACCACGACTTCCCTGAGAAGTTCCAAAGATGTCATGCGCTCGGCTGCCCAATCATCCCTTCCCCTAGGGAGAGATGACGCACTGCTAGTTAGCCGGAGCAAAACCGGATTTAGGGTGACAGAGGTCCTTCCAAGTGGGTCAGACTCAGTCCCCCACACCATGAACGATCCTGCTACCTAGAAATCCAGTAGTCTCATTTAGGATAATGAAAGCCAACGCGACAAACTCTCTCCCAGTTTCTCCAATGTAACATAAGTTACATGGGCATATAATCAAATATACAACATTGCAACTTCTACAGTTAGTCATGGCCTTGATGGGGCCAATTCGCCCCCTATATTCCCAAAGTTTGATTGTTCGATTGTTTTGGCACTATTGCAGACATGGCATGAGCCACAGGGTTTATTTCACTTTATCAGTTCAGCACCTGTGATTGTCTCTTGCCGATACCTCATGTTCTGTTTTAATCTCATTTGCACCAATTTATCTTTGAGAAATGTATTGCGTCTAAATGGAAATATAGGTTTTTCTATTTTGGTATCCTCTTCATTAGTATTAAGTATCTTTGAAATTCATTCGAAGATCTGTTTCACTTTATATTTTATATTGAAATGATAGGTGAGACATGCTAGCCTGTTGTCATTCACTTTAGTTTTCTCATTAGAAATTTTAAAAAGCATCTTGGTTGTAATACTTAACGCTTTTATAGGCATGTTTGATGAGGTATCTAGGGTACTCTCTCGAGAGTAATCTCTCTTTTACTTCTTCTGCATGTCTTGTAAAGTCATTCATTGTTAAGCAATTCTGCCTGATCCTTAAACATTCTCCAAAGGGAAATGAGTTGTTCTGACATTAGGATGAAAACTTGCATGTTATTTCTCTCTGTGGGTTTTCTATAAAGAAACAGCCACTTTAGATGATGTATTGCTTGTATGGTCAAGTGAAGACCAGGCTCGCCAAGAATTAATCTCATGGCCAAATTCTAGCAACAACAATTTCAAATTCACACCTAAGTAAAGCGACAAATTTGAATTTTGGGACATCTGGATTGTAGGAGCAAGTGGCTGTTTGCAGATTAATCTTTATAGAAAACTCACAGAGAGAAATATTATACTCCAACATGCAAGTTTTTATCCTAATTTTCAGAAGGACTCAGTCCCCTTTGGAGAATTTTTAAGAATCAGGCAGAATTGCTCCAACCATGAATTAATTTACAAGACATGCTGAAGAACTAAAACAGAGACTACTCTCAAGAGGGTATCCGAGGTGTCTCATCAATCATGCCTTTAAAAGAGCTAGGTAAAGCAATGAATATGTGTATTAATGACTTCAGTAAAAAATAATAAAATAATAAAATATGTAAACACAAAAATAAGTTGTACAGTTTGGTTCTGGATCTAGTACTTGTGGTGAATACAGAAAAAATACAGGTCATGTGGGATATTTCATTATTCATGTGGTTAGCTCCTTCCTGATCCCAGACATCAAATCAACTACTAGTAGATTCCCTTTCTCTCTATATGGTGCCTTGCATGGGTCCCACAATATTCTCTTACTCACAATGCCATGCAAACTTCTATTTTTGGCTAAAGTCACACACTTCTGCAACAGAAACTTCCAGAATCTGCAGCGATCCACTAAATTAATTCTGCCCAGAGTTTCCACACTTCTCCCGATAAAAATACAGCTCCACTTCTGTGAATTATCCTAGCTCCTGCGATGCAAATTAACTAAAATGCAAAGAGTAAATACTAGTGCTAGAGATTTAAAAAAAAACATTGTGTTTAATTAATAATCTGTAGGCATGGCTAGGAGGCCTAACTAAATGCTGAATTTGAAACGTGCATTTTCTTTTCTAAACTCTTCATGACTCGCACTTGCTTGACTTGCTTGATTTGCTTAGGTTAACAAATTCCAAACAGCTTTATCTCATATTTTTGTGACTTTTGCATGACTTCTCAAGACGCAAACTTCCTATGCTGACAATGAAAGTTATTTTTTCTATTCATTATTAACCGTTTGACCTGACATTTCAAAACTTGCTAAACTGGTCTTAAAGCTGCCTCTTTATGAAAAGACTTCTAGTGTGAAGATGCGAGTAAATGAGATGACTTCCTGTGATTAGGTCTAAAACTTATAATAATGTTCTTTCTTTCAGAAACCCAGGCAGCTGGGAAAATATTACAGTGTAACGCTGTAGTTGAAATGTCTACAAATTGTATTCTGCTTTTAAAGCACTCTTTGTTTGAATTTGTCATCTCAATAGAAACTGTCCCTGTCTAACAACGTTCTTGCTTTCTTATTGGATGTTTGTACAACTTATCAAGAGAATTGTTAAACTTTTGTTTGATTGCGCTTTGTATAAAATTGTACCAGAAAAAGAACAATGGAAACCTTGGAGATTATAGCTGTGAGAAGCTTCAGATCAATTTTTCTATCGCTTTCAGCAGAGACTGACACATTTCCTCTTTATGAGTCCTAAAAGCTTTACTGACTAGACAGGTTCTCTCACCCTCCTCTTTATTTTTGATATCATATAATACATTATTTGTTACTCTCCAAATCAGATTTGTATTGCTGAGTCTTGAATGCTCTGTAGGATGTACTCAACTTCAATATACTTTCCTGATTTAGAAATAAAGAATAGAGATAGATTTATGGGACTCGCTTTCTGCTATGTTCTGTAACTTTTGCTTGAATAATAAAGACAAATATCTAAAACTAATGGTTAATAAAACCTTTAAAAATGTAATGACATCTCTCATTATTGACTCCTGATATTGAAATGTCACAAAAATGTAAATAATTGATTTCTAAGTAGTTGCATTTTCTATTACCATGCTCATTTCCAAGGTCCACAATTATTGTGTGTCCTAAAAGTTTCAGAGGTTTTAGATATTTGGAATCCTTTGTACTCCTACAAAAGTTAGTTGCAGGGGGAGGGGTTAAATGACAAGGGAAGGAAGCTGCAATAATTAAAAAGCCAAATTAGTTAAAGCTAAATTGCCCAAAATCTGAATGTAAAGACTTACAGAGTGAAGTTTCTGAAGCAGTTGTGGATTGAGTTTGAAGAACTGGTGAAATCGATGGGTGTGACTGTTAATAGGGTGATGCATCGAAAATGTAATGATTTATGATATGACTTGTATTGAAAACTGTCTAATGTTTTAAAGTGCTGTGCTGTGATTGGTTGATTTTCAAGGATTGTGAAATTTTTGGTTGATTGAATTATGATACTATATTGTGATTTGATAAAAGGGATCTTGAGGTTTAACATACACGGAACAATTTCAAAACAATTGAGATGCTGCTATTTTGATTGTCGATTTTGTTGAAATAAATTTGAAATCATGAAATCATTCAAAGCTTTCAGGAGTAATGAGAGGTGATGTAATGATTACAATAAGTGAGGGTGAGGAAGCACCTCCCGAGGGTACACCGTTATACTATATGATAATTGATTAGAATTACATAAATGCTTTTGGCTTCTTCAATGGTACAAGATCACTTAAAAAGAGGGAGCATTGGGTTTTCCTGGATAGAATACATTTCCAATTAGGAAGAAATCTACAAGGAATGAAGCCACTCCCTAGACCTACACAATTGTAAGCACTTAGGTCATGAGAAAAAATGGCTCAAAATTGAGAGACAGAGAAGTACCAAAAATTAACTAAGAGGGCAATAGGAAATTATGCAGATGCAATTTGGGATGATCAATCTCAGAGATAGAGAAAGATTTTTGTAGAAGGTGGTGGATCATATCTTGTACTTACAAATGAGAGAAACACAAAATATGGAAAATCTGAAAATCATAGAAAGAAAAAGATTCAAAGGGATAAAGAAATGAAAAATGAAACAAAATCTGATACAGATACTGATTCGGATGATGATATTTTAGACGACCTCTTAGCTACACGTCCACCATCTGATGTGGGTCCTGTACCAAATGATGGAGCTCAATTGACAAATAATGTGACAATAGCTATGGCTCATGTAGATCCAAATACACTATAATAGTTCAATGTAAGCAAAATGTCTGCAAATATACAATCTGTATTGACTCATTCAATTGTGCCACAGCTAGTAATAATTAAACTGATTGTTTCACAGCCTGTTACAATACTGCCTGTAACTGTGATTGGTTGATTTTCAAGGATTGTGAAATTTTTGGTTGATTGAATTATGATACTATATTGTGATTTGATAAAAGGGATCGTGAGGTTTAACATACACGGAACAATTTCAAAACAATTGAGATGCTGCTATTTTGATTGTCGATTTTGTTGAAATAAATTTGAAATCATGAAATCATTCAAAGCTTTCAGGAGTAATGAGAGGTGATGTAATGATTACAATAAGTGAGGGTGAGGAAGCACCTCCCGAGGGTACACCGTTATACTATATGATAATTGATTAGAATTACATAAATGCTTTTGGCTTCTTCAATGGTACAAGATCACTTAAAAAGAGGGAGCATTGGGTTTTCCTGGATAGAATACATTTCCAATTAGGAAGAAATCTACAAGGAATGAAGCCACTCCCTAGACCTACACAATTGTAAGCACTTAGGTCATGAGAAAAAATGGCTCAAAATTGAGAGACAGAGAAGTACCAAAATTTAACTAAGAGGGCAATAGGAAATTATGCAGATGCAATTTGGGATGATCAATCTCAGAGATAGAGAAAGATTTTTGTAGAAGGTGGTGGATCATATCTTGTACTTACAAATGAGAGAAACACAAAATATGGAAAATCTGAAAATCATAGAAAGAAAAAGATTCAAAGGGATAAAGAAATGAAAAATGAAACAAAATCTGATACAGATACTGATTCGGATGATGATATTTTAGACGACCTCTTAGCTACACGTCCACCATCTGATGTGGGTCCTGTACCAAATGATGGAGCTCAATTGACAAATAATGTGACAATAGCTATGGCTCATGTAGATCCAAATACACTATAATAGTTCAATGTAAGCAAAATGTCTGCAAATATACAATCTGTATTGACTCATTCAATTGTGCCACAGCTAGTAATAATTAAACTGATTGTTTCACAGCCTGTTACAATACTGCCTGTAACTCAGCAAGCATTTGTGAATGTTCCAGCACCAATGGGTACTGCTCAGATGGTAATGCTTACAAATGCTACAGCTTCAGTGTTTATGACTTCAGCACAAATTATTGAATCGATTACAATGCAGACAGCACCTGCACAGGCTGTTTGTACACCAGCTACAGTGGGTAGGGAAGCTACTGGAGCAACTCCAGTAAGGTGGTATATTGCGACAACTCAGAAGTCACAGATTATTATGTGGACACCACCACAGAGAATAGAAGACATGGGAGAAAGGAGAAGGCTTGTAGTCACTAAGCAGGCTTTGCAAGGAGAAGTGGGGTTGGTAGTTGAAGAAATTCTTCCACCATGGCTTGAGGAAGCTTCCAGGAAAGCTACTAAAGTAGAAGATGCAGAAAAACAAAATACTAATACAGGTGTGGAAATTAAAATAATTTAAATGTGCCTAAATTGTAAATAGAATTATAAAAAATCATTAGAGGATGTTTGATTCTTGGTCACATAAACCGGTATCAAGAGAAATAATTAATTTACTTGTTTAAAGAAATTACAAGAAAAGCTGCAACTGTTCATGACAAATTAACTGAATTGGCAAACAAATATGATATTGATATTTCTAAAAGTGTATCATTGGAGAGAAGTTTTAGGGTGCAATTAGATGATGAATCAATTGAAAACGTGTTTTTCAGAAATTCTAATTCATTTTGTTTATATAATCAAATGCTAATGAAAATGGAGTGAATTAGACAAATTTGAAAATAAATGGTCACAAAGACATGAACAGGAAAAGAAACAGGTGGAGGAGGTGAAGAAGAGAAAAACAAGCTGCACAATCAGAAAATAAAGGGACAATTACTGCCTATCCTTTAAGAGAAATACCAAGTGGAGGGTCTGTATATGTCCCTTGGAGTGGGAGAGACCTTGCATCATTTCAAAACAATTTTCCAAACATAGGAGAAGATCAATGGTACATTCAAGTTGAGAGATTTGTACAAATTTTAAAGGTGGTTTGGATTAGTTCTGAACGATTTATGGCCAGAATGCAAAATAGTTGGTCAATAGATAAATGCAGAACCAGCCAGGGATCTCCTGTGACAAATGTGCCTTGCCTCTTGTAATGACTGGGTATAATGAGGCAATTATATTTGTGAAGGGCAGAGTATCTCCTAAGAATTTGAATTAGTTAAGATTCAATTGAATTCAGCAGGAAAATAAGGAGTCAGTGCACTTATATTATGAAAGAGTGGTGAAAGCATTTCAACAGCATAAAGGTCAAACTCATCTGAACCAACAGATGTGTTTTTTTTATTTCACACTTTATGCTTGGTCTGAATCGTGGGACTAGTCACCTGCTACAGCAAAATGCTATTTGTTGGCAGACAAATTTTCTAGATGAGATTTTGAAGTATGCAAATTATGGCAGTTATAAACAGGAGATGAAACAGCAGAGGCTTAAAGGAAAGCTTATGTTGGCACAGACAGAATTTGCTCAGAGAGGGTTACAAAATCAGTGTTGTTGGAAATGGTGGTGTTGTACTGAACTTGAATGGTTTGAATGGAATGCAAACAGGTGGTTTCCAAGCAGTAATACAAGGTGTTCAAGGAGGGATGACAGTGTCTCAAGGTAGAAGAAGATATGCTCTGATTGATCTGAGTACGGGTGCTGATGCTGCGATGCTGAAGAAAAAGACACCTTGTCATTTTTGTAACAGGATGGGCCATTGGAAGTGTGAATGTAGGCTCAATCCAGATAGAATTAACAATAACTAGTTACTGGGAGGAAGCAAAATGTTCCTATACAACAGAGAAAAGTACTCACTCAAAATCAGTCTCAAATGATACCCATTCCACAAGCACATGTGGATCAACAAATTACAAACAATGCAGGATTAAATCAAAATAATTCGACACAAAATGAATCGAAATGTGATGCAGATGCAAAATCAGAATGCAGTCCAGCAATTTCTCATGTTTTATAATATTCAAGGCTCTGACTTAGGTAAGTCACAATGACTGTGCCTGAGAGGGGAGGCAGATTGCATGCTTGGTGCAGTCTTTGAACTGGACCAGACTGGGCCATTTGTGGAAGGCGAGGTAAATGGCCACCAAGTATCATTTCTTATTGACACTGGAGCTTCTTGTTCCACTGTAGGAATAGCAGAAGTACCAGACCTATCCCTCCAAGGAAAAGAGATCCAAGTTGTAGGAGTGGCAAATAGACAAAATACAAATCTGATTTCAAAAGAAGTTCCTGTCAAAAGAGGATCTTTTGAAGACAATTATGAGTTTGTTGTGTGATTCAAGTCCTGTAAATCTTTTGGGGAGAGATTTAACGTGCAAGGTAAATTGCACCATCTATTGTACACCACAAGGGCCAGAATCCCAGACATATGATGAGTATGTAGATTTTAAAATTGCTCAACAGGAGACAGAAGGGATCTATCCATGCTGACAGCAAAATAGGTACCTGTAGGTTTAAAAGAGATAGTGAATTTTAGAAGCATGGGACATCACATTAAAGGATATTGGATTAATCAAAGGGGTAGCACCAGGCAAAATAAACAAAAAACAAAATGCTGTTTTTTCAAGAACAAAACCTTATCACACGACATCTGATAGAAGGAATAACCCCAACCATGAATGATATACTATAAAATGCAATTTTAAGGGTCATATATTGGAGTCAATGCAACTCACCGATTATGGAATTGGGAAAACAAACTGGAAATGTAGGATTGTAAAAAATGTAAGAAAGTTGAATGATATTCTAATCCCATGCTGCACTATGGTACTAAAACCTGCCACCTTACGTAATCAAGTCCCATGTACAGCTGAATGGTTTACTGTGATTGCTCTCTGTCAGGCTTTGTCCTCTATTCCATTTCACGAAGGCAGGAAGTATCTGTTCTCTTTTGTGTTTTGAGAGAATCTATTAGCATGGTGTCACGTCCCACAAGGCTACACTGAGAATCCTTCCAATTTTAAAATCTTGAATAAATCATTCATCATGCTGAGAAGTTCAGTCCTCATGCAATACATAGATGACCTTCTTGTAGCATCAGAGACAAGAAAAACTTGAAAATTTGACACCATTGCATTATTAAATCATTTGGCAGAAAACAGACATAAAGGGCCTGATTATGTCTTTGGTGGAAGGGATTACACTGTCTCAAATGTGACGTATATCCCGCAATATGACAAGTTCCATTATAACCTATGGAACTCGTAAAACGGCAGGCGGGATATCCATCACGTTTGTGACAGAGTATCCCATCTGCCAAAGTCATAATCAGGCCCAAAGTGTCTCCATACAAACTGCAGTACTGTCAAAAAGAGGTTATTATTTAGAAAGTGTTGAGAGAGAGCTGAAGACATGCTGAAAATGACTTTTCCTAAAAATGAGAGAGAAATCAGGATGTTTTTGGGAATGATTGGCTACTGTAAACAGTGGATACCCAAATTTTCCTTGGTGGTGAAACCTTTACTGAGGTTAACGCATAAAGATGTACTATATCCAATCTCATTGGACAATGAATGCATGAAATCCTTTCTAGACCTAAGAGAATGTCTCTGTTGTGCCCCTGCACTGGGAATGCCAGGTTATTCAAAATATTTCATACTGATTGGTAGTGAGAGGGAGAGATGCTGACATAAATGCATGGGGATGCCAAAAAGCCAGTTGCATATTTTTCCATGACCCTTGAACCTGTACTCACTGCTTTGCCTGGCTGTTTTAAAGCAGCAGCTGTAGTAAGTGTGAATCTTGAGAGATGTGAAAACATAGTGATGGGACATCCATTGACAGTCATGGTTTCTCACTCTGTTGAAGTTTTGCTAACAAGAGAAAAGACTCAGCAAGACTAACAAAATGCTAGCAGCAGATGCTTGCATGGAGTAATGTTGTGCTGAGATGTTTTCCCATTCTTAATCACAGCAAATTGTTACCCATTCCTGAGGGAGAAGAATCTGAATGCTTTTAACATGATTGTCTTGACTTATGCACCAAACCCTGACCAGACATAAATGTTGAGCCAATAATAAGACTATATTATATTATATTTGTGTATGGCTCATGCTTGAGGAAAAATGAGGGTTCTTTGAGAGCAGCTTAGGCAGTCTGCACAATCTGAGAAGTATTAGAAGCTTCATAGATTCAAGGAATCTCTTAAGCAAAAGTTGCAGAATTGATTGCTCTTACTAGAGCTTGCAGCTTGACAGCCTGAATGACAGTAACTATACTTTGACTTTGGACACTTGTTTCACAACCTCATCCGGTTTACCCATTTAAAATGGGGAGCACATAACAAATCTATTGGAAGCTCTACAACTCTGTACTGAAATTGCTGTACTGAGATGTACCGCACACAGGAGTGACAATAGTATGTCACAGTTGGCAATAGGTATGCTGATGAAGTGACACGCTATTGTGCAATTGTGGCCTGAACATTTAATAGATCATTCACAAATGAATCTCAGAAAAAAACTTTCTTTTCCATGATGATGAGAGTTCCTAACACTTGGGATGAAGAGAGGGAAATGCAAGAAAATGCACTAGACACTGAAAAACAGGGATGTATCAGAGCAGGCTGTGGGATAGATGGATAATATGTGGGTTTCAATGGATGGAAGACCAATACTGCCAGTCAGTTTGCTATCTCCTATGACAAGACATTTCCATGGGCTGACTCATTTAGGAATGGAATGCCATGATACAAACCTTGAAGCAATATTGGTTTAATTCCAGATACTGAGCCCGAGCAGAATAATTATGTGATCTATGTGTAACATGTCAACAGGTGAATGTCAGCAATAAACACAAGTCACATTGAGTCACATAGGGAGATCAAGAGGTCCTTTCAAAAGGATGCAGATGGACTTAATCAAAATGCCTATTTGAAATGGGGTTGAGATATGTCCTGATGATTGCTTGCATTTCCCCAAATAGGTGGAAGCCTACACAACAAGGAGAAATTATAGAATCTCTGTAGCCAAAGTTACTGTTGAGGGAGTTAGTGCCCAGGTACGATGCACCGGTTTCTCCTGAGTCAGATCAAGGTTACAAAGATGCTATGTGCAGCATTACAAGTTGAACAGAAGCTACAATGCAGTTATCAACCAGAGGCTTCAGGCTTAGTGAATCAACTTAACGGGACGATGAAATCAAGATTGGCAAACGTTTGTGCTTCCACTATACAGAAATGGCCTGATGCATTGCCCTAAGTGTTGATGAGTCTATGAAGTACACCTGACAGAAAGACTGGTCTATCATCACAAGAAATGTTGATGGACAGAGCAATGAGATTACTTGCAGTTACAGATGACATGGTACTCGATTACTGTAATGATTTGGCTGATGTGGAACATTCTGTCTATCGACAGGTATAAGCTGTCGCTGTGAATCAGCCAAGGAGCTGTGCCACAACCTTATTCCTGGTGACTGGGGCTTATGTAAAAAAAGTGAGAAAGTGCTGTCTATAGGCATGTTGTGAAGGCCCCTACTAAGTATTTCTGACCACGAATAGAGCAGTTAAGTAGGCTGGAGTTCTGGAATAAAGACAAGAAGTGATCTACATAACGCCAGATTGCCAAAAGTTTACAGTCTAAAGAAATTAAGATTGAGTGGATTGAGTGTGCAAGTTGAATTTATACCATCAACAAACCATGTAGAAAGAAGTGGTATAAGTAACACAGAAGAAGAACAAAACACACTCAAGAGATCTAAAAGATCTAGAGTGCCTTGTTGAAGATATATTTGTTCCCTGAATAGACATACTAGATCTACTTGATTGGAGCAAAGTTTTGCCTTGAACTATTGACATACTATTGTCAGAAATGAAAAATAAAGACTGAACAAAATAATTTATAAATTGCTTCATTAATTAAAAAGACTAACGAAAATAATTATAAAGAACATAAGAAGAGTTCCCAGGTCTGAGGGGCAGCTGGAGAGAAGGGGCAAGATATCAGAATAGGGATTAGGGTTGAAAATTGTCTATACAAACGTATTATTAACAAAGTTTAATGAAAAAGTCCAACTCAAGCAGAAAACTATCATAAAGAAGAAGTTATTAATATTGTACAACTTAACAGGAGACATAACTTGCTGTGACAGACAATTATTGGTAGTAGATTTGATTGTAGAGAAACATGTGTCCTGTAAATAGAACTAGATGCAAAGTGTTCTTAGGGATTTCACTTATACCTATAACTTTAGTAGGAGTAGCAAACGTTCTAGTTATACACTTCACACCTAACACAGAAAATTCTGTAGCAGCTTTTATAAATGCAACTTCTAAGCCACGTATAACTGAAGATAAGTTTAAAACATCATTTGTAGATTACATGAACGAAGATTACTCAATGACTAGTTATCTAGACTAATAGAAGAATACACTAAAGCTGTTGATGTCAAGACCTGCTATGTTGGTGCACACATGCCATTTTCAACAGATGAACACATTTCATATCATCATATTGCACTTTCATATGCTAATCTCATGTAATATATTTTTTAGTTTAGTGTGTAGGCAAAGACATTGTAAACACTATTACTGAAACTTCGACATGGTCCTTTCAAACTAATGAAGAGCACACATTTATACCCACAGCTTGAGAGATGGAGACTGCATGGCATTATTTTAGACCACACCTTCCTGTTAACACTGTTAAGGCACATGAGAGAAATCTAACATGCTAAATGAACTCTGAAGAAAAAGCCTTTTTTCATTTGGAAGAGAGAAAGGAACACTTTGCAAAAAGTTCATATGAAAAAGAAGATGTTCCAAAAATATATAAAGAAGAGATGAAGACAAGTTTAGAAGAACGATGCCTGTCCCTAAGGTTAAATAGATGGAAGACACAAGGAAAAAGTGTGTGTGTTCAAAAGAAGAATTCATGGGTAAAAGGTACCATTAGGAAATAGTAATTGTGATCCTGTGTCTGAAATGTCTGGAGAGTCATTGCAAGTGTTACAAGAAGAAGAACCTACAATATCTGGACCATATTTCATATGTGGAGAGAATCCTTAATTTAGATTACCAGCTAATTTGGAGGATATTTGCTACTTAGGGTTGCTTTTTCTTAAAATGTTAATATGTACCATATACAGAGCGTGGATGCATTAACACTGACACCTGCAAGCAGATATACACACAGTGTGAATGAGGGAACACAACTAGTAAGAGGCATACTTAGGGCAATTATACCTGCTGTAGGAGTGGTATTAAATGGTGAGAAGATTGGAAAGCTTTCAACATTAGTTAATAGATTAGCAACTAGTACCTCTGGGGCTTTCTTAGTAGAACATGATCAACTTGTAGCAATTAGATCTGTGGTTTTGAAGAATCAATATGCCTTAGATATCCTACTCACAGGGAAAGGTGGAGTTTGCAAAATGCTGAAAATTGACAATTGTTGCACATGTATCACTGATGGGAGCAAGAAGATAAAACATTATGCTAAAAATATCTCTGATCTTAAACTTGATATTGAAATTAGAGAAAGTACAAGTATAGTTCAACGTTTGACAAAGCTTTGCAAAAACAAAAGGGTTCCTCAATAGCTATTTGGTTTAAGGCAGTAGGAGGAGGGATTCTTAAAATTATTCTAGTTCATGTATTACAAGTAATCATTTGTTTTCTTTCTACATTAGCAATATATAAGGCCCTAAAAATTATATCAATAAGGAAGGGGGAAAGGGACTTGTACAGAAGAATGAAAAAAGATTTAGAATTAAATGACAGAGTGAGTGAAGAATATAGAAGTGTGAAAGAAATGGAAAAGACAAGATATAGAAGAAGGTGAAAGTGTACTCTGTCTTACATTTGTGAATGTCATTTTTGTGATGGTTTTCAAACCATCACATAGGGAAGTTGCTAGAGATTTCAATAAAAATAAACATTGTTTATTGAATAACCTATACGGGTGATTGGTAGGGCTAACTAAATGCTGAATTGTGCATGTTGTTTTCATTTCTAAACTCTGCATTACCTACACTTGCATGACTTCTTCAATGTGCTAATGTTAACACATTTTAACTGCTTTAGCTCAGCAGAAATGTTCTTTTGTGACTTGCGCATGACTTTTCATGATGCAAACTTCATATGCTAACAATAAAAATTATATTTTGTATTCATTAGTATCTGCTCAACATGCATTGAAATCTCAAAGCTTGCCAAACTAATTTCTTTATGAATAGACTTTTAGGTGAAGATCTGTGAGAAAGAAGACGACTGAATGTGATGAGGTCTAAAATGTATATGAATATTCTTTCTTTCAGAAACCCACATGGCTGGTATAGTACTGAAATGTAAAGCTGTAGTTGAAACTCCTACAAATTGCATCACATATGTAGAACACTCTTTGTTAGAATTTTCCATCTCTTCAGAAACTGCCCCTGTCTCACAATGTTCTTGCTTTCTTATTGGATGTTTGCACACCTTATCTGAAGAACTGTTAAACTTTTGTGTCTTTGTACTTTGCACAAAAGTGTCTTAGGGAAAGAACAGTGGGAATTTTGAAGATTAGAGCTTAGAGAATCCTTGGACAAATGTATCTATCTGTCTTTGCAGAGAATTAGACATTTATTCTATGTGAGTCCTAATAGCTGTACTGGCTAGACAGGCTCTCTCCGACGTGTGTTTCTTTTTGCTATTTTATACTACATTACTTGATACTCTCTGACTCAGATGATTTCTATTGGTGAGCCTTGAATGTGGTGAGCCTTGAATGCTCTTTGGGAGCTACTACACTTCAATGTACGTGCCTGACTTAGAATTTAGATTTATGGGATACACTTTACTTTTTGCTGTAACTTATGTTTGGTTAATAAAGAAAAAGATTTAAAACTAATGACTAATTAAACATTTAAAAATGTAATTACAACTCTCATTATTGACTCCTGAGATTGAAATGTCACATATATTAAAACACTTGGGGGCATATTTATACTCTGTTTGCGCCGAATGTGCATCAAAAATTTTGACGCACATTCGGCGCAAACCTTGCCCCATATTTAAACTCTGACGACCGACCCCGCGGATGTCAAAATTCCACTGTGTGCTTCATTTTTTGGAGGTGGGAAACTGCCTTGCGTTAATGATCTGCAAGGTAGGCATTCCCGCCCAAAAAATGACTTTAAGGCCTGTGCGCCTTATTTATACTCCAGCGTCATTTTGACGCACAGGAGGAGGTGGGCCTTAAAAAACAGCGTACAGCCTGATGTGCGCCATTTTTTAACGCCTGGGTCAGGGCAGGCGTTAAGGGACCTATGGACTCGGAAGGAGTCCAGAGGTGCCCTTCCCTGCCCCCAGGGACACCCCCTGCCACCCTTGTCCACCCCTGGAGGACACCCATGGATGGGTGGACCCATCCCAAGTCAGTACAGGTAAGTTGAGGTAAGTATTTTTTAAAAAAATTTAAAGTGGCATGGGGGGCATAATTTGGCCCCCCTACATGACACTGTGCCCAATGACCATGCCCAGGGGACAGAAGTCAAGGGGGCATGACTCCTGTCTTTGCTAAGACAGGAGTAATTTCAATGGGGGTTGTGCATCAAAAAATGGCGCAAGTCCGGTTTGAGGCATGATTTTTGCCTCAGACCTGACTTGCACCATTTTTTGACGCACAACCCCCACTTTCCCCTATGCCGGCGCTGCCTGGTTTGAGTCATTTTTTTTTTACTCAGACGAGTCCGCAGCGCCGGGTAACGTCATTTCTTAAATAAGGCGCCCGCATGGCGCGTAGGAATGTCGTTAGCCGGCAGTAAAATTTGTGACGCAAACCAGCGCCGGCACTGGTTTGCATCAAAAAGTATAAATATGGGCCTTCAGTTCTAAGTACTTGCAGTTTCTATTACCGTGCTCATTTCCAAGGTCCACAATTGTTGTGTGTCCTAAGCATTGTGGAGGTTTTATAAAGGTTTTAGATAATTTAGGGTCCTCTGCACTCCCACTAGTATCACAGAATTGAACCTCTCACTTACTGGTAGTGAGCCATCAAGCCATGTCAAGGCACCAACTTTTCAGTTCATTCTAATGCATTTGATGCCAGTTCACCCCTCGAACCAAAGGCCCAACACGCACAACATCAACAAACTGCCATCATTCAAGGGACCTTCACATTCATATGCCCACAAGGCTAAACACTAATCACACCTTTGTTCAACAAGCAATCAGCTAACTTAGATACAAACAGACCTCTAGCAAATCAATACATTCATACTGCCTACCAGATGCCACACATACTGCTAGCAAACTGCCATACATACAGCCAGACAGGAGCCAGCTACGCCACCAGTCAACAGCCACACCTACCACTAGCTAACAGTCACACGTCCAATGAGCCAGCAGCCACACATACCACAAGCAAAGAGCCACACATCACGCCAGCCAAGAGTCCACACAATTGCCACTACACATGCCTCCAATCATTCTTGGAGGTTAGTGCCTTGCCTGGAATAACACTTCTAATTAGACCATCAGTCTTCTACCTAACAAAATTTCTTTGAAAACAAACCTGGGCTAAGCATTGACTACCTGTTTGTGCTTGTCCTAATGCTACAACGGTGCCAGGTGTACCTTCAGTAGTACATCGCAATGGCAGGCTGCTTTGACTGATTTGACTTTAATGTACATTTATGGCCTCACTCAAATAAATCTAACTCCTTCTAGTGTGCAGAAGTAAGAAAGGGGTGACTGAGAATTCTTTTGAGGCTCATTCACCAGGGCATACCTGCACAGTGGCAAATGTGCTGAGGCAGAACATTTTAAGATCCCTGAAGTACACTTTTGGAAAGACTAAGGCCCATATTTATACTTTTTGACGAAAAACTGTGTTTGCACACTTTTGCATAAAAAAGTATAGCGCCAGGTTGCGCCATTCCAGAACACCAACCAGATGCCAAATTTATGGAATGGCGCAATCCGGCGCAAAGGGTGGGCTAACATCATGGAAAATTACGTTAGCTGGGAAGGGGGGATTTGCACCAAAAAATGAAGTTAGGCTGGTTTGAGGCAAAAAGAAGTTGCCCGGTCTAGAGTGTTAAGGTTGTGCTGAATTAGCGTTAAAAAAATGATGCTATTTCAGCACAAACTGGGTATAAATATGGGCCTAAGGACATCTACATTTGGTGTACAGTGTACTCTGACAAAGCGCAGCGTATCTTAAATACATGGATATGTGAAGTACATTGACTTTCAATAAGCTAAACACAACATCTGCCAGGTTCTGATGAAGGATGGTAGTAGAAAACAGAAAAGCAGACTTCTGTTTGTGACACTCATACTTTGAAACTGTGAATTCTGCCTACATGTGATCCCATTGAAAAGAAGCCTCGGCTAAGCTTTGATTATCTTTTTGTGTCCCTATCTCCTTCAAAGTCCTCACTAATAGCCAATGAGTGCCAAATGAACATTTAGGGCCATATGTACGAACACATTTTCCCATAGACACAGAATGGGCAAAACTGCTTGCTACATCTGGCCCTTACTAACACCTCCCCATGGCAGCCACCCAACTCTCAGTAAGAAGTGTCTTTTATGCGTTTTCAGCACTCTCATGTTAAGAATCCAACTTCTTCCATTGTGGGGAAGTAAGTTGTGAATGTTCAAGAATGCCTTTGGGGCCATTCATGAGGTTATGTGAGCATATTGTGAGGCTAACACTTTAACACTGTGTAAGCCATGATTAGGCATACTCTACTAAGTTCCCTTAACAGCACTTTTAGGAATACTAAGGACCTTATGGGCTGGTCCAAAGGGTGTTTAGTTGAAGTGTAGCATTTGCCTCATCCATCATTATGTGGATTGCATTAACTGTACTGCACTTGTAATACCATGGACGGAACAAATGCCACTTTCTGGTAGATAATGAAGGTGGAAGCAGGCCATACATAAGACCAATTAGGAAGGAATGTGGTACTTCTTGAGAAGAGAATTAAAGGGGCATGATGATGACAATGGACTTGGTTAACAAACATTTGTTATGTCACTATAAAAAAGACTGAGAGGCTGGGTGAATGTGCACTATAAAAATATGTTATGTTATTGCAAAGATTTTCACATCTAGAAGGAACAATTTAAAAGGCTTCTTAGCTGATCAAGTAGTAGCCCATGGAAGGTATATGACCGTGCACATCCTTTAAAGCAGCATACTAAGGTACATTTCATTAAATTTCACAAAGCTTCACTTTTGTGTGGAACAAAGTGAAGCAAGTTGGAAAACAGGTTTGGTTGAGATTGATACTATAGCTAGTAATACTGACTCTCCTGCTTCTTTTCTTCCCTACAGCAAGCCCTGCATTGACAATTTGGTTGAATACTTTTCTCTGTTGCAGGAATGTTGTTGCCAAAGTGTTGATCCTGCAATTTGGGAATGTCCACTACAGCAGATGAAGTAAAGGCTGCTGCTTCTACAGCAATAAGACTGATTTTTAATTAGGGTCAACTGAAAGTCAAGAAAAGGCATCAGTCTTCCTATGGTGGTTTGACACTACACATACATGTATGCTGTATCAGTTGGGTAGCCAACTTCTTATTACTTGCATGTATTTTACAACTTGCATTACATGGTTGAAGTAGGAAGTCATTTTTATCTACATGTACTTATAATCACCTACACAGTGGACTTGTGGACCTCTGCCAATTGACCTCAAACAATGCTAGGAGAAAGCTATCATTATGGATTGTTGTGAGAAAATATATTACCCCCCTATCTAGGAACCTTACTATAAGCATGTCATTAGAATGCAACGCAGTGCTCTACACCTACAGAGCTTCTTGCAAACCAGCTACTGAGGGAATCTTTTGTGACACCTTCAAATTGTATCACAGGTTACAGTTCCAGCTTTTGCACAATTTACTGAACAGCGGGACTCCTATACAGAAGTTAACCCCACAAAAGTTATAAACTTTATGAAGGAGTGGTAGAATAAGCTCTCACACATTCTTCTCAAGAATTCCCAACACGCAGTGCAGCGCCACTTTACTTGTGCACCTTGCTCCCCCACACCATCACCATGTGAGAGCCGTATTTAAAATATGGCGCAACATAGCGCAGGGTAGGGGCCAATAACATCAACGTTTTTGATGCTATTGATGTACTGTTCCGGGTTAGCGCCACAATTTTGGTGCTAACTGTGAACAGTACATTGGGACCATTATCAATAATGGTGTACCCCCTTTTAACACCTGCTCTGAGCAGGCATTAAAAATGCTGCAACAAATGGTGCAAAGAAAACTTTTAGATTTCTTTGCACCATTTTTATGGTCCCCCTAACAGCGGAACACCCCCCTTTGCATACATCATGGCTTGCATAGGCATAATATGGGCAAGGGGTTACAAAGTGGCACAATGCATGCATTGCACCACTTTGTAAATCTGGTGCAGTGATTTTGGCCTCGTTAGGCCACATTAGTATAAGAAATTGTTCTAAAGTGGCACAAGGAGGAGAATGTCCCTCTTAAATCTGGGCCTGAGTCCTTATATTGTGAAGTTTGGGTTGGTCTAATACACATTCTTGCTGTATTTGTAGAAACGGTATTACACCAGATAGGATGCGGAGGTACTCGTAGAAAGAAATGTGTTATGTGTATGCTATGAACTGAAAGAAAGCAAAGCAATACTGTGGGAGTAAGAGTATAGCAAAGTGAGATTGCATTCTTTGTCAAATATAATGTTCTAGGAAAACTGCAGAGATACTCTTAGAAATTAATTGTGCATGCTTTTCTGTATGATATGAGCTGAATTAAAGTACAAGTGAAAATGAATGACAAAAAAGCTGAATGTAATGGATAAGGGCATTTATCTCATGCTTTTAACTGTGATCCAAAAAAACTCTCTATAGAAGATACAAGAGATTAAAAAAAAAAAAAAAACTATTTCTTCATATAAATTACCACAACATACATTGTGAAGCCATTACACAACTCACTTTTTTCTTCCACAATCACAACCTACATTTTAGGGCAAGGAATGAGTCCACTGCACCCTTAGTTCTGCCACTGTACCATTCACATCTTGCTTCAAAACACTATAGCACAGGGCAGTGTGATAGTCTTCTCCTGTCTACTGGTCACTTATTTTTGCCATCATATTTTGCTTCTGCTTGTCACAGCATACCTCTTGAAGAAAGGGGTGAGCAACTTAACCTATTAGTTTGCCACTGTGCCATTCAATTTTGATTCCATCCACCACATCAAAGGGCAATGTGTCAGCCCCCTGCCGTCACTGGTGAGTTACAATGCCATTTATGTTTTACTTCTGTTCATTACAGCACGCCTCGTTGGGCAAGTGGTGAGTCTGCTTCACACCTTTTGTTTTTCTATCCCAGCTACCCCCACCACCAACCATAAAATAAATTTTTGCTCCCTGGTGGGGGGCATAAGAACCACTGGCAGCTGCAGACCAAAATAAAATGGTTGCCATGTTTTCCTTTCTCTAGGGATGCTCACACTCTTCTCAAGGCATACCCTTCCCCAGAGGACCAATGACAAATTGAGAAAACATGCCCTCTTAGAAGGGTCTTCCCTTTCCAGGGGCAGCCAACTCCCCTAAAATCTTAAAGTCTCTGCTGTTAGTGACTTCCTACTGATGGATCGCAAATCCATGAGCATAAACAAGTTTGAAAAAGGCATCACTTGAAGGAGGCAATTCTCTCATTTCATTTCAAGCAATGCCTCCCTCAAACTTGAGGCTTCTGGATATGCTGTGAGCAATTCCACAAATCAAGTTGTCATGGCCCAACTCTCTCTTCCTTTCAGAATGCCCTTTTTGATGATGTCATGGGTAATCAGATGGGATGTGGGCCAATATTGTCCCTGGTCACAGTCTTGAGGTTATGAAAGATTGAAAATCCACTGGAATATTTCAAGTATTTTTTTGTTTTCAAATTCAAGCAAAGTTCGTAGACATTTGATCCGAGAGCCTTGAAGTCCAAGGTTATTTATTGATGTCCATTTCAAACAAGGGTCGTGGATGTTTGAGACAATAAGACAAAGAGCCGACACCTGTTTCGCCCCATCACAATAACTCCATTATTTGGAACACTTATTGTTGGTCATTATATTCAATCCCTCCATAGGCGAAAAATGCCATAGGTTTTTCATCCAGGGACGGTGTGTTCCAAATAATGGAGTTATTGTGATTACGTTCACTAGCCTTGAAAAAGCCCCAGGTAGATCCACCACAGGGGGTGAAACACGTGTAGGCTCTTTGTCTTATTGTGCAAATACAAAGGTGAAAGGGTTCGTATAGATAGGTAAAAATGTCAGTTAAAACAAAGTTGCCACTGGTTTAGTTCTTTAAAATGTTATGTGTTATGTTTTAAATGACAATGTATTGTGGAAACTAACCTGGTAAAATAATGTTTGGAGTCCCCCTTTTTTTTCTTAACCCCCTGCTTGACACATCAGCCTGAAAATTACAAGAAGAAGATGAGGTGGATGAACTTTAAAAAAAAAGTTTTGTAAAGGGGAAGATTCATCAAAGAGTTTTATTAGCACAACTAAAAAATGGTCTTCCTGTGGAAACTCTGACCTAGCTATAAAACTTTTAACCTTCAACCTCCTATTTTTTTCATTTTTTTTTAAAGTTGTTACAGCTAACCAGTGCTAAAGTGCTTGTGCTCACTCCCTAAAACATGGTTTCCACAACATTAATTTACTTAATTGTCCCTAGTAAAGTAGTACTCCATATATCCAGGGTATGTGAAGGTTATGCTACTAGTGGGCCTGCAGCACTTATTGATCAGTTATTGTGCCCCTCACTTTAGTAGTCCCTTAAAACATGTTCCAGGTTTGCCACTGCAGCCTGTATGCTGTTCTAAATTGACAATTTGATTTGGCAATATGATCCCCTTTCCAAGCCTAAACCTTGCACATTGCCAAACTTACGAAATCTAGTAAGCCTGGGAATGCATCAAAATGTTGTCTTACCCAGTGAGGTGTAACAAGTAGAAGTATGTTTATTTCTCCTTGTCACTTCCCTTTTTTATTTATGAGGCATTCTGCATCACACATAGAGGAGAATGCCTTTAAGGATCGTTTTTTGCGCAGAAAGGTGTCCCTCCGTGCACAAAAACAATCCTAGCCATAATGCAGGGACTCTTGTGTTACAGTGCTAGGGTGCCTGGGTTGGTGCTTGACAGCACACAGTGCGGCAGCACAAAGAAAGGGCAGAATTGCTCCATAACTTAAAAAATATGGAGCATTTTTGTTCTCTCTCTTTCACACAATGCAACCCAGTAACTTTGCTTGCAGTCCTGCATTGCGAGAAAGATTACTAAATACAGGTGCATGACCCTGCTCTGCATGACACAGGTCTAAAATGTCAGCCCAAAATCTGTCTATGAGAGATTAAAGCCCATATTTATACTTTTTTAGCACCGCATTTGCTCTGCTTTTTGACGCAATTGTATTTTGTAAGTTTGCGCCATTTTTGCGTCAAAAAATGACGCAAATGCGGAACTAAAAAAGTATAACTATGGGCCTAAATTTGACTGTACTCTCTCTTTTTAGTCTTGAAGAGCATTAGACACCCAGCCACTGAATGTCTTTCTGGGAGGAGACATGCAGGTAAAGCTAGGCAACATATGTAAAATAATGAGAACGAGTTTTACATTCTCCATATTTCATTACGTAGCTGAGTGAACAAGAACAAATCGGTTTCAAAGCATAAGGGGCTGGCTTAGGTCGCAAGGTATTTAACAAAGCATTCTATATCAAAAATCTTGCAGAAACATGGTATATGGACAGAAAGATATAGCCATCCCAAAACCACAAGTCAGTGATGTTGTGGTGACTGACACAAGTGTCAGAGTGTAAGAAAACCATAGTGTAATAGAAAAAGAAGGATATGTGTGCCAAGGACCAATAAAATCCTTCTGAAGCAATTGATAACATAAGAACTAATAATATATCTTAAAAGAAGCTCTTCACGCACATAATTACGTTACAGGTTCTCAGGGACAAATGTAATATGTTCTATGCTTTAGCCTGACATTACAGAGAATGGCCATACAAACACTTGTAAACAGCTGTGAGCGAGCATAAATGCACTGGACTTCAAAGAGAAAAAAACATTCACTTGTTGTAGACCAACAGGACACACAAGACTAATTAGTTGGATTTCCGAACCTAATGAATTTAACAAGTGAGCTTGAGCTACACATTCTTGTGACAGCCATCACTGATACAAAGAGAGACCAGGCCCCCTCCTCCTCGTCCCCCAACTAAATGAAAATCATTCTGGCACGAGACTTTCAGGTGAAGGTGCATTACTCCGTTTTCGATTTAGCCGAGATAACAGGAACAAATCTTTTTTGGAGAATTTCAAACTTTGAATCATGCAAAAAAAAGTTAAATTAGCAGCGGAATAGAGCCATCACTAAACCACAAACAAGTGATGGACTCATCCACTGCCAAATTGCCAAATCACAAAGAGAACATTGTTTAGAAAAAGGGATGATTATATGTCTCAACGTTATGGAGATACGTCGGAAACATTGTTAACAGTAGTGCGAGTGCTAAAGAAACTCTTCGGCCCGTATTTATACTCCGTTTGCGCCGAATTAGCGTCGTTTTTTTCGACGCAAATTCGGCGCAAAACTAACGCCATATTTATACTTTGGCGTTAGACGCGTCTAGCGCCAAAGTATGGGCAAATAGCGTCATTTTTTTGCGTGAACGCCTTCCTTGCGTTAATGAGATGCAAGGAAGGCGTTCCCGTCTAAAAAAATGACGGCGACGCAAATGCGTCGTATTTATACTCCCGGGCAAAAATCACGCCCGGGAGTGGTCGGGTCAAAAAACCCCGCATTTGCGCCACTTTTTAACGCCTGGGTCAGGGTAGTCGTTAAGGGGCCTGTGGGCTCAAAATGAGCCCACAGGTGCCCTCCCCTGCCCCCAGGGACCCCCCCTGCCACCCTTGCCCACCCCAGGAGGACCCCCAAGGATGGAGGGACCCACCCCAGGGACATTCAGGTAAGTTCAGGTAAGTATAATTTTTTATTTTTTTTTATTTTTTTTGGTGGCATAGGGGGGCCTTATTTGTGCCCCCCTACATGCCACTATGCCCAATGACCATGCCCAGGGGACTTTAGTCCCCTGGGCATGGCCATTGGGCAAGGGGGCATGACTCCTGTCTTTACTAAGACAGGAGTCATTTAAATGGCGTCTGGGCGTCGAAAAAAATGGCGCAAATCGTGTTGAGGCGATTTTTTTGCCTCAACCTGACTTGCCCCATTTTAAGACGCCCTAACGCCATTTTCCCCCTACGCCGGCGCTGCCTGGTCTACGTGGTTTTTTTCCACGCACACCAGGCAGCGCCGGTCTGCTAGCGCCGGCTAACGCCATTCCATAAATACGGCGCCCGCATGGCGCTTCAGAATGGCGTTAGACGGCGCTAAATTTTTTGACGCTAAACTGCGTTAGCGCAGTTTAGCGTCAAAAAGTATAAATATGGGCCTTCATGCACAGGACTATGGGGATATTTATACTCTGTTTGCGCCAGATTTGCGTGATTTTTTAAAGTAATTCCGGTGAAAACTTAACTCCGTATTATATTTTGGTGCTAGACATGTCTAGCTCTACAATATTGGAGTTAAAGTCATTTTTTGCCTGCAGAAAACTACCTTGCGTCAATGAGATGCAAGGTAGGCATTCCCGGGCAAAAAATTACTCTAAGGCCCAAGGCCATGATTTGTACTTTTTGGTGCAAAACTGCACTAATGCAGTTTTGCACCAAAAAGTTTAGCAGCTACTTGCACCATTTCTGTGCTCCAGCCGGGCACCATATTTATGGAATGGTGCAATCTGGTGCAAAGGGTAGGCTAGCATAAAAATATGACATTAGTCGGGTGGGGCTGGCGGTATGGGAGAAGGGGGTTTTCACCCAAAAATGACTTTAGGCAGGTTAGAGTAAAAAAAAAAAATACTCTAACCTACCTAGAGTCATTTTCTGAGCGAAACCATCCAAACCACATACCTCCTGACTTAGAAAAGAAATGAGTAATGCCCACCACCCCAATTGCCAGCAAAGGGGAGCGGGCCCCCTGGGCATGGTAATTGCCCACAGTGTCATGTATGGGGGCCCCTGTCAGGGCCCCCAGTGGCACTTGAAAAAATAAAATGAAATACTTACCTGCTTACCTGTACTTAACCTGGGATGGGGTCCTCCACCCTCCACTGTCCCTCTGGTGTGGGTGGGGGTGTCCCTGGGAACTGGGGAGGGCACCTGTCAGTTTATTCCATGGTGTTCAACCATGGAAATAGGCCTAAAGGTCCCCTAACGCCTGCCCTGACCCAGGTGTTAAATTCTTTGATCCCTCCTCCCTCCCATGCGTATTTTTAGCACAAATGACAACAAAAAACTCCAAGACTGAGAAAAATGATGCAAGGAGGGTCAGTTAGTTGTTTAAAGGCTACTGGCCTTGGTTTTCCACACACTGACATTTAATTAGTCCAGCCACAGCTCATGAGCAGTGCTTTGGCACTTGCTCTTTACTTTCACAAGTTAAGCTTTGCACAGGTCGCAAGAGGGTGAAAAACTGGACGTTTGCAAGCATTTTGTGAGCGAGTGCAATTTGTGCCAAGTCACTCCAGAGGTAAAGTTAAGCACTTACAAACACAATTATTGAAAATTACCAGTGAAACGTGGTTGAGACTGTTTGATAGCAAAACCTTAACAAGGGTTGCTCGCACAAACAAAAATGCTCATGAGTAACTAGTGTGGCACAGTTTCAGAGGAACGGTGAAAAACTTCTAAGCAAGGCATGCTCCTCAGCACAATATAGTAGGTATTATTTGTGGCATATAGCAACTTCAAGAAAAAACTGTAAGTGTGGCAAATAATGTACAGCGCAAGTGATAAAATAATTCACTGTGCTACTTTAAAGCACAGAAGGGCTGATTTAGAAAATCAGTGCAGCACCACTTTCCTTGCACCCCTTAGCACCCCACTACTGCCTCTATGTGTGTGCTGTATTTAAAAAACAGTGCACCATGGTGCAGGGTAGGGGGCAATAGCGTCAGAATTTTTGATGCTATTAATGTACTGTTCAGGGTTGGCGCTAACCTTGAACAGTACATAGGGGCCCATTATAACCAATGAAGTGCCCCCTTTTAACGCCTGCTCTGAGCCATTGTTTTTGCCCCCTAACCAGTGAACATCCCCCTTGCATGGCACAGGCATAATGTGGCGTAGGGGGTTACAGAGTGGCACTTTGTATATCTGTTGGGGTGTTTTTGCCATAATATCGCCACATTAGCGTACAAAAAATACGCTAATGTGGAGATAGTATGGTGCAAGGGGCTCTTAAATCTGCCCCAAAGTTTTAAACTGTAAAACAATAGAAATATAGACTTCCTTCGCTCTTCTACAGATACAGTTCAATGATAATTTTCCACCTTTTTGTGCAACTTTTCTATGAGGTACTATCATCTAAGGAAGGGACAGTGCTGGCATTAAGTGGCAAAGTAGTGAAAATGGTGAATGGTTTTAGAGCTAAAAGAGGCACAGCAGCGATACAAAATAAATGAGCCTACCCCCATTGTTTCCCTTTTGCATTTTTAGTACTGTTTCATCACTAACTTCAAGTGCTACACAGATGATAAGTCTAATGAAAGTTGACTGTGAGGTCCTGCACAGATATTGCACAGAGAAATTTTAATTTTGTCCTGGACAATGTTGACAATATCACAATTTTGAGCTGAAGAGTGTAAAGGAGTTGTCATCCTGCCCTTGAAGATGAACTACACTGCTATGCATTCCAGCAGTAAACTGGGAAATGTATTAGGGTGTTGAGAAGGAGATCAACCATATAAAGGAGTTGGCATTCACAGATAACGGGCCCTGGAGCTATGGACAGTGTAGTCAGTAACTAAGTGAATGGGTGAGCAGGCAGGAAACTAACCCATGACGAAAAAGACTAAAGGGATAAGCATGTGTCCTATTCTTGTTACTCCCTGGTAATGCAGGGTTGAGTTGGTAGCTGGCAGCTGTCAACAGTCTTGAAGATTAAAGGGAAGAAAGAATCAGGAAGATACACTGTAGAGATAAAGAGACACAGCTCTTGCTCATGCATGGACAACCTATGTTCCATCATGGTCAGGAAGTGTTAAAGGATGTGCAATGATATTTGTTGCAGTGATATGGAAGGAACAAACAGTGGCCATTAGAAAGCAGTTCATCTGTACTGATCTTTAGGTTGGGTTGGTTAGTTAAAAGAGTGGGAAGATCCAGAGTATGGACAGTCATGTAGACTTGTTGATCCAACAATGAAGTATTACGTGTGCATCAGAGTGACAACATTCAAACTTTATAGTGTTTCACTGCATTTTGGCTACATTTGTGCAATAGAAATGCCATATACATACACACATACATGCTTTCAGAATGTCAGAGTGTAATGATCCTTCCATAGGTTGTGCAGATCCCCTAGAATAATGTTCAAATGAACAAAATCCTTTCTTAGTAGCTCATAGAGCAATTGCGGAGGTCATCTTCCCACCTCAGGTTTAGAAACCACAAGCGCTCTGGTGAGACACCATCACTATTCTCACCAATAGAGGTCCACTAGATATTTGGTCTGGCAAAGAGCATAGTAGTCTGATTCATTCAATAACAAATCAATGATATAAAGACTATACACAATTCTAAACACCATGGACAACTTGACATTAAGTCAAATTCCAAAGCAAATAAAGTTTCAAGGCTTTATTACAATCCCAAAATCAAAGTCATATATATGGTGTGCAAAAATAAGTTATAAACATCTATGAAGACCATTGGCTGACCAAACTAAAATGATTTAACCTACTAAACATCAATACTGGTAAACACTCCCAAAGAATAACATAGATCCGCAAAACTACATTATGCACATTGATTTCAGATTTCGAAGCAAATGATGGTGACATCAGTATATCATCAAAATACCAATTTTAACAGTCGAATTCAGAGCTGGCCATCCTTATCTCCAATGCAAATTTGAACTTGCATGTGTGGGAACGGGCTATCACATGTGGACAAATAAAAACAAGACAAAAATAATTTGGAAAAGTCATCTAACTGAGGCAGCTCACTATAAAAATATGCTGGTGCAAGTATCTAAGCTAAAAGAGACAAAAAACAACTTTTAGATATACCTCTCCTCATGGGAGAGCAGACAGCAATACTTCATCAGCAAGAAGGATCACCTTCTTCCGACGTCAGTTGACAGCAGCACCAGGACAGTGCAGAACACGGGCTGCACATTGGTAAAGTCAGCAGTGCAGAATTAATTGGGCATATTAGTACTGAACAGCATGAACAAATGGGGCAAGTAAGTATGACTTTATTCATCAATAAGTAACTAAAGGGTAAAGGGATTCAGAAAGGCAGAGAACAGCTTGGCATCATCAATGCATTCTGGTCTGGCTCTAGCAGAATGGCTGGACAAACTCAAAGCAAGAGTGCACTAACTCAAAGTTTCCAAGTTCCTCACTAATTAGAAATATCCAGGGTCCTCTTGATTGGTCCTTGAGGTGGGCTCATTCTAGGCATCAGATTCAGTGTCCACTGGTTGTCGATGGCACCACCAAGTTTGCAACTGTTCTGGATTTTCTCAGCCAAAGTGTGTTGTCATTTCAATGATGACATACAGTTCCCGCAAACTATTACATTTTCAAAATATTCGTTACTTCCAATTTCTTTCTCATGAAAAACATTATAAACGAAACCCTTTTCACAGGAGAATCATGAGTTTCCGGTCTTGTTTGACTGCTAGAACAAAAAATATGACATTGTTAATTCTAAAACATGGTATTTGTTTCAATACAATAAGACATTCAACATCACATCTGCAGCCTAGGAAAATAATTCAGTTCAGAGGGAATAGAATAAACAAGTGATTTTCTACTACTGCTGCAAATGAATCTCTCAGGCCTAATCAAGCTAAGAAAGCCTAAGGGCACATTACTATAGTTCATACATTAATAAATCTTATTACGCACCTTGCAAATATAATCAAATATGCAAAGCAAGTTATTTAATTACAAACATTATTTACGACATGTTAGAACAGTTTTTAAAGTGCATTTATTTCTGCACACATGTAAATCATTTAATTCATTCTAACTATGATTAATTCATATTCATTTAATACTTTCATTCTAATATTCATGTACTAAAATATGTTTTGCATTATCTCATGTCAGTAATTCACTCAAATATCAATGCACAATGCCTTCATGTTAAATGTGATGTCAAAATACGAATAGCAGCCGCAATGTCCATCATAATTTAAACGTGCACAATTTACATTTCTGCGTTAATTTCTCTTGTAAGATTTTAAATTAAAGACTTGCAAGTCACCATATGCTAACTTTTATGTCACTAATGTATTAGTAAAATTGTATCTCTATTATAGCTAATAGCTCTCTGGATGTCATTCGTTGTATTAAGGTTACAAGAATGATAGGCCTCCTCGTATTCCTTCATTCCCTCTCAGTATGTTGCATGACAATGGCCCCAAAAGCAGTAATGGAAACATCCGTTTCTAAAGGGTGGCATCTTCAGGATTAGTTTGGAAAAGAACTAGTATAAAATGTGTCTTAATCTCCTGAAAGCAGCTGTGTCTTCAGTGTTCTATTCAATAGACACATATGTATTGTTTTCAAAAGAGTAGAGATACCAAAATATTGATGGAATAGTTATCAATCTTTCATTTTTTCATGCAAAGGCCAAACACACTCTGCTTGTACTTTTTTGGGATCCATAGCTATTCCTTTAAGTGATAGTACAGACCCTAAGAAATCCATTTGGTCTGTATGAAAAGTGTTCACATGTTGAATATGTTCTGGTAGATTCAATCAATACAACAGGAAGTCTTCTAGATACACTACAATAAATTCATCGAAGGTATCATGAAACTCCTCAGACATTGAAATGCCTGGGTAGGAAGGTAGCCTCTTTCTAGCCTTGTTACCCCCACTTTTGGCCTGTTTGTGAGTATATGTCAGGGTGTTTTTACTGTCTCACTGGGATCCTGCTAGCCAGGTTCCCGGTGCTCATAGTGGAAACCCTATTTGTCAGTGTGTTTGATATGTGTCACTGGGATCCTGCTAGCCAGGACCCCAGTGCTCATAGTTTGTGGCCTATATGTGCTCCCTGTGTGGTGTCTAACTGTGTCACTGAGACTCTGCTGCCCAGAATCTCAGTTCTTATTCTCTCTCTGCTTTTTAAAAATGTCACTGCAGGCTAGTGACCATTTTCACCAATTCTCATTGGCACACTGGAACACCCTTATAATTCCCTAGTATATGGTACCTAGGTACCCAGGGTATTGGGATTCCAGGAGATCCCTATGGGCTGCATTATTTCTTTTGCCACCCATAGGGAGCACAGACAATTATTACACAGGACTGCCACTGCAGTCTGAGTGAAATAACGTCCACGTTATTACACAGCCATTTTACACTGCACTTAAGTAACTTATATGTCACCTATATGTCTAACCCTCACTTAGTGAAGGTTAGTTGCAAAGTTAATAAGTGTGAGGGCACCCTGGCACTAGCCAAGGTGCCCCCACATTGTTCAGGGCAATTTACCCGGACTGTGTGAGTGCAGGGACACCATTACACACATACACTACATATAGGTCAATACCTATATGTAGCTTCACAATTGTAACTCCGAACATGGGCATGTAACATGTGTAAGATCATGGAATTGTCCTCCATGCCAAATCTGGTATTGGGGTGCCAATCCCATGCACCCCCAGGGTTCCAGCATGGACCCCGGGTACTTCCAAACTAGCTCTCTGGAGTTTTCACTGCAGCTACCGCTGCTGCCAACCCAGAGACATGCTTCTGCCCTCCTGGGGTCTGGGCAGCCCAATCCCAGGAAGGCAGAACAAAGGATTTCCTCTGAGAGAGGGTGTTACACCCTCTCCATTTGGAAATAGGTGTTAAGGGCTGGGGAGGAGTAGCCTCCCCCAGCCTCTGGAAATGCTTTTAAGGACACAGATGGTGCCCTCCTTGCATAAGCCAGTCTACACCACTTCAGGGATCCCCCAGCCCCTGCTCTGGCATGAAATTGGACAAAGGAAGGGGGAGTGACCACTCCCCTGTCCATCACCACCCCAGGGGTGGTGCCCAGAGCTCCTCCAGTGTGTCCCAGACCTCTGCCATCTTGAATGCAGAGGTGTGAGGGCACAGTGGAGGCCTCTGAGTGGCCAGTGCCAGCAGGTGACATCAGAGACCGCTCCTGATAGGTGCTTACCTGGTTCTCCTCTGATGGCTATTTAGGGTCTCTCTTGTGGGTTTCTTTTCAGATAACGAATGCAAGAGCTCACCAGAGTTCCTCTGCATCTCTCTCTTCAACTTTTGCCAAGGATCGACCGCTGACTGCTCCGGGACACCTGCAAAACCGCAAAAAAGTAGCAAGACATTGCTACATTGTAGCGCCTAATCCTGCCAGCTTTCTCGACTGTTTCCTGGTAGTGCATGCTCTGAGGGCTGTCTGCCTTCACCCTGCACTGGAAGCCAAGAAGAAATCTCCCGTGGGTCGACTGAATCTTCCCCCTGCTAACGCAGGCCCCAAACTTCTGAATCACTGGTCCACTGGGTCCCCTTTCATCTTGACGAGTGTGGTCCCTGGAACACAGGAGCTAGATACAAGTGACCCCGACAGTCCAGTGGTCCTTCTGTCCAAATTTGGTGGAGGTAAGTCCTTGCCTCCCCATGCCAGATAGTAATCCTTTGTACTGCGTGATCTGCAGCTGCTAGGGCTTCAGTGCACTTTTGCAAGGAATCCTTCATGAACAGCACAGCCCAGGTCCCTAGCAATCCATCCTGCATTGCTCAACTCGCTAAGTTGACCACCGGCTTCGTGGGCCCTCTTTTGTAGTGTTGAGACGACAACCATGCTCAGATTTCTTAAATGCCTATTCAAGTGCTTCTGTGGGTGCTGCCTGCTTCTGTGTGGGCTCTCTGTGCTGCTGAGCGCCCCCTGTCTCCTCCTCCAAGGGGCGACCTCCTGGTCCTTCCTGGGCCCAGGCAGCACCCATTTTCTTCAACCACGACCTTAGCAGCTAGCAAGGCTTGTTTGCGGTCTTTCTGTGTGAAAACAACTCTGCATCTTCCAGCCCGCCGTGGGACATCTTCTGTGCAAAGGAGAAGTTCCTGGCATCTTCTGTTGTTGCAGAATCTTCAGCTTCTTTGACCCAGAGGCAGCCCTTTTGCACCTTCATCTGGGGTTTAGTGGGCTCCTGACTCCCCTGGACACTTGTGTGACTCTTGGACTTGGTCCCCTTCCTTTACATGTCCTCAGATCCCGGAATCCATCTTCAGTGCTTTGCAGTCAGTAGTTGCCTTTGCAGAGTCTCCTTTCGTGACTTTAGTGTGATTCTGGGGAAGTAGGGTAACTTTACTCCTACTTTTCAGGGTCCTGGGGTTGGGTATCTTGGACACCCTTAGTGTTTTCTTAAAACCCCCAGCGACTCTCTACACACTACACAAGGCCTGGGGTCCATTTGTGGTTTGCATTCCACTTTTAGAGTATATGGTTTGTGTTGCCCCTTTGCCTATTGCATCCTATTGTATTCTACAGTGTTTGCACTACTTTTCTAACTGTTTACTTATCTGATTTTGGTGTGTGTGTATATTTTGTGTATTTTACTTACCTCCTAAGGGAGTAAATCCTCTGAGATATTTCTGACACATTGTCAGAAAAATAAGGTACCTTTATTTTTTGTAACTCTGAGTATTGTGATTCTTATGATATAGTGCTATATGATAGAAGTGGTATAGTAGGAGCTTTGCATGTCTCCTAGTTCAGCCTAAGCTGCTCTGCTATAGCTACCTCTATCAGCCTAAGCTGCTAGAACGCTACTAATCTACTAGTAAGGGATAACTGGACCTGGCGCATGGTTTAAGTACCATAGGTACCCACTATAAGCCAGGCTAGTCTCCTACTGCCTGTGGATCACTGTACAATCTAAACAAGATTGATTTGTGTTCAAAAGGACAATACTTGGTTTTGAAAGAGGTTGTCTTTTACTCTCCGCTGCTCATGCTAATCAAAGTGTATGCGCCTTTAAAATCTAGTTGGATGAATGCAGATGCATCCTGCAATTGATCAATGGGATCTAGAAGGAAAAAGTAGCCGATATCAATTCTTTACAGTGGTAATATTAATCTCATAATAGTCAATACTTGGATGAGGTCCCTTCTTTTCTTCTGAATGAAAAATAAATAAGATCTCACTGCAATGGCAAAAAGATTATGACTATCTCGAGTAAAACAATCATCAACATAAGGACTGAGCTTTTGACTCTTTTTAGGAAGCAAGGAATAAATCTTTCATTGAGGTATTGTCTTGGAAAGTGGTTCCTCTATGTTACATATACTGAAATACAGGTCAATTTGTGCTTTGACAAACAGTGAGGGTTCGGTCTTGCCAGTCAGCAATTGGGACATGGAATTGTAAGCAGGAGATTCATGGAATAAATCAAAATCGAGGGGCATCTATAACTTTAAAGAATGAGAATTGTTCATTTTCCTCTATTCAGACGCTGTGTAGTGATTTCAAGCAAGAAAGCACCAGATGTTGAGAGACCCAGGTACTGATCTAGTGACTTCAAATTTAGGCCCTCATTACGACTTTGGCGGTCTTTGGGAAAGATTGCTGAGGTGGCGCCTGCCAAAAGACCGCCAGTGTTTGCGGTATCCCGCCTGCTGTATTAAGAGTGCACCAAGTATTCCAGCAAAAAACAGCCAAAAATCTGACACTGCCAGGACAAAGGAAGGCGGGAAAGAGGTGGTTGTACCACCTGCACTACCATGCAGACAACTTCCCACCAACCAGATTATGAGCCACAAATCAGCACAGCATTCCTTCCATGGCAGAAAGCCATTGGCCGTCTGAACTGCTGTGCTCATAACTGACTCCTGTCAGAACACAACACTACATTTGACAGTCAGAATAACCTACACTGAACACACATCCATATGCCAGGCACACATACTCACAGCACTATATAACACCCCCCCACACAACCCACAATCCTTTGTGACTAGAATAACATACACAGACAGGGAGGACCCACAAACGTATTACTAAGCACATATACACCATAGGCATGTATACACTTCATACTCATCACACACCACACAACTGCACCACCAACACCATACACACATCATAACTAAACACAACCTCCACCACCACCTACCACCACTCACTGCCAAACACCCCCACCCCGCCAAGCACTAACACTGTACCCCACACACACAACATCCCCCCAACACAACCACCATGTCACTGAAAAGTACTTGTTGACATCAGGACAGTGCGCGCTCTATGGGCGATGAAAATGCAAAAACCCAGCCTTTATGCAAGAGCATAATTCATGCATTGTGTTTATATGCAGTTTGTTAACCTTTTGCATTGCAGACTTTAACCTTGAAAAACACTATTAATGTTGTTTGCAATAACTGTTCAATTGCAAGATATTGCTGCAGACTTACTGAGTGTGTTAAGGTGTGGTCCCTTTCTAGGACCGTCTAGAAGTTTTCTCTGCAGCATGACTGGGTGTGGTCTGTTGGCTGGGCCAGACTCTATATAAGGGAGCCAGCCCAGCTCCACATGCTCACTATTCAGAGGTCCTGGTACAGAGCAGCAGCAATTTCCTGAACTCCTGTTCCGGAGTACTACCTTGAAATTCCAGGCCTGCACGGCATTATCTTGGTGATCCTAGAGCAGGGTGGTAAGACGGTGGTCTGGCTGGGCCCCCGACCCCGCTCTAAAAAGACTCTTGAATTTTTGGGCCTATTCTTGAAACTTTCAGAGTACGCAAAGCATTGCTCCGATGTTAATCTTCGTGTTCGGATCGGCAATGGTTTGCATGATCGTTTCATGGCATTTGCATACTCTTGTTAGAATCGGCTGTGTGCGCGATTCCTTTCCTGCATGACAATCTTGGTGTTTGGATCAGCAAAGGTTTGCGCGATCGTTTCATGGCATTTGCATGCTCTTGTTAGAATCGGCTGTGTGTGCGATTCATTTCCTGCATGACAACCTTGGTGTTCGGATCGGCAAAGGTTTGCGCAATCAGTTCATGGCATTTACATATTCCTGTTGGAATCGGCTGTGTGAGTGATTCATTTCCTGCATGACAACCTTGGTGTTCCGATCGGCAAAGGTTTGCGCAATCAGTTCATGGCATTTACCTATTCCTGTTGGATTCGACTGTGTGAGCAATTCATTTCCTGCATGACAATCTTGGTGTTCGGATCGGCAAAGGTTTGCGCAATCATTTCATGGCATTTACATATTCCTGTTGGAATCGGCTGTGTGCGCAATTCATTTCCTGCATGACAATCTTGGTGTTCGGATCGGCAAAGGTAGCGCAATCGTTTCATGGCATTTGCATACTCTTGTTAGAATCCGCTGTGTGTGCGATTAATTTCCTGAATGACAAACTTGGTGTTCAGATCGGCAAAGGCTTGCTCGATCATTTCATGGCATTTACATATTCCTGTTGGAATTGACAGTGTGCGCGATTCATTTCCCAAATGTTAGACTTGGTGCTCAGATCGGCAAAGGCTTGCGCGATCGTTTCAAGACATTTACATATTCCTGTTGGAATCGGCAGAGTGCACGATTCATTTCCCTCATGTAAAACCTGATTCCCAGATCGGTAACAGTGTGCGCAATCATTTCATGGCCCTACAAAAAAGTGTAATGTTATTTAATGTGCACATAAGTATTTTGTGATGATGACAAATCCTAAATGTGACGTTCTTTTTGCATATTAAGTTCCTAGCACAATTCCAATTGTTTTCCAGGGATGGTTTTCAGACAGCTTTAAGTCCTCATGTTAAAAAAGGCAGTGTTTGTTCTGAAGAAGTATTCTAGAAGCTTCTTGTATTTCTAGACATTATGTGACATGAAAAGCTTTTATGAAACATTGCATTAATTATCCTTGATTTATTCCAGGTATCCAGAGTTCTTGAGGTCCAGTTAAAGTCACTCCTTAGAGTATCCATGGTAACAGTAAGACAATACTAGGAACCATATTCTAGTGAAAGTCAATGTGATTTTATTCTGATGTTGTGTTGTTTAAGCTTTTGCCTCCTACAGGTCTCCTTCCCAGCTGTTCCCTACCTAATCCCCTTTTCCCCACTAGGACTCTCTTAGACTCTGTGACATTCTAATCAGAGTATTGGAGCTATCTTGTGGTGGACATGTTGGGAACGTGCGCAGACCCCGTAGATCTGGTGACTCTGACAGTACCCCCACTTCACTGATGAGGAGTTGCGGGTCATGGCTGATGAAATCATCAGAGTATACCCACAATTCTTTGGAGCACAGGTTCAGCAAACCTCCATAGCCAGGAAAATTGAGTTATGGTAGAAATAGTCAAAAGGGTCAATTTAGTGGGCAGCCATCCATGCACAAGGGAGGACATCAGAAAGAGGTGAAACAACCTTAGGGGGAAGGTGCGTTTCATGGCGTCCAGGCACCAGCTGGAGGTAATGAAGACTGGCGGTGGGCCCCCACCTCCTCCCCCAAAGTTCACATTGTTGGAGAAAAGGGTCTTTGTCATCCTGCATCCTGAGGGCCTGAGTGGAAAACCTGGAGGACTTAACTCTGGTGAGTAAATAACACTCCCCTGTCCGTAAGTCGTCCTGACCAGCATGCTTCCTCGCCACCCAATCACTCCCCAAATCACTCCATCTCCCACTATACTTCCCACCTACTCCCCTAATACCCCTCTCCTGCATGCCACACCGCCACCCACCCCCAATTCCCACACACTCCCTACCAAGTGCACGGATAGCACTGTCAATAACAAACACTATGGGCCATATTTATACTTTTTGACGCAAAACTGCGCCGGCGCAGGTTTGCGTCAAAAATATTACCACCGGCTAACGCCATTTTGGTGCTCCGTGCGGGCGTCAAATTTATACTTTGACGCACGGCGGTGCAAACCACAGGTGGGAGTCATTATTTTGTATGCACACCGCAGCACCAAGTCGTAAAGCAAAACGTTAACGCGGCGGAAATGACTGTGGGTCGATTTATGACCCCACAAACCGGATATGTGCAGTTTTTTGATGCAATAGCATAAAAAAAAGCCGCGAACACTGCCATTTCACCAGAGGAGAGCCAAAATGGATCCCAGATACCACTACAGACCCCAGGAAGATGACAACAGACCAGGAACCAGCCAGGAGGACCCACACAAGAACCAGGACACTTATAAAAGAAAAGAAAGTGTCGCTTCAGTGCAGAGGAACAGGAAATTCTGGTTAAAGAGGTGACGGAACACCAGTACCAACTGTTTGTCACCTCAAAGTTGCCAATTAGTAGGAGAGAGGCTATATGGCAACAAATTGAAGACAAGATAAACAGTGTGGCAGAAGTACGCAGAACAGTCATCGAGTGCAAGAAACGCTGGCATGACTGCAAGCGCAGGACAAAGAAAAAGATGGCCAGGAACAGGAAGGCAGCACTGCAGACTGGAGGGGGGAGTCCAGCACACCAGGAGGCCCTGGACCACATGGAGGAGATGGTTGCAGCTGTCATCCCTGAGTAGATCGTCACAGGGATTCACGGACAAGACAGCGCAGACTACCAGGAGACAATGCACATGCATGGTAAGTCGCATGGGGAATTAAAATGCAATAATGTCAACTGTGAACAGGGGGGATACCGACCACAAAATGCATGGAAGTCATCATATACATGGGGTGGCATGGGTAAAGGGGCACGGCATGGGGGCATGGACTGCACAAACAGAAGCTTGGGCACACCATTACACTACACCAACAACAGTACCATGGGGCATGCTGTCATGCCAACGATGGAGCAAAGGGAAAGCAACGCCAGGAGGAAGGGCACAACGTCAAACTGACATCCCGGCACACGTCAGCCACCATACCCCCTACATTAACTAGGGCCCTCTTAACAACCTCTAGCCATACCCACAACTGCAACAACAGTTGCCACTACCACCTCCGCTCTGTGTGCAGCTCAAGTAGCCAATGACAGTAACTTCCCCATGGATCATACACACCTAAATTAGGGGGTTGAGGATGACAACTTCAACAATCCCGTGAAACAAGACAAAGGCCCGAGTACTGTCAAATGTCAAAGCCCATATTTGTCGCAAACATCAGCCAATGTAAACAACAATAGGAGCTACACAGCACTAAAGACACACCCATGCTGCATATGTCAGGGTCCATCCTGTGCCTGTGCCTGTGTAACAATGCAACATCCCAAATGCTCAGACAACATCATTTAGGGGGGGACACATGTAACTGGTCACTGAAATACACCTGCACAGTCAGAGGAGGAAATAGGACACTGATACGATTATCAGGGCAATCCAATGTAACACACATTCCCCAACATCAGCAGTACACATTACCAATGTCAACATCCATATTGTCATAACATTGCTATGCATAGGATATGCCACATGTCAAGTACATTTAAGTGGATGTGAAAGATCAGAGATTGGGGCAGGTCCAGATTGTTAAGTGTGCTGCCAGGGCCATCAGAACACCCACAGCCAGTGAAAGGTCTCACCATGAGAATGGATGTAGACGGAGGCTTGAGTAGGACAAGAAGGTGGCAATTCTCTATTTGGCCAAAACCAACACCTAGAGGAGATGATGCCTACAAGTCTAATAACTCAATAACATACATGTGACATGCAGGTGGGCCATAGGCCTGGAAGAATGCCCATCTGAAGGAATGGAGCAATGAACACGAAACAAGATCACAATGTGAAGTCATCACAAGGCAGGCATGTCACATCACCCATGCCACAACACAGACACACTAATTGTACCCTGTTTAATTGCAGAGGAAGATGGATCTCCTGCGGATATGCCTGTCCCAGATTACCCTGATGACATGGATGACAAGCCAATAAACATTCCCCAGGAGACTATCCAAAAGGTACTTGAAACCCTTCAGACCCCACCTTCAGTCACAAGGAGGATCACAGAACAAGCAGCCATCGCAGAGGATCCACCCACCACCCCAATTGTAAGACCTGCCAGCTCCAATACAGCTGAGGACTCAGACGACACTGGCACCAGCTTTGAGAGAACTGTAGTTGGAGTACTTCTGGAGCTGGCCAAGGTGGTGCGGGTGGGGATGCAAACTATGGCAGCCAGCCTAGAGGGGGTGCGTTCATGCATGATGTCATCTGCAGATCAGACAGCAGCTATGCAAGCCCTAACATCTATCTTGCAGGAACTGAAAAAAACCCAGAAGGAAATCAGCACAGCTGTAATATAGTTGACCCAACACCTACAACAGCGATCCTGTCAACGCGTGCACAAATGCAACATTGAACCCCTCAGGGCCGACCTGGCTGCCTACCATCATGATGTGGCTGCTATTCTTAAGAATCAGCAGATACTCCTTGCTGCAGTACTGCCCTTAAGACCTTCACAGGGAGCAGCGACCAGGATGTCTGACTCCACGTCTTCTAACACTGAGGTGTGTGTTGCCCCTTCACAACCACCACCAACAAGGACAGAGGAGGCAACACACACATCATAAGAAGAAGACATGGAACAGATCACATTCACAAGGAAAAGTACCCGGAAGCACTAGTCCATGCCACATGTCCAACTATTACCAAGGTCCTGCGCTTTGTAACTTGCCAGTCTTGCAACAACTGTACTCAAGCACTGTTTTGCAAACCACTGAATATCTTGTCACCCAGCCCAGTGATTGGCTCTCTCCTACTCATTGGCAAATCCTGTCCCTCTGCACTGTCTGAAACATCAACCCCAGCATGTCAAAAGCATTTCCGTAACCCCTTGTGTAGGATCACAATGTAAGATGTCACTATAATGGACTCACAATCATGAACAATGTACAGATAGCACTGCAGCACTTTTCAATAAATAGCACTTCCACAACAAATCTGTCTCTGGGTAATGTGACATATCAACTGTGCAGTAGATAACTGAAATGTGCCTACTGTCTGCTATTGGTGTTCAATGGAGAAATGTACATGATATATGTCACTTACAGTGTATGTGCATGTGACCATTGTATGTTAGGCATCACATTAGCTCTGGGATTTTCAGTGTCCTAATCAGTATCTCAGCAATGCTCCATGAGGCAACACTCTTATTCTGATAAGTAGAGATGAAGGTGTGCAAAAATGATTAGCCAGACTATGACCATGATTGTTATAGGTGTTTATTTAAATTAGTTAACTAAAGTGGTGATGGTGATTATATTTAAAAGAAATTGTTGACGATATGTTGCCGCCTGCGTATACCAGCAGCTGTGTTCTGTAGTTCCCCCTCATGTTGCAGGCCAGCATCCTCCTCCTCCTCCTCTTCAGGCATGTGTGGCTCTGGTTCCAGGAGGGGAATGTTCCTTTTGATGCAAATGTTGTGCAATATTGCACATGTTAGGATGATCTTACAGACCATCTCCGGGGAATATAGGAGGCTACCACCAGTGATGTCGAGGCACCGGAACCTTGACTTGAGGATGCCGAAGGTCCTCTCGACTATGCTGCGTCTCCTCCTGTGTGTCGTTGTAGGCACGCTCTGCAGCAGTACTCGGGTTGCCAATAGGTGTCATAATCCATGACTGGATGCCATACCCCTGATCAGCTGCAAGAGAAAATGAATGGGATCATGTTGATGTAGCTGGCCCTATTGAAATGACCTTTCATGGCAGTAGTTGTCTTGTGTTGTCTGTGAGTCTTTTGTGTTATAGTGTCGCATCCTGGGCTTGTAGGATGTACCATCTGCATTGTGTTGTTTCCTTGGCTGAACGAGTGTTTGCCTGCTGACCGTTTGTCAGCAGTATGTTTTGGGATTTGCAGTACAGTGTGCCCTCCCTAGCATTGTGACTTGTGATACAGGTGTCCCTGTGTCTTCACTGGGGGTGAGATGATAGTTCCATACAAAGGTTAAAATTTACAGTGTTGTTTACACGTTCATATCGATGTACCCTGGACATCCCATACCTTTAGACTTATGCAATGGATTCATGTAAACGCCATTGGGGCACTTACATTTTGCAAGGTGACATTTAGGCAACCCACTCCACACATTGTGATCTTTGACGTCTTAACATTAGGCTGTACAGTAATTTCAGATGTGTGACAGGTTCAATGGTGACCTAAGAAACATAGCTAGCGATGTCACGACCTCAGTGTGTTCCTGTTTACATGTTGCTGTTGTGGTGTATGTGTTGTGTGTCCTAGAGGGTTGCTGTGCAGTGTGTATATAAGTAGGTTTTTGTACTTACCAACAAGTAGTCCATTGCCATACCGTCCATCCTGGAAGTGTTCATTGATGGTGCAGTGACGGAAGATGAAGGAGTCATGGACACTCCCAGGATATTTAGCCACAATGTTGGTGATCAATCCCTGGTGATCGACAATGGCCTGCACGTTGATGGAATGTGTGTGCTTCCTGTTGCAGTAGAGTTGTTCAGTTGCAGCAGGTGGCACAAGCCGTACATGTGTGCAGTCGATTGCACCAAGGACATGTGGGAAGCCACTGACGAAGTAGAACCCCTGTTTTGTTTCCTGCTGCTTCTGCAGTGTGTTAGGGAAGCAGATGTGGCGGGGTGTAAATACAATGATGGCATCCAGTACTTTGGGCAAAAAGGCGGAGAATGATGGTTATGCCCGAAAGCATAAATACGACGCACGGCCGTTTAAGTCATTTTTTGGACGGGAACGCCTACCTTGCATATGATTAACGCAAGGTGGGTTTTTTGTCATCCGCGGGCTCGGGCGTCAAAGTTTAAATACGGGACAACTTTTGCACTGAATGTGTGTCAAAATTTTTGCCGCACATTCGGCGCAGTCGGAGTATAAATATGCCCCTATGACTCCCACAATGCACGAGCCCATCCACAACAAAACCTGCATTGTGCACGTCACATTACACCTCTTGAATGTATGACTACTGCACTAGCTACAGCAACTGGATGCTTTGACTGAGGACCACTACATGCCAATGACAGCAATGCCATAGTACTACCCAACGGAAAACTAGCCCAGACACAGACACAGCACTGTCACCAATCCAAGGGGCCACTCATCTAGCACCCTACCCTGAAATTAACCAATTCTGGCCATTGCAGTAGGGAGATATACTCCATGCACAACAAGTACAGACAGGACAAACAACCTTGCATACACACATACCCACCTCTCATATGGACACTGACGCACTGTACGGCCATTCCCAATCACATACCTAGCAAGCCAGAATGCCCATCAGCTAACAGGGCAAACCTGTCATGTGAAACATCACACAGGAAGACAACCAACCCACTGAGCTGGAGTGACCAGGCCTGATGCAAACACGTCCAAGGAGCAAGGGAATCATGTCTCAATCCACCATCCACAAACAGTGTAAGCAGTGCTGCACTTGTCAATGCCATTACTTGGAATCAAGTCAAGCCACTGTATGCATCAAACAATGAGACAACCAACTCACTCTATCCACAGTTGTCCCTGCCAGTGCCACCATAGAGAGGATACCAGAAACTGCCAGCCCTCCTTAGGATGAAAACCCCAGTGAGGACAACACTGCTGGATGTCTGAACAGAGATGACCTACCTGGCCCATTTGGGAGCCCTGGTCAGTCTACCACTCCCTGCCTCACCCGGCCCACACCAACCCCCTACCTTCTGGCAACAACTACGCAGCAAACCTTTTGTCCCAAAACCTCTGTCCCAGGGACTGTGTAATCATTAGTGTGCCCCACAGTACAAGGACCTGAGTCGATCCCTCATACCCAAGACAATGAAGGTCCAGGTGAAACTGGGAGTGGGCACACCATGCCCGGGGCACAGGCACATGGGGGCAGCGGGCATGGGTGGAAACCTGTGGGCCAGAGGATGGGGCAGCCAAGGAACTCACCTGACCAGGAAGCCATCTCCCAAGTCCTGGGAGCATATCAACTACAGGATGGGACAGATCATATTGATGATGGCGGACAACCAGAGGCTGCAGAGGGAATACCACCAGGAAGTCATGCAGCAGTGGCAGGCCCACAATGCCACCATGGCCTCCATTGTAGGGGTGCTCAGGGACCTCACCACATGCCTATTCCACTCACTAGCAGGCTCCTTCCACTAGCCACATCACATCATTACCCTCAATATCTGTGGCTGCTAGTGGAATGGATGCCCTGCCAGAGGAGGCACACACACCCCCACACACATGGACGTCCATCCAAACATCTGGCTGGAGCAGATGCAAGACAAAACCACTGACAGGAAGTGAGCCTCACATGATAGCTCTCCCTTGTGTGCCACTGACACACCTGTTGACTGTTTTAATGCCAAAACTCAATTTTCCCCTGGACACTAGACCTGTGTTACCTACAGCTGTGCCACCTACTTTCAGTATTTCCTCTACCATGGCCCCACTCATTATCTGTTTGTTACTCAAGCCACAATAAACACCATGGCACCTCTCATGTGCTAAAATCCACATTGTGCTTTGTAACCAACGGATACAGAACATGCATGCCACAAGCAATAGGTATGAGTGTCAAAGATAAACGGTGCTGGAATAACATGAGAACAGGAGTATGCAGGGCACATTGCACAATACGGGCCTGACCATGGGAGATGTGATGCATTCAACCTGCAGAAAGTACACATGTTAGACAGTATACATTGCAAGCCAGCACCTTACATGCAATCACCTCCTACAACACACACTTGGGGAAATAAACACATTACACCACCACTGATATCCCAAATCAAGAGGACCATAGATAAAAAACCTAGGTTGAACTTGCAGACCTGCAGATACATGGACAAACATATCTGTATGTTACTGGAAGTACTGATTGATGAGCTCAGCCAGTGACTCAACTCCACCTTCCTCATCTGCCTCCTCATCACTTTCCATGTCAGCATCACCAGCCACTGGTCCAGCTGCCTCCTCTTCATCAGCTAGTAAGGATATCCAACATCTCTATGCAGAGTAACAAAGTGTCTGGATCATAGCAAATCGCATCACCATCTCCCTAACTCTCTCCTAGTCTCCTATTCTCTCCTGTTCTGATTTACTTCCTGGTGTCAAGGGGTTTTATCCCATTTTCGTTGTACATTCCCCTAAAATTTGGTTGGATGAGGGGTTGCACCCCACTATTTCCCTCTGATAGAATTTCGATTACTTCATCAAATTTGTCACCCCATAACAGTTCTCACGTTGTTTATTGGTCCTTATGATTGACGTCTTTAGCGGATGGAATGTCCGGTATGATTTCATACTCTCGTGGTCCTTTGCACATCTTCAGTCAGTGGTTGATTGTCTGTATCGGTTAAGGCGACCTTGTACCTGCGAGTGGTCTACAGTGTTGCATTCAGCTAAAATGTTTCTACAAGCAAGGCGAATTTCATGAGAACGGGTCTACTACAGTTACACTCAGCTTCTAGTTTGGAGAAAAACAAGAGTTCATGTCCTTCAGCAAGTCAGCACACTGCACGTTAGAAAAACACATTTAATATAAAAGCCAGGCAGCTAGGCCTTGACTCATGCTAACTAAGGCCTAATGATTTATTAGCAAAACCCTAACGTATAACGTACTATTATTAGTTCAAAATCATCTCTTAATAAAACATTTTATAATTATTAATCAGTTTCATTAGTCCCCATATATATCGACGGCCACTCCCCGTGGGCACATTTCAAACACACGTTTTAGCAAAACATATTAATACATTTTCTATGCGGCATTATTACGCATTAGTTCATAAGCATTTCATGTTAATATTGATAAGTTACGCTGTCTCAGTCCCTCCTCCGATGACACTTGTCATCACACAAAACCTTTCCCTTCTCAACCTTTCATTTTTCTCATTATACGCATTTCGACATCATCCCCCGTGTGAATTTTCCCAAATTTCTTTGAACATTTTCTCCTTTTCTTTTTCTTCATTTATTTTCTTTCATTTTGCCAAATTTCTTTTAATTCTTTCATTAACTTTACATGATAACCATTATCCCAATAAACATATCAGGACTCTCAATAGACCCCCTAATATCTGTGCAAGAACCCCGTTCCAGATACTACTAAACCAATTCCCTACTTTGGTAATCCCTTTCCCAACTCTTTCCCATACTCCAGGTTCCTTCAGCTCCTTCAAATCTGCACTATCTTAGGTTAGTAAGCATACCGCTAATCTTTTGGCTGTTATCAGGAATGAACGCACAACAATGGCGCTCATTAAGCATCTTACAGGCTCCGCCACTCTTTGCTAAAAGAATGTCTAAAGCAAGCCGGTTTTGAAGAGTCATAGCTCTTTCCGCAGCAAGTTCACTATCCATCAGGAGTATAGCCCCTGTGAAGTTTGTCAGCATGTTATCCACAATAGTAGACAACTTTTGAATCTTTATGGAGTTTAAGATAACCCCTACTGAAGGAATTATGGGGGTCATTCTGACCTCGGCGGTAAAAGGCGCTTACCGCCGGTCAGAAGTCCGCCATTCTTCCGCCGCGGCTGCGGTAAACCGCCACGGTCATTCTGACCCACAACTTCCAAACCGCCAAAAACCCGACATCCACGGAAGGCCGCCTCATCAGCGGTCAGCGATAAACTGGAGATTACCAAACCTCCACCGTCACGCCAACACAAACACGCCCATGCCATTACGACCCACGAATCCACGCGGCGGTCTTTCAACCGCGGTATTCCATTGGCGGTACACACCGCCGCGCTCAAAATACACACACCTTTACAAAACACAGCCACATTGGACAATTCGAAATACACACACCTGATACACATACACACACCACACCCACACTTCCAATCAACTATAAAACACACACCCACATCACCCACAAACCCCCACTACTAGAAATTCAGAGAGAAGGCGAGAGAGAGAGAGAGAGAGAGCACAGCTATCGCAAACCCCAACACACAGAGGAACACAACATCATCACCCACACTACATCCACGCACAAAACACCACACACCACCACACACACCACACTCATCACCACAAACACCACCCCACACCACCCCATGGCACCCCAAAGACACCCCAGGTTCTCGGACCAAGAACTCAGGGTCATGGTGGAGGAAATAATCAGGGTAGAGCCCCAGCTATTCGGCACACAGGTGCAGCACACCACAATAGCCAGGAAGGCGGAGCTATGGCAAAGGATCGTCGACAGGGTCAACGCTGTGGGACAGCATCCCAGAAACCGGGAAGACATCCGAAAGCGCTGGAACAACCTTCCGGGGAAGGTGTGGTCGATGGTGTCAAGACACAACATCGCTGTGCAGAAGACTGGCGGCGGACCCCCACCCACTCCACCCGAATTCACATCATGGGAGCAAGAGGTCTTGAACATCCTGCATCCTGCGGGCCTCGCTGGAGTAGGCGGAGGAATGGACTCTGGTAAGTCTAATCCCAAATACTTCACCCCCCCCAACCACCAGCATGCCAACCTGCACCCCCACCCTCACCCCCAACCCCCAGCACACATCCTCCCTGCCAATGTCTCACCAGCACAACCCACCCAACACAACACCAATCCCTGAATGCCAACACAAACCATGGACACCCATCACCCAAGCATGACCACTGCACATACCCATCCCCCCCCCCAAAACCACCCTCACAACTCCTCCCACAAGGGAATGCCAGCACTGGGGGACAAGGGCACCCACAAATCGCACGCCATGGCACACACAGAAGCAATAACCATACTCTTTTACCCCTGCAGGGCCCGAACGCCAACACACCGGCCAGGAGGGTCCAGATTTGTCCATCCCGCCCCCAGAACAGGCCCCCAGTGATGACAGCAGCTCTGTCGACCTAGAACCTGATGACCAGCCCGGACCATCGGGGACCTCTGGACAGTCGGTTCACCACACACAGACACAGGCCACAGCAGACCCAACCCCCTCTGGGAATACCAGCACAGCTCCCACCCAGCGGGCCCATGCCTCTGTCTCCAGGACGCATCAATCAGCGGTGTGTCCGCCACTACAGGGCACCCAGGCTGACCCACCACCCCAACAACAACAGGGACCTGGGGGCAGTGGTAGTGGGCACACCGTCCAGGGGACAGAGGCCCGGGGAAACAGGGCAACTGGGAGGGCTGCTGTGCGAGAGTGGGTTGACCGGCCCAGGGAACCCACTCTCCAAGAGGCCCTCACCACCATCATGGGAGCATACCACCGCTCCCAGGAGACGATGGCGACGGTACTGGCCAGGTTCCAGGAGATCCAGGCACAGCAGGAGGAACGGTACATGGGGTTCAGAGACGAACTCCGGCACATCGGTACCGCAATGGGGACCATCGTCCTGGCCCTCAACCAGATAGTCACCACATTGCGGGACCATGTGGCACCCCAAAGGGCCCCTGTCACCAGCCCGGACGACGAACAGCCTACCACCTCCGCCGGCGCTAGTGGACAGGAGGCCCCCACACCACGACAGGCCACCAGAACCCCACCTCCTGCTGAAGATCAACCACCCCGCAAGCGGAACCTGAGATCACACAAGAAGACAGAGTAGGATGCCAAGACCCCTGCCAGCCTAAGATACCCCCTGATGTCATCCTACTGTCCCACATTGTCACCCTGTCCAACCTTGAACTGCCCCTGCTCCATCCTTCCACAGGCATATGGACATTGCACCTGTGCTACTGAGAACTGGACTCTGCCATGGACATTACTCCACCCCCACCCATCACTGTTTTACTATCATGGACCTATACGCAGCACTTAAAATAAATCACCAATTGCACTTCAAATGTCAGGAGTCTGCTTGTATTCTTTACAAATGTATTACACATAACGGTGCAATAATGTTCATTTACATTGTGATGACAACATACCAGTGTCAATAAGCATTAGTCCATGGGCAAACAAAGCAGAAGTCACGCTGTGGGTCATACAGCTCTGAAAAGGGAAGGAAAAGTCAAAAATCAGTGAAAAGGAACTGGGGGGAAACACAGAAAGTAGAGATGCAGGAGGCCAGAAGTAAATGTAAAATGGCGTGGGTGATTCTTACCTGGGTGCTACTGAAAATACTGTTGTATAACTGTGTCCCTGTTGTCCGTGTCGTCCCCGTCGTCTTCCTCCTCTTCACTCTCCACAGGCTCCACAGCTGCTACAACACCACCATCTGGACCATCCTCCTGCAGGAAAGGCACCTGGCGTCGCAATGCAAGATTGTGAAGCATACAGCAGGCCACGATGATATGACACACCTTCTTTGGTGAGTACATGAGGGATCCCCCTGTCATATGCAGGCACCTAAACCTGGCCTTCAGGACCCCGAAGGTCCGTTCTATAATCCTCCTAGTTCGCCCATGTGCCTCATTGTACCGTTCCTCTGCCCTGGTCCGGGGATTCCTCACTTGGGTCAATAGCCAAGGCAGGTTGGTGTAACCAGAGTCACCTATTAGCCACACACGGTGTCTCTGTAGCTGTTCCATCACATAAGGGATGCTGCTATTTCGCATGACATACGCGTCATGCACTGACCCAGGGAACTTGGCATTTACATGGGAGATGTACTGGTCAGCCAAACAGACCACCTGGACATTCATCGAATGGTAACTTTTTCTATTTCTGTACACCTGCTCATTGTCTTTTGGGGGTACTAAAGCCACATGGGTCCCATCAATGGCACCAATGATGTTGGGGATATGTCCAAGGGTATAGAAATCACCCTTCACAGTGGCCAAATCACCCTCCTCAGGGAAAACAATGTATCTCCGCATGTATTTCATCAGGGCAGACAACACTCTGGACAAAACCTTAGAAAACATAGGCTGAGACATCCCTGATGACATGGCCACTGTTGTCTGAAAAGACCCACTTGCCAAAAAATGGAGTACTGACAGCACCTGCACCAGAGGGGGAATCCCTGTGGGTTGGCGGATGGGGGACATCAGGTCTGGCTCCAGCTGGGCACACAGTTCATGTATAGTGGCTCGGTCAAGTCGGTATCAAAGTATAATATGTCGTTCTTCCATTGTCGACAGGTCCACCAGCGGTCGGTACACGGGAGGATTCATCCTTCTCCTCGCAAGTCCCAGCGGACGGTGCCTAGGAAGGACAACATTGAGCACAGAGTCAAGCAACCCTCAGGTTCGTTCCCACAGCTTGCACAGTACACGAATCGCTATGCATTGAAAGGCTTGTATGAGTGGCAATGCAAGGCCTAGGCCTGTGTGACGCAGTAGAAATCAGGCCATGTGGGCCCTTGAAATGGCGGCTGCCTGACCTGTGAAGTGTGACAGTGGGATGTGAGGTCACTGCACTGGCGTGGCTCACCGTGGCGGTAGGCGGTCGAAGACCGTGGCGCAAAGCAGCATTGGTTAACATTGAACCCTATGGGTCTCAGGAGCCAATGACGATGTGCGCCGGCGGTCGCGGTACGCACCGCCGCGGTACGCACTGCCGCGGGCGTGACCGCCATTTTCTATCTGCTTAATCACTCGAGACCTGATCATCCACAGGAGAGGACCTATACTGCAAGTGCTGCTGTGACCTCGGTCTGGAAGAGACAATGGCTGCTGCGACTGGGGAAAGGGCCCCTGCCTTCACTTCAGAAGAGTTGGAGAATCTTGTGGATGGGGTCCTACCCCAGTATGCGCTACTCTACGGTCCTCCAGACCAACAGGTAAGTACACTGGGTGCGCGTTGAATGGGCTATGCCTGGGTTGTGTATGGTGGATGTAAGATGGTGGGGTGGGGAGCGAATGAGGAATGCAAGGCACGACAGATGAGAGCATGTGCCACATGGCAGGGTTGGGGAGGGGGGGGCAATCACATCTAACATGCAGAAAAATGTTGAAATTTCCTTTCCCACCCTGTACATGTCAAATAGGTCAGCGCCCATCAGAAAGTCGACATTTGGCGTGCCATCGCCAAGGAAGTCTGGGCCCTAGGGGTCCACACAAGACGGGGCACCCACTGCCGAAAGAGGTGGGAGGACATCCGCTGCGGGACCAGGAAGACCGCCGAGTCACTGCTGGGGATGGCCTCCCAACGTAGGAGGGGTGCCAGTCGTACCTTGACCCCCCTGATGTCCCGGATCCTGGCGGTGGCCTACCCCGAATTGGATGGGCGCGTGAGGACATCACAGCAGACACAAGGGGTGAGTACCAGCACATACTGCTATCTTTACGCGCAGTGGAGGTGCCTGGGTGGGGGAGGAGGGCTGTGGGTGACATTAGGCCAGGGCGCTTTCTGTAGTGTAGTCCCCTCCTTTAGGCATGGCCCTGTGCCTCCGCCCCCCACCTCTGTAGGGTGCCAAGTACAGCAATCCATGGTCCAGCATCACCCATGTGCGCATATGTTGTCCATAGACCTGTTGGCCTAGTCACAAGTACTGAGTAGTGTACCCCGATTGCGCAGCGTAGTGCATGAGGCTCCTGTGTCTGTCCTCTCCGCCAACGGTGTTGACAATGCATGCACTCAACCTGTTTTTATTTCTCCCCCAACCTTTTTCTTTGTCTTCTTGTGCATGTGTGCATTAGCATCATCAGGCGGAGGAGAATTGGCATCGGAGCACGAGGGAGCTGCAACTCACAAGGCCCCGGTGGGCCATGGTACAGACACCGAGGTCACCAGTGATACGGAGTGCGAGGGGAGCACCACAACGGGGACCCGTGGTGACACCAGCGACACCGACACGTCCTCGGAAGGGAGCTCCCTAGCGGTGGCGGCAACATCCGGGCCCCCCGCCTCTACAGGTACAGCCGCCACCCAGCGCACCAGCTCCGCTCTCCCAGCAGCCCCTCAGCCTTCGCTCCGTGCCCGCTCGCCCAAGAAGGCGGGCATCTCCTTCGCCCCATGCACCTCAGGCCCTGCCCCTGTTACCCCTGATGCCCTCAGTGCGGAGGTCATTGACCTCCTACAGACCATCATTGTTGGGCAGTCTACCCTTTTGAATGCCATCCAGGGGGTAGAGAGGGAGGTGCATCGGAGCAATGCATACCTGGAGGGCATTCATTCGGGTCAGGCTGCCCATCAACGATCGTTCAATGCTCTGGCCTCAGCACTGACGGCAGCCATTGTCCCTGTTTCCAGCCTCCCTCTTCTAACTGCCTCCACCCTGTCTCTGTCTCCTGTTCCTCAGCCTATCCCATCCACACCATGAGACCACCCTGCACACACCTCCACACCCAAGGGCAGCTCATCCAGACATAAGCACCACAGATCACACAAGCATTCACCCAAGCAACACCCAGATGCAGACATGCCAACAGTCACTACCACCCCTGTGTCCCCCTCCTCCTCGTCTCCCACCTCCCTCCCTGTGACGTCTCCACTCACACCTGCATGCACACCACCATCAGCCAGTACTTCCATCACCAGCACACCCTCCAGTACAGTCCGCACACGTGCAGTCACCACCCCCACTGCCATTTACACGTCCCCTGTGTCCTCTCCCACTGTGTCTGTCACCCCCTCTTCCAAGACACACAAACGCAGGCAGCCACCCACCCAACAGCCAACCACCTCACGACAGCCTACGTCACAAGCACCTGCACCCAAAGATAGCACACCTGACTCTCCTACAACCACAACCTCTTCCTCCACTCCCATACCCACTACACCTACCCTTTACATTGGTCCTAAAAAACTTTACCTCTCCAAACTTAACCTCTTTGCCCCACCTGACCCACCCCCTCCATCTGCTAAGAGTCCCAAGAGCACCTCAGCCACCACCAGCCCTGCTTCAAGTGTCACCATTGTGCACGGGTTTTGGAGTCCACCCTTTCCCAGCACAGATACATCGGCCAGCAGCAAGGGAACAGCCAGCCCCCCCCCTGGGAAGAGGACCCGTAAAATCAGGGGCCGCCGCGAGAAGACTGACACGGCTGCTCCCAAGGAGCAAAGTCCTGGGCCGTCACCTGCCACAACATCCAGGGGAGGCAAGGGCCAGAGAGCCTCATCGAAGGAGGGCAAGGGCAGCAGGGCGGAGAAGTCAGCCAGCAGGGGCGCGGATCAGGAGGGCCCCACAAGCCCCATCCCGGGTGTGAGGGAGGACACCCAAGGGCCCAGGACTCCGTCACAGAAGGGTCCAGCAACTGCACGGTCGGAGGGCGACTAAGCAGGGAGTCCTGGCCAGGTCTGGCTCCCTTGGATGACTGGACAAGCACCGCTGAAGAGGGCCCCGCCGTGCAGAAAGGCACTGCTGAAGAGGGCCCCGCCGTGCAGAAAGGCACCGCTGAAGAGGGCCCCGCCGTGCAGATAGACACCGCTGAAGAGGGCCCGCCGTGCAGAAAGACACAGCTGAAGAGGGCCCCGCAGTGCAGAAATGCACCGCTGAAGAAGGCCCCGCCGTGCAGAAAGGCACCGCTGAAGAGGGCCCCGCCGTGCAGAAAGACACCGCTGAAGAGGGCCCCGCCGTGCAGAAAGGCACCGCTGAAGAGGGCCCCGCCGTGCAAAAAGGCACCGCTCTGCTGGGCCCCGCCGTCTCAAGCACCGCTCCGCTGGGCCCTTCCTGTCAAGCACCGCTCCGCTGGGCCCCTTCCTGTCAAGCACCGCTCCGCTGGGCCCTTCCTGTCAAGCACCGCTCCGCTGTGCCCCGCCGTCTCAAGCACCGCTCCGCTGGGCCCCGCTGGGCCCCGCTGTCTCAAGCACTGCTCCGCTGGGCCCTTCCTGTCAAGCACCGCTCTGCTGGGCCCCGCCGTCTCAAGCACCGCTCCGCTGGGCCCTTCCCGTCAAGCACCACTCCGCTGGGCCCCGGCGTCTCAAGCACCGCTCCGCTGGGCCCCGCCGTCTCAAGCACCGCTCCGCTGGGCACTTCCTGTCAAACACCGCTCCGCTGGGCCCCGCCGTCTCAAGCACCGCTCCGCTGGGCCCTTCCTGTCAAGCACCGCTCCGCTGGGCCCCGCCGTCTCAAGCACCGCTCCGCTGGGCCCTTCCTGTCAAGCACCGCTCCGCTGGGCCCTGCCGCCTCAAGCACCGCTCCGCTGGGCCCCACCGTCTCAAGCACCGCTCCGCTGGGCCCTTCCTGTCAAGCACCGCTCCGCTGGGCCCCGCCGTCTCAAGCACCACTCCGCTGGGCCCCGCCGTCTCAAGCACCGCTCCGCTGGGCCCTTCCTGTCAAGCACCGCTCCGCTGGGCCCTTCCTGTCAAGCACCGCTCCGCTGGGCCCCGCCGTCTCAAGCACCGCTCCGCTGGGCCCTTCCTGTCAAGCACCGCTCCGCTGGGCCCCGCCGTCTCAAGCACCGCTCCGCTGGGCCCTTCCTGTCAAACACCGCTCCGCTGGGCCCCGCCGTCTCAAGCACCGCTCCGCTGGGCCCTTCCTGTCAAGCACCGCTCCGCTGGGCCCCGCCGTCTCAAGCACCGCTCCGCTGGGCCCTTCCTGTCAAGCACCGCTCCGCTGGGCCCCGCCGTCTCAAGCACCGCTCCCCTGGGCCCTTCCTGTCAAGCACCGCTCCGCTGGGCCCCGCCATCTCAAGCACCGCTCCGCTGGGCCCTTCCTGTCAAGCACCGCTCCGCTGGGCCCCGCCGTCTCAAGCACCGCTCCGCTGGGCCCCGCCGTCTCAAGCACCGCTCCGCTGGTCCCTTCCTGTCAAGCACCGCTCCGCTGGGCCCCTTCCTGTCAAGCACCGCTCCGTTGGGCCCTTCCTGTCAAGCACTGCTCCGCTGGGCCCCGCCATCTCAAGCACCGCTCCGCTGGGCCCTTCCTGTCAAGCACCGCTCCGCTGGGCCCCTTCCTGTCAAGCACCGCTCCGCTGGGCCCCTTCCTGTCAAGCACCGCTCCGCTGGGCCCTTCCTGTCAAGCACCGCTCCGCTGGGCCCTTCCTGTCAAGCACCGCTCCGCTGGGCCCCGCCATCTCAAGCACCGCTCCGCTGGGCCCTTCCCGTCAAGCACCGCTCCGCTGGGCCCCGCCGTCTCAAGCACTGCTCCGCTGGGCCCTTCCTGTTAAGCACCGCTCCGCTGGGCCCCGCCGTCTCAAGCACCGCTCTGCTGGGCCCTTCCTGTCAAGCACTGCTCCGCTGGGCCCCGCCGTCTCAAGCACCGCTCCGCTGGGCCCCGCCGTCTCAAGCACCGCTCCGCTGGGCCCTTCCTGTCAAGCACCACTCCGCTGGGCCCCGCCATCTCAAGCACCGCTCCGCTGGGCCCCGCCGTCTCAAGCACCGCTCCGCTGGTCCCTTCCTGTCAAGCACCGCTCCGCTGGGCCCCTTCCTGTCAAGCACCGCTCCGCTGAGCCCTTTCTGTCAAGCACCGCTCCGCTGGGCCCCGCCGTCTCAAGCACCGCTCCGCTGGGCCCCGCCGTCTCAAGCACCGCTCCGCTGGGCCCTTCCTGTCAAGCACCGCTCCGCTGGGCCCCTTCCTGTCAAGCTCCGCTGGGCCCTTCCTGTCAAGCACCGCTCTGCTGGGCCCCGCCGTCTCAAGCACCGCTCTGCTGGGCCCTGCCGTCTCAAGCACCGCTCCGCTGAGCCCCGCCGTCTCAAGCACCGCTCCGCTGGGCCCTTCCTGTCAAGCACCGCTCCGCTGGACCCTTCCTGTCAAGCACCGCTGGCCCATTGGCAGTCCCGGTTCTGTGTCGGGCAGGCCTTCACGACGCACTCTGCCCACCATGCCTCCTCCATGACCAGTGGTCTCTGTAATCCACCTGATGGACTGTGGCTTTGCACTCCCCAGGATGTAACAGTGGGCAATCCACCCACTGTAGAGACTTGTGAGACTGTGACTTTGCACTCCCCAGGATGGCACAGTGGGCAACCCACCCACTGTAGAGACTTGTGAGACTGTGGCTTTGCACTCCCCAGGATGGCACAGTGGGCAACCCACCCACTGTAGAGACTTGTGAGACTGTGGCTTTGCACTCCCCAGGATGGCACAGTGGGCAACCCACCCACTGTAGAGACTTGTGAGACTGTGGCTTTGCACTCCCCAGGATGGCACAGTGGGCAATCCACCCACTGTAGAGACCTGTGAGACTGTGGCTTTGCACTCCCCAGGATGGCACAGTGGGCATGGTGGACCCTTTGTGGATCTGGCGTCGTGGACTCATGTGGCTGAGGTGCCCCCCCTTCCCTTCCCCCTGAGGTGCCGGTAGTTTTGTCATATGATGCCCCAGCAGTTTCTCTCCAACGGACTCAGGTCTCCTGTGTGGGCTTTGCCCATGTGTTGATACACTTTGGCCCACGGACAGTGGAAATTTAGGTGACTGTGCAGGACTTATTGCCTATGTTTATCGGTTTCGATATTTTCTTACTTGATTTTTTACAATTCATATTGCTATTTTACCATGACTTCAAAGAACCTCTTATATACATAAATGTTGTTTCTCACTTTAATTATGTCTTTGCATTCTTCCGGGGGGTTTGGGTGCTGTCACTGTGACTTGGTGCTCTGCATTGGTGTGTAGATAGTTGGGGGGGGGGGTCGCATATGTGTGTGCCCGTAAGCTTTCCTCCTCCCCCCTCCCCTGTGTCGTAGGTGCAGTACTCACTGTTGTCGTCTGCGCCGGCGTTCGTACTCGTGGTAGATGAGCAGGTAGACAATAGCCGGTAGGATGTGTAATTCGGGCTCCATGCTGTCCTCCTTCCTCGTGGAGTGTGTATAGGTGAGCATTTTCCCATTCGTAGTCTGTTTCCGCCGTGTTTTTATCGGCGGAGCTCCCGCCCCGGAAAAGGTGGCGGATTGGTGAGTTGTGATAGGGTGGGCTGTACATTGTCTGCCGCCTGGCTGTTGGCGGTGACTGCCGAGCTGTTTGTCTGTCCCGCCGTGGCGGTCGGAGTGTTAAAGTGGCGGGCTGTGTTGGCGGTTCCCGCCAGGGTCAGAATACCTTTTTTTTGACCGCCTGCCTGTTGGCGGGTTGGCCGCCGCTTTATCACCGGCCGCCAGGGTTGGAATGACCCCCTATGTCTCCAAATATGTCAACAACGACAGCAGCCGCTGTCTCTCTCGTTTGTCTACTATGTTGTAATTCAGACATTTTAAGAATTTGCTTTAAGTCATTAATCTGGTAAATCTTTGGGAAAACTATTCCCAAATAACATGTCCCATACCATCCTTTAGGAAGACGGTAATAAGCATTAAGCCCACATATGTAATAGATCCCAGGGATCGCTGGATCCAGTCCATTTAACATGAATGTCCATTTACTCTGAAACAAAAAACATGCCTCCATTCACTCGTTCCCACAAATATAGTATCAAGCTCAGATTTTGGCCTATATATACAAAGCCTACCTACATGCAGTGCGTCTATAGCTAACTTGCCCTGTGTCTTTATTGCAGTATAAGCATAGTCATTTGCAAGCGTGCGTTTTTCTAATCCCTTTTCTAGCCTTTCCTTTAATGCCTTTCGTCTATCATCAGTGTGATCTAAGAAGCTTGTTTCTACAGGTGTTAGTAAGCAGGTTAGATTATTGCAATGCGCATAAGCTGTCCCAAATGTCACTGTCGGCTCAAAGAAACCCCTAACTAATTTTATGCTATGTTCATTAGCTAATTTGTTTAAAAACTCAATCACAGGCACAAAGGAGAATGCTACATCTAAGTTAGAGTAGAAGTATTGCACATGTTATTGATCATAGAATCTTATTAACAGCAAACTACAACTTATCCTGTAGGTTAATGGCAGACTATGGTAAGTAACCCCTTCTTGTACTGATGAAGGAATCTTTGTGCACACATAACAATTCTTTGAATCCATTGTTTCAACATACTCATTCAGCAAGTGATGGATGACTTTAGTAGATAGTTCCCCGTTTGGATTAGTTCCCTCATGCAAGTGTTTTGCATCCTGCTCAAACTTCTCCCATGGTGTTAATGTAGTAGTCTCAGGATTTGAAGCATTGTTAGTCAATTTCTTATCCACCAATGGCATTCCCATAATTACACCTATAATTATTATTGCTCATACAGTAGCCAAAACAGCACCCAACCAACCACACATCCTACCCTTATTACTATTACCTCTAGTGTAACTCATGATCTGTAAAGAATCAGATAGCAGAATAATACAAAACAAACAATCAACTTGAGGACAATATAAAGCTCTCTTTTTCTTTTTTTTCTTTTTTTTCTTTCTGTGCAACAAGTCTCTCTCTCTCTCTTTGCGAGTATTTACAGTGTTTCACTCACTCCAGGACCCCTTTGTCAAATCAGGTTAGCAGCTTGTCATAATCAGTTCTTCAAAGTCAATTCAGGTTAACAGTGTCACATCCGGTAATTTATCAGTCTCTTTTTTCTCCGCTTTTCAGCTTTCAATTGTAATTTCAACTTAACACGGTCTCTTTCTAAGGTTAAATTCAGGAGCTGTAGTATTGACCTGGAACCTCTTGATCAAAACAAAACACCAAGAATTCTTGTTGCCATTCAGCTGATGTTGCATACACCCATTCCGGACCTGCGTACCTTTTATTTGCAACTCTCTTTCCTTTCAGTTTACGTTCACTTTGCAACTCTCCTTCACTGAGATCCTCTTGTCTAGTTGTGTCAACTTCTTCCTCTATTGTTTCACTAGGGACCACTTTCTCTCTTGCAGCTTGTGGCTTTGGCCAGTTATCCCCTTTATGTGTTTTCTTCCTGCTTGGCCTTTCAGAACGTTGAACAGCACCCTCCTCTTGTGCTATGGTGTTTTCTCTTGATGGCCCTGCAAGCGGCTTAGGAGGACGCCTTGACTTCCCTCTGCCTATTCTCCCTCGCCTTCAGGGTCTGTTACAGGCTCAACTTCAAATCCGTACCCGTCTACTTCTGGGAGAACCTCTCTTTGCGACGGTTCTCCTGTTACCTCAACTGAGATAGGCTCACAGTCACCCCTCTGGAACTCGCTTTAAGTGACTAAGCCGTCCTCAGCGGGCTCTCCTTCAGTCTCAGTTCCCCTTTGAATACTCTCCGGCCCTGAGACTTCCTTTTCTGCAGCTGTTGTTTTGGACACTTCAAGTTCCTCATCAGTTGGACACGTCACCTTCTTTGTGTGACTGGCATGTATCCAATTCAGAAGACCTGCACATTTCACAGCAGTAGTTGTTGTCAGTATTACTTGATATGGCCCCTTCCAACGCGGCTCCAAACACGACTTCCTCACGTGTTTCTTGACAACCACCCAGTCACCCGCTTTCAGGGTGTGACCTGGATCACTTACCGGTGGCAATGTGGTAGCCTCCACCTGGTGAGAAAAAGAGCAGACCACATCAGCCAGACCCTTGCAGTAGTCCAACACCATATCATCTGTGATATTCACAAGAGCATTTGCAGGCACTGCGGGCAATCGCATAGCTCGACCCATTAGAATCTCGTGTGGAGATAGTCCTGTCTTCTTGTCAGGTGTGTTTCTCATTGACATCAGTACTAAGGGCAATGCATCTGGCCACTTCAAATTGGTAGCTGAGCAAATTTTTGCCATTCTCGGCTTCAAGGTACCATTCATCTGTTCCACTAGTCCTGATGCTTCAGGGCGATAGCTACAATGCAGCTTCTGCTCAATGTTCAATGCAGCACACAAGAGCTTAATCACCTCATTTTCGAAGTGTCTGCCACTATCTGATTCTAAAGAGATTGGGAATCCGATACGTGGTATTAACTCCCTAAGCAGCAGCTTTGCTACTGTGAGGCTGTCATTTCCACGTGTAGGGTAAGCTTCAATCCAGTGCCTGAAAAAGGACACAATCACCAACACATACCTCAGTCCTCCACACACAGGCATTTCAATGAAGTCCATCTGCATCCTGCTAAATGGACCACCAGCTCTCCCAACGTGGCTCTATTTACCACAGTCCCTTTTTCTGCATTCATCTGCTGACAGGTGATGCACCTGTGACAGATAACCTCTACAGCTAGTCTGAATTCTGGATTGAACCAATTGATTTTGAACAGCCTGATCATTGCGTCTCTCCCTACATGTGCTTTGCCATGATAAAACCTTGCAAACTGTGACAGAAGACTGTTTGGCAAAACCATTTCCCCCTCTTTTGAGACCCATAAATCATCAGCTCTCTGTACACATTGCATTCTTTGCCAGGAGCGTTTCACCTCTTTGCTGGCATGTCCCTGCATTGATTTTAGTCCATCTAATGTGTCAACCACCCTTAATGCAAAGTTTAAATATGTTTTGTTTTCATTTTCAGGTAACAATTCCCACTGATCTCGAAACGATATACAGTTCAATGCACAAAAACTTGCGACTTGGTATGCATATCCATTTCCCACTGACACAAAGTCTTGTGACTTAACATGAGCATTTCATTTCACCACGGCAATTTCAAGAGGTAACTGAATCGCAAGCAACAAATCCTTAATCTTTTCGCCATTTTTCACTGGTGAACTGGAAGAGGTCATGAAACCCCTTTTGACCATAACTGGCCAAAGTCATGTACAATTCCAAATCCGTATCTGCTGTCAGTATAGATCTTGACTTTCAGGTTTTCAGCTGTGTGGCATGCCTTAGTAAGGGCAATTAGTTCAGCCACTTGAGCAGAGTACACTCTTTCGAGCCAGGAAACTTCTAAAATACTGGTGATTGTACACACGGCATATCCAGCTCTCAGTACTCCTACTGAGTCTCTCAAGCATGAACCATCAACAAACATAATGTCGTCATTTTCTTCCAATTGGGTATCTTTAATGTCACGTCTTGGTTTGGTGCATAGTTCTGTTACCTCAAGACAATCATGTTCTACTTCCTCAGCATCATTAATGTATGCATTATCAATAGGAAGTAAAGTTGCCGGGTTCAATACAGTACATCTCTTGAGGGACACATTTGGAGTCCCTTGAGGGACACATTTGGAGACCCCAGTATAATGATCTCGTACTTTGTCAACCTCGCATTTGTCATGTGCTGCGTCTTAGTTCGGGTTAACAGAATTTTGGCTGAATGGGGAACCATTACGGTTAAAGGATGTCCCATCACTATTCCTTCACACTGTGTGAGGCTTTGACCAACTGCAGCAACTGCACGCAAACAACCCGGTAAGGCTGCTGCGACTGGGTCCAAAGTAGCTGAAAAATATGCTACTGGGCGGTTTGCATCTCTATGGACCTGTGTCAAGACAGACAAAGAACAAGCATCACGTTCATGACAAAACAGTATGAAGGGCTTCGTGTAATCAGGCATACCTAAAGCTGATGCCCTGCACATGCTTTCCCTCAATTCCATGAATGCCTCCATGTCTTTCTTGGACATGGTTATGGTACCCAAGTCATCCTGAATTTCCTTAAGTGTCAATTTGGCCAATGAATTAAACATAATCGAGAAGTTGGGAATCCACTGACGACAGTAGCCCACCATTCCCAAAAACATTCTGACATCTCTCTTGGTTGTCGGGGGATTCATCTGCAGAATGGCTGTCACTCTTTCTTTGGATATTTTTCTTGACCCTTTTTCAATCAGGTGACTTAAGTACTTCACCTCTCTCTGACAGTATTGCAGCTTCTTTGGGGACACTTTGGGGGTCATTCTGACCCCGGCGGGCGGCGGGAGCCGCCCGCCTGGAGGGAACCGCCAGAATACCGCTGCGCGGTCAAAAGACCGCCGCGGTTATTCTGGGTTTCCCACTGGGCTGGCGGGCGACCGCCAAAAGGCCGCCCGCCAGCCCAGTAGGAAACAGCCCTCCATGAGGATGCCGGCTCCGAATGGAGCCGGCGGAGTGGAGGATGTGCGACGGGTGCAGTAGCACCCGTCGCAAATTTCAGTGTCTGCTGAGCAGACACTGAAATTCAAAGTGGGGCCCTCTTACGGGGGCCCCTGCAGTGCCCATGCCACCATGCCAATGGCATGGGCACTGCAGGGGCCCCCAGGGGCCCCACGACACCCCTCACCGCCATCCTGTTCCTGGCGGGCGGAACCGCCAGGAACAGGATGGCGGTGAGGGGGTCGGAATCCCCATGGCGGCGCAGCAAGCTGCGCTGCCATGGCGGATTCCCATGGGCAGCGGAAAGTCGGCGGTACACCGCCGACTTTCCGTTTCTGGCCGCGGCTGTACCGCCGCGGTCAGAATGCCTGGCGGAGCAACGCCAGCCTGTTGGCGGTGCTACCGCCGACCCCGGCCCCGGCGGTCCTTGACCGCCGGGGTCAGAATGACCCCCTTTATGTCCATTCTTTCCCAAATGGTACAATAAGGCAATTGTGTCGTACCTGCAGTCATCTTTTGTCCTGGACGCAATCAACAAATCATCAATATACTGCACTAGAGTCAAACTGAAAGGCAGTTCCAATGACTCCAAGTCCTTCTTCAGTATCTGATTGAAGATGGAAGGTGACTCAGAAAACCCTTGAGGAATTCTGCACCAACTGTACACCTTATCCAGGAATTTGAAACTGAAGAGAAATCGGCTGTCCTCATGAAGAGGCACCAAAAAGAATGATTGAGACAGGTCCACAGCTGTGAACCATTCTGCATCACACAGAACCTGAAACATAATCACTGCTGGATTTGGCACTATGGGGCAGCATTTTACCACAATCTTGTTTATTTTCCTGAAGTCCTACACAATTCTAACCTTCCCACAAAGCTTTTTCAGACCCATTATTGGTGAATTACATGGACTACTCAACACTTCTTTCAGAACCCCTTGCTTCACAAAATCTGCAATTATTTGTGCTACTTGAATAAGGACATCTTGTGCCATGTGGTACTGCGGTACCTGAGGAAACACTGCATTCGGCTTTACCTGTACTTTGACCGGTTCTACTCCTTTTATTAGTCCCACTTCCTTTCCTGTATTGTCCCACACTTTCTCTGTTACTGTTCCCTGCAACTCGGGTGGTAAGTCATTTACTGTAAGCATTGGGAATAATGTTATCAAAGGGTATTCCTCATTTGCAATCTCCGTCTCTAACTCTGGGAATTGTCCATCGTCCCCTTCATCATCACTGTTAGTCTGCACTTCAATCCCTTCATTGGAACAGGTAATTGAACACCTCATTTTGCACAGTAAGTCTGTTCCCAGCAGGGATACGGGACTCGAATCACAGACTACAAATGTATGTAATCCCTGAAAGTTGCCAATTTCAACTTGGACCGGGTCTGTAATCGGATTTGTCAGGAACTGATTTGCTACTCCTACCACTCTTATGGTACGCCCTGAAAGTGGCAATTTCAGACCCTCTGCACTTCTGACTGTAGAGCGTGTAGCTCCCGTATCAACTAGGAATTGAACCTTATGACCCATTACCTTCCCTTCTGCATAGGGTCCCCTCTGATCTACTTTTTTTTTTCAAATATATTTTTATTAACTGTTTGCTGTTTTACATATGTAGGTCTATTTACAGTAACATTTTGTCCTTATTATACATTTCTACTAATTGAGCCGCATCTTTGTTCTGCTTTGCTTGCAATGTGTTTCACAATTACCTGTTCATTTCAGTAATATTATAATATTTATACATCATTGTTTCCAGCTCTTAATCAATCCGTTTTTATGGTGTCAGTTCTTTCAGTGCCCCTTGTTACTTTTTATATTTGTGACCTAATAACAGACTTAACTCTTCTACAAACTGTAAATAAACTTATTGGCTTATGTGGGTGGATCTGCTTAATTTCCAAAAGGGAGGGCTGTCAGGGCGTTTCATGTTATATATGAGTGGCCTATATTCCGTTCCCCTCCCTCCTCTATTTTTTTTAAAAGTTATTGTGTCCTGTCCCCCCGCACTCTCCCTCCCCACGTCTAGGCTGGCGGGGCGTCTGGTGTTCCTCCCATCATGGTTTCAGGAACCTTTCCCTACCAGCATATCTGTTGGACTTTTCAGATAGTTCATCCCACCCCCTCAGGTGCTATCGGTCTCTTCGTTAGGTCATCCCAGTTTGTCACTAGGTTTTCCCACTCCGGAGCGATGGGGGTCTGGCGAACTCCCCTGGCCACCTCGGCCTTAAGGACCTACAGCTCAACTCTGGACCATCTTGTGACATCGCCTCTCCACTCTGTCAGAGAGGGGGGCGCGGGAGACTTCCATCCCTTCGTAATCAGTCTTTTATAGAGGGCTAGGAAAGGGTCAAGAAAACGACCCCCAACCCTGCTCCATTTGACGCCGGCTCTAAGGCCCAATAGACACATGGCGGGGGTTGGCTGAAGCTCCGACCCGAACAGCTCCGTGAGGGTTGCCATCATCGCGTTCCAACCCCTCTGGAGTGTCGTGCATCCCCACATCATATGATCAAAGTCGGGCTCTCCGTCCCCACATCTAGGGCATGTCCTGGGTACCCCCCCATATATGCGGTGCAGCCGTTGAGGAGTAAGGTATGTTCTGTGTAGGTAGTTGTATTGGATATATCTCAGCCTCGTGTTGCGTGAGATCATCCTAGGATAAGCTAGTGCCCTGGTCCACTCTGACTCGGACAGATCCCGCCCAATTGTCTTCACCCATTTTTCTCTTAGGGATTGCAGGGGGTCCACAGCTGCCTCTATTTGGGCCCGGTATATTTTTGCAATCAAGTGAGGTTCCTCTCCTGCTGTCAACAAGAGGTGCAACACCCCGTGAATAGTGGGTTCCGCGTTGATCGTGACACAATGATCCTTCAGGGTGTGCACCAGCCTCCTGAAGAGTAAAAATTGTCCTTGCGGCACTCCCCCCCTGCTACATCAGTGAAGCTCCTTAGCACCCCCTCCGTAAATAGCCCCCCCACAGTCACTATCCCTGCTCTCGTCCATGGTCCCAATCCCAGCCCCCCTCGCTCCCCCGCACCCGGGTCCAGAGCGACGGCTGCCAGTGGCAGAGCGGGAGAGTACGGTGGCCCCACCCCAGTCCTCCTCTCGCACTGTTTCCAGCATTTCATCGCCACATTGCACATTATGTTGTCTCTTATGGGGGCAATCTTCCTGCCCGCCATATTTGCTGCTATCAGAGCTGTGTCTATTTCACCGTGTGCGGTAGCCAGGTCCAGCTGTCCCCTACCCGCTAGCCAGCCGGCCACCCATTGTAACTGGGATGCCAGGTAATAAGCCTCGAAGTCAGGGGCACTCAGACCCCCCAGATGTGTCGGTCTGCAGATGGTCGAGAGCGCCGTTCTCCTGCGACCCTCATCCCATATCAGCTCTCTGAGCAGGGCGTTCAACTCTCGGAACCATGCAGAGGGGACCTGTAGTGGTAAGTTAGCAAAGTAGTAGAGGAGGCGTGGAAGCATGATCATTTTTGAGAGCGCCACTCTGGCCATGATTGTTAGTTTCAATGATCTCCAGAACCCCACGAGGAGCGCAGGGACCTGAGTGTCCTACCAAGATTACCGTCCCTAAGGTCGCTCAATTCGTGAAATATTTGTATGCCCAGGTATCTGAAGGTCCGCGGGGCCCAGTTTACATCAGCTGGGCACGCATCGGGGCGCGCACTGTCTAACATCACGGGGAACACATATGTTTTCCTCCGATTAAGTCGGAGTCCAGATAGGCCCCGAAGTCTTCCAATATCCCCAGTGCCCACGTGAGTCCTCTTGTCCCGTCCCTCAGGTAGAGAAGTATATCATCTGCATACAGAGAAACAATATGCTCAGTCGGACCCCAAACGATTCCCTTGCCCATGCCTTCACACCGCAGCTGCGACGCCAGGGGCTCAATTGCCAGGGCAAACAGTAGTGAGGATAAGGGGCAACCCTGCCTAGTTCCCCTGTATACTGGGTATGCACTGGAAATCGTCCTTCCGGTCTTAACTCTTGCTAGTGGGGATGAGTACAACAAGTCCACCCATTTCACCCACTCCTCCCCCAGCCCCATTTTGAGCATCACAGTCCTTAAATAGTCACACCTGATAGAGTCGAAGGCCTTCTCGAAGTCCACCGCGAGTAAGACCCCCGCTGACGGCCTCAGGTCCCTGAGCATGTGCAAAATCGTAAAGACCCGTCTCAGGTTCTGGGAGCTACTACGGCCGGGGACAAAGCCATTCTGGTCAGCATGCACTAACTTGGTCATAAGGTCAGCCGAGCAGCCATGATCTTGCTAAGAATTTTGAAGTTGCTGTTTAGCATTGATAAGGGCCTAAAGTCCGTCACCGAAGCTTCCCTGTCTTTTGTCTTTGGGAGCGGCACCACCAAAGCCTACCGCAGTGTGCGCAGCAGCTCTCCATATTGCAGTGCCTCCGCGTACATCCCTGTCAGTTGGGGAGCCAGCAGCGACTTGTATTTTTTATAAAAATCCATGGGGAGACCGTCTGTTCCTGGGGTCTTTCCAGGTGCTAACTGCGCTATTGCTTCGTTTACTTCCTACACCGATACTGGTCCCCCCAGGCTGTCTCTCTCCTCTGCACTCAGTGTTGGTAGTGGAGTTTGCTGTAAGTACCTATCAAAGGACTCCGTCTGCAGTTCGTTGGGTTTCCCGTCCAACTGCGTATAGTATTCCCTGAATGCGTCATTTATGGGGCCTGGCCTGAGCCTGCGAGATCCCTCCCCATCTATCACACATGTGATAGGCTCACCCTGTCCCCCTGGGCGGACCAGCCATGCCAGCAGTCTCCCCGATCTCCCCTCTTCCGCCTGCAGGGATGCTAAGTATTTTTGCCTATCGTGGCACCGGAGCTGCTCTTCAATACAGGAGTGCTCCCTGCGGGCAAGGTTATATTCTTCATTCTCCTGAGCTGTCTTCCCCTGTCCCAACTCCCCCTCATGCATATCCCTCTCCAGGGCGTTCAGTTCCTTTTCAAGTGTGCGCCTCACCCCCACCGACTGCCCCAAACAGAAGCCCCTCGTCACCACTTTGAGTGCCTCCTACTCCAAGGCCCTGGAGGGGGTGGACCCATTGTTCGTCTCAATATATTCTGCCAGGTGACCGTGTAGGGCCTCTCTGTACGCCTGGTCCTCAAGTGCTGAGGGAGACAGTCTCCATGACGGTATGGGGGGTCTATCCTCCGACACCCTCATTGTTATTAGCAAAGGATTGTGGTCAGACAAGGTGCGGACTAAATATTCCGAGCATGTCATATTATTTATCGGGCCTGCAGTGCAGACTACCCTGTCAATTCTGGTGTGCACTCGGTGGAGACCCGAGTAGTAAGAGTAATCTCTAGCAGTTGGGTGATGCACTCGCCAGATGTCCGACAACCCCCACGTGTCCAACCACTCGCTCAACCTTTTGGCTGTTTTAATTGTCGCTGCCCCCTGTAGCGGCGGGGTGGACCTGTCCATATTTGTGTCTAGCACTGCGTTAAAATCCCCCCCCACTAACAGTTTTCCGGCGCATTGGCGTGTGAGGTGTCTCGACAGGCTCGACATGAAGGGTACCTGGTCTTGGTTGGGGGCATAAATGCAGCTTAAGACTATCGTATTTCCATGTAGCCTCCCTTCTAATATCATGAATCTTCCCTCTCGGTCTATGTTGGAAGAGGTCATTGTGAAGGGGACCCCCGCTCTGATCCATACTAATGCACCTCTTGCGTAGGCTGAGTATTCCGATGCAAACACCGGCCCCCTCCACCTGCGTCTTAGCTTCTCTCCCTCCCCAGGCGCCATGTGAGTTTCCTGCAGTAATGCCACCTGTACACCCCTTCTCTTTAAATAGGAGAGTATTTTGTGCCTTTTAGCTGGTGTGTCCATCCCCCTAACGTTCAAGGTCAAGATATTGTAATCCACCATTTCATAATATCAGTCTGGTGACATTGTCCCCGGTACTCCCAAGCCTCGGAGTTGTTTTTCCACATTTTCATGCCTTTGCCACAATCTAATTCCGCCACCCACTTTCCCATATTAACTTGTAACTGTGTATCCCAACTCCCGATCCCCAGGGCACCTCTTAACTTGTTGGCTGCCCAGAACACTGCGCAACAGTGCAACTTGTTCAACTTCTTATCAGCAGTACTCGCCATTTTGTTAGATAGGCGAGGTTCTGGTCCGGGGGGTGGCCAAGTCCGGAGGGGCCGCTATTTCACATGACATGCCCTGTCTCCGGTGCCTTCCGCAGGCCCAGCCTGGCCAAGTTCGTCAGCCGTTTGTGGGGTCACCTTTGGGGCTGGGCTGAATGTTCCAGGTCTTCCGCAGAGGACACCAGCGTGTCGTCCGTTTCATCCCCAGAACCTTCCTGGGGGGATGCCTCACCACCCATGCGTGCCGCTGCTTCCAGTGCTTCCTTCCTGCCTTTCTCTTTCTGTGTTTGTGTAGGCGCCAGTCGTCTACGGTCTCTGGACTTCCTTCCCTTCAGAGCTCGGCGAGCCCTACTCCCAGTCGGGCCCTCTCCTGTGGAACCTCCCGCCTGGGAGCTATGTGACTCCAGCCATTCCCACGCCTCCTCAAGGGATTGGAGGAACGTTGTCTTCCCTTCAAGCATCACTCTTAATCTGGCTGGGTAGAGTAGCGAGTACTGGATTCCTTCCTCCCTTAGGGCTCTCTTGACTGTCAGAAACGAAGTTCGCTTATTATGTACCTCCAGGGTGAAGTCCGGGAATAGTGTCACCTCCCCGTTGCGACTTTAAATGGGCCAGATTCCCTGGCCCTCTGCAGGAGGGTGTCCCTGTCTCTGTAGTGTAAGAGTTTAGCTATCACGGCCCGGGGGGGCCTACCCGGAGCAAGGGGTCTCGCCGGTACCCGGTGCGCCCGCTCCAGCGTGTAGAAAGGAGTCAGGCGTCCGGGCGCCACTGTCGTACTGAACCACTTCTCCAGAAATTCAACAATGTTCGCCCCCTCGGCCCCCTCCGGGAGGCCCACCACTCGTACATTGTTCCTTCTGTTCCTTCCCTCCGCATCTTCAGCTCTCTTTTCGAGGCACGTCACTCTGTCGACCAGGGAGGTCACTTCAGCCGCCAGATCTTTCTGTTTTGGTGCAATGTCCGCCAATGCGGTTTCTGTCTCTTTGACTCTGTCTACCAGTTTATGGTGGTCCGCTCTCAGTAGGCTCACCTCAACCGCGACCTGGCTGATCTCCCGCTGCAACGTTGTTTTTGTGTCCTCAATCGCCCCGAGTATTTTATCTAAAGTATCCTGGACTTTGACCTGCGTGTGGCCCTGTGGGTCCGGTTCCCCGCTCTCAGCCAGAGCCGCAGTGTCCATGGTTCTGTTCTTGTGGCAGTACTTGGGGGACATCAGACCAGCGGCGGGCCTTGCCCCAGGGGCCCCGGCAGTGGCCCCAGCAGTTTCTATAGTTCCTCACCGAGGCGTCACTCTCCATTCACCATAGGCCTCACCCCCGTTCCCGGTTGATCCTCCGCGGGATCCCAGCACTCCATCAGGACCCACTGTTTTCGGGCCGTGGCGCCAGGGGCTCCGCGCTGACACTCTCTGTTTAGCCGCTAGCCTCTCAAGCTCCGGGCCCTTTAGTCTGTCGTAGACTCACAACTGTCACTCTTCTACGAGGCTCCGATTTGCCTCCCACTTGCTTCCCAAGTTGCACCAAAGACACTTCTATGCTCAGTCCTGCTCGTTTAGGGGTCTCCGGCGTTCCAGGGCGCCCGGGGGAGTCCGCAATTCCATCTACTGGGCATTCCACCCTCCGCTCACCCCCAGGGCGCGATCCGCCACTCACCAGCTCCACCAATTGATCCTTTTGCCTCGCTGGCTTGATCCTGTCAGCTGGATCCTCCTGCACCGGACTCCAAGTCAGCACCCAAGGGTCTCGGGTCGGCGCAGTCCGGGGCCTCCCTGCTCCGGCACCCAACTCAAGCGGACCACCTGTCCCGCTGCAATTTCGCCAGTGTCTACCGGGGTTCACGCCAGGGCCCGTTGTCCCCTGTTTACTCCGCTTCTTAGGTGTGTGTCAGGGCCCAGAGCCCCATCTCAAGTTTAGCGGCCTCGCGGCTTGCCCCCGGGTCACCCCATCACCTCGGCGTCGCTTTGCTCCGTCACTCTCTCTCTCATGGCCTTGCTCCGTCCCCGATCCTTTCTGGGGCCTCGCCCGAGCCCTAGAGTAACGCCACTTCGCCGCCCAACAGAGCGCGTCTTCAGTTGAGCCACCGGGCCCCAATCGGCATCTCCGCCGCAGCAGGAAGTCTCCCCCGGCGTCCCCCGCTATTCTCAGGCCCACAGACCAGCGCGAGGCCACAGCTCCGATCGCGGGCCGGCCCCCGTATTCTCCAGGGGCCGCCCGCCTCCAGGAGCGCCGCCTCGCCGCACCCCGACTGGGCGCGTCCTCACCTGGGCTCCCAGGCCCCCTCCGGCACCTCCGTCGCCGTTGGAGGACTCGCCCGGAGTCCCCCGTCGCTCCGAGCCGTCTGCCCTCACGCCGCTTCGGATCGCGGCCCCACGCAAGGCCGCGGCTTCGGCCGCATGCTCAGGCCTCTGGTCACCAATCTCTCCTACTGGCCGACTCCGGCACTCTCCGGGGCCGCCGCGGGGGACCACTCACGCTCGACCCCTTCCGCAGGCTTCGCCCCACAGCCTGGACCCCGATCGGCCCGGAGAAGGCGCGGTTTCAAACTCTCTCTCGCCGGCCCCTCCGGAGCGAGAAATTCAGGCGTGCGCCATCTCCGGGTCCTTGGCCACGCCCCCCCCTCTGATCTACTTCTAGGGACGCTGCAAGCCTGCACTCCTCACTGTCTGAGCAATCATCCGACCATTCATCATTTATTCCATCCACACCACGCAATGGGAACTGTTGTACTGTGTTATTTTGGCTCATTGTTTGGCCTGTGACCTGTTGAGGAAGCATCACCTGTTGCTGTCCCATTGGAGCTAATGGTATTTGCATTTGCTGTCTAGGTACCATGTGAATCTGCTGTTATGCCTGCTGCATTTGTGCTGGTTGAACACACGGCATTTGCATTTGCTGCATGGGCTGTAACCCCTGCATCTGTACCATATTATTCTTTAAGTTCTGATTTTGGCCCCTCATCTTTGGACCCCTCACATTTTGAAATGTACCGACATCATTGCTTTGTTGAACAACACCATCCTGCACCACCATTGGGCATTCCCGCTTCCAATGCCCCACGCCCCCGCATGCGTGACATGGTGACAACTTTTTCATCCCCTGCACATCGTTTTAAACCACAACAGTATTCAAGTCTGGACCACGGTTCACAAAACCTCCTCATCCTCGGCCTCTTGGCTGTTCCTGAAACACTCCATTCCCTTGCGGTTGTTGCTGTATCACCTACTGTATTCCATTTCCCTGCATCCCTGCTTGCGCTGCCTTAATCTGCATCACCATCACCTTCTCTTTCAACTTTCTTTGTTTCAACTCAATCTCGGCACTACAGTATTTCGCATACTGCAACACCTCATCAATCGGCTTCGCTTGCCAACAGATCAAATGATTTTTTATCATCTGGCTAATCTCTGGTCTCAGCCCTTCAACAAACCTGAACACAAGGTGATTCATGTCTTTCGGCTCAATGACCTCAGTGCCACTGTAATGTTTGAATGCTTTCAACAATCTCTCATAGTAAGCATGAATCGACTCTTTGGCCTCCTGTGATGCTCGATCGATTTTCTGCCAATCAGTAACTTTCGGCGACACTTTCTGCTTCAAAAAGTCGATCACTTTATGATAATATTTCATCACCTCTTCAGACAAAGCTCCAGTAACCTTATCCCTTGCTGGCTCCTCTGTCGGCCAGTCTACACCCCTCTTGCACTCAAGCCATAAGTCAGATGGAACTATAATTTCAAACAGGGTATTCAAGTCCTCCCAGAGACATTTCGCAAGCTTCACAAATCTGTCCGTCTGCTGATACCACTCTATCGGCTTCTCCCTCAACCTGGGATAATCATTTGTGAATGACAGGATGTCACCTCTAGACTACGGTACATGGACTAGAACTCCTCCGGCTGTATCTCTCATTGGTAACATTTTTATTGTCCCCGTGTCCGGTGCGGCTTTAGCCTGCTTTGGTTCAGGACCATCACCTTTCTCTTTATCTCTTTTCTTTGCCCATCTGCCTTCCCATTTCTCTTAGCCTCCCCAAATTTGAGCACTCTGCAGTATTTCTTTAAGATGTGTTTTCATTCTGGTAGACCTCATGTGCTCGAAGTCTTTAGACTCAAAATCTAATCTGTAGCTTCTTTTCAGATGTTTAGTATTCTCAATGTCTATGCCGTATTTATCTGCCAGGTATGCCAACCTCTGATGCACCTTGCCCACTTCATTAGTTATTTTGGGGCACAGATACCACAATTCTGCTTCCATGTATGACTCTAGTCTATTTACCCCCATTGTTCCTTCCACTAGTTCCATGGCCTCTACACCCAATCTCACAAAATTCAGGTATTCATCCCTCTCTTACTTCTCTGCGGTCACTGCAGTAGTTTGCGGAGTGTTGAGCTTGTCTAACCACTCATTCAACTGTTGTGCGGTTAAGCCTTGCAATGAGATATTTCCAGACTGCGCCATTGGTGTCTGTGTCGTATTTGTACTCATTACCTGTGGGGTTAGCATTCCCAACCCTGCTTGCCTCATTGTCTCCAAAGGAACCCCTATCAGACTAAAGTCTAACAGAGATCTAGGTCCCTCCGCTGCCTGTGTCATTCCTTGGGGAGTTCCTGCGAACCCTCCTCTTATCACCTCTTGAGTCATTACTCCCTGATCGCATATGCTAGGTTTACCTTGCGCATACAGCGGTACTGGTGGACCGACACTAATTGGCAATGATATAGTAGCTGGTGACTGCCCAAGTCCTGAACCCTGTGGAGCATTAACTCCCATAGCTTGATTCATCATGGGTGCTGTGGCTACTGACTGAGATCCTGCGACTGCATTGTAACTCGGAACCAGCAGTTGCTGCGGCTGGGGCAGCAATTGCGGAGTTGGCTCAATCTGCACTAACTTTGATCTCGTATATATCGGATCAGGCGGCACCATCAGACAGACTTATATTTGTCTCTTGTACTGGGACATCTGGATAAATCCTTTGAATCTGTGGCGCCTGCAACTGTATCTGTGTCTCTGTTGCAGTGGGTACACTGACACCATTCTGTATCAAAACTGTATCACTTGTCTGCGCTGTACTTGAGATGCCCTTATTTTGTGCCGGGTCTTCAGAACTCACATTCTTGGCATATGGTGGTGGGCGATCATGTAACAAATGATTAAGAAACTCTTCATCGTCTGAGTCATCTTCATCTACCCAAGATCTCTGAGACTCCTTTGGCTAACTAGCGCCCTTATCTGTCTTACAGGTGGCTTTCTTTCCCTGTGTCTCATCTTCTTGTGTTATTGCCAGGAACAATTTAAGTCTGTCAACTATTCCCCTTCTCCACATCTTGGTCTCATTATCCTATCTAGCCTCAGCTAAAGTCTTTTCTGCTCTTTTCATTCTCCTTTCAAATTTCTGCTGTCTCTGTCGTATGGCCATCAATTCCCAAATTGCTAACGCCTCGTACTGAGCTGGTCTCGGAGGTGGTTTTTGCACACTTAACATCCACCTCAAATTCTCTAAACTTCTTGTATTAAACGTTCCGTATTCTGGAAACGCTAAACGTCCCTCCTTCTCTGTTAATTTGCACCACTGCTTTATCCAAAGACATGGCGCGACTCCCTTTTACTCCATTACAATATAAGCTGGAGTACCCTCAGGTGGTGTAGGCGCCCCCAAACTTGCTCTAATATATACGTCTCCCTTCAAAGCACTCTTTAGAGCCTTAAAAAACTTCATTTTTTGCATCTTTTAGTTTGTTTAGAATCTAATCAGGAAGTGACTTTAATTCCCAGAACACTCTTCACCCACCTTTCTCAACCTATTGCCTCTCACGGACGGCTGCCAATCCGTGCGCAACCCCTCTCAGTAACTGACCTATCCCAGCGCGGCACCACTGACGTCACACTCACACTCTGTGGCTGACAAAGTCTTGCGGCTTGGCCTCCTCACACAACACTAATGCAAATATATTGTGAGCACCTTTAACAACAAAACCCAACATTTGCCGGTTTACTACAGGAAGTGTAACACAATCGCTTCAGAACTTTACAGAGATTTCACTTGAAGCCTCTGTCGCTACTCTCTCCTTCTCAGCTCCCGCACTCGCAAGCAGAATTCGACCCGCAAATCCTACTCTCGACTTGTCAAAGGTTTGTTCTAGTGTACTTTAGAACTTGCCAAATCTCCATCGAAGGTCTCATTCACACAATTTGACTCAAACTAGACTTGTCAACCACGCCCCGATTGACCTATTAAACCGCACAAATTACAACATAAACCCAAGTGTCTCCTACACTTGTCAATATACTCCGGAGTCTTAGACCGCGACGGGTCCGTACATCACCAACAACCACGTGGATAATTTTGAGCACAAAGAGCAACACTCACATGAAGTTCGCCGACTTCCCTACTCTCATACTGCGGAGTTCGCCCACTCCTACCAAAACAACATTACCTGGCCTAAATCCACACAAAGTTCACAAATCACCTGCAATATGCATAAGCGGAGCAAGCGCAAATTCTACACCACACATGCTAAAATGCCAAGAACATACCCAACTCACTTAGGCGAGCTCCGAGATTCCGGGAAAGTCATGGGGAATTTAGAAACACATCATACCTCCAATTTGCATTATCTCGAAAAACAATTTAAACAATAGTCCTCCGTCCTAGGGCCCCAAAGGGCATTAAACGTTGCGTCCCTGTATGACTAATTTACTCACTTTGGGACTCGTTTTAGGCCAATGAATCTTTTGACCCTGATTGAAGACAGCTTAGGACGAGATAGCTAATCAGCATGTCAATCAATATGTCAATAACGTCATCAAAGTTCACAGTAATACGACAATTCAAATTAATCAAAGACATTTAATAGAACTCGCAAACCACCATGACCTTTCAGTCAGGAATAACCACACCAGTTTAGTATGATTTTGTGAAGTTTATTCCCTATTGATTACAATTCTACAAGCAAGTTTATTAGTCTCAAACCCAAGAAACACATTAGTATAGCCACAATATGACAATTCTGATAAGATTTAATCAAGGCAAGAATCACAAATTTTAGAAGATAACACGGCGTCAACATAGGTTATCCTTAGCAGAGTAACATTAGCGCATTATTCAACAAAGCATAATTTCAGTCATTTGTCTATTTGCGTCAGTTTAGTGAATCCCTATCCTAACCTCAAATTAGCATTGGCATGTTGGGCTTCATGCAAAACAATTTAGTAACACCAATTTAGAAAACATCTAGCTATGGTCTCTGTCAAAAGAAGCAGTTGGTACCTAGAAAGGAAAAGCAAACAGACAATTACAATTTCATTGTCATATAGTTACCCTCCGTATTGGGTCAGCGCTTAGGTTCAGTCTTCGTCCTGAGGACATCAGTTGGTTCGCCATCAGGAATTCAGCAATCGGGTAAAAAGGGGCACTTCCCTCATAAGGAGGTAAAGTGTAAACGGTCGATATAAGGCAAGAATGGCTTTAAGAACCAAACTGCAAAGCATCTCCCTAACTCTCTCCTAGTCTCCTATTCTCTCCTGTTCTGATTTACTTCCTGGTGTCAAGGGGTTTTATCCCATTTTCGTTGTACATTCCCCTAAAATTTGGTTGGATGAGGGGTTGCACCCCACTATCTCCTTCCAATAGAATTTTGATTACTTCATCAAATCTGTCACCCCATAACAGTTCTCACGTAGTTTATTGGTCCTTATGATTGACGTCTTTAGCGGATGGAATGTCTGGTATGATTTCATACTCTCGTGGTCCTTTGCACATCTTCAGTCAGTGGCTCCATTGTCTGTACCAGTTCAGGCGACCTTGTACCTGCGAGTGGTCTACAGTGTTGCATTCAGCTAAAATGTTTCTACAAGCAAGTCGAATTTCATGAGAACGGATCTACTACAGTTACATTCAGCTTCTAGTTTGGAGAAAAACAAGAGTTCATGTCCTTCAGCAAGTCAGCACACTGCACGTTAGAAAAACACATTTAATATGAGAGCCAGGCAGCTAGGCCTTGACTCATGCTAACTAAGGCCTAATGATTTATTAGAAAAACCCTAACATATAACGTATTATTATTAGTTCAAAATCATCTCTTATAATAACATTTTATAATTATTAATCAGTTTCATTAGTCCCCGTATTTATTGACGGTCACTCCATGTGGGCAGATTTCAAACACACGTTTTAGCAAAACGTATTAATACATTTTCTATGCGGCATTATTACACATTAGTTCATAAGCATTTCATGTTAATTGGAACTCATACACACCAGAATGCATGTTTGTGGTCGCAAACGTCCCGATAGGGCAGTTTATGACTACAAAAATGTAGAATACATCTAGCCTCACATCCTCGTTTTGTTATATGTCTGCCATATTGTTAGTCCAATTTTTAATGTTCAAATGAAACTCCTCTTTCCCTTTAGCATATTTGGTACACCATAATTCCAGCTTTGATTTGAGTTCTTGATTGTAGGATAGGATGCTTTTATTGTGGTAATCAGTCAAACATGTGGTAGTTAGCCAGAAATGCGGTGATCAGACAAACTTTCATCTGTGGGTCCCACCCTCTCCTAATACTAATGTAAAGGTTTGGTCTGTATCTCCCTACAGTTGCAAGAAGATGATTACCATAAAAAGAGCAGAGATTGTAGAGCTGCTTGATTGCTGCAATGAAAAGCCAGCCAAGTAAAAGTCATAGAGCCAGATCTATGACCAGCTCATTTTGCAAGTCTCTAATTGCAACTTTCTTGTGAGTCACAAATAGAGACTAGCAAAATGAAATGTGCAAATGTATCTCAGACATATTTGCCGGTTCCTAATGGGGTCGCAAAGACCTACCTCATCAATATTCTTGAGGTAAGTCGCAAGCTACGACCCCATGGGGAATGGCTGCACTCAAATGGATGGTGGCCTGCTGGGGACAACAGACTACCCTGTCTGCGACCGCTTTTTCAACAAAGCAGTTTATTTTTAAATGCAAGCCGTTTTCCTTAAAGGAAAATGGAATGCATTCAAATACAAAAATGAAAACTTTTCTTTTAATTTTTTCAGAGTAAGCAATGGTCCGTGCGACCACTACTTGCTCTGAAAAAATATTTTCACTTGCATTCACGAAGGGGAAGGGGTCCCATGGAGACCCCTTCTCATTCGCTAATGGTTGACACCAACTTGACGATGGTGGTAACTGTGATTGTTTTGCGCATTCACAGTCGCAAAAAAAACGTACATGGTACTGCGACTCACTATGAGGAAGGGATGCCCTTAGCATGCCCCTTCCTAATAGTGCCTTAAAAAAACATTTTGCGATTCTGTAATGAATTACCAAATCGCAAAATGGGGTCTCTACATCCAGAAATGCTTTTTTTTTTATTGCAAACGGCCTAATACCGCGAATCAGGCTGTTTGCGACCAGGAAAAAGCATTGCACTTGTGGCCCATAATCTCTGCAGATACTTACACTTAAATAGGATGTCATTGTGAGCAATCTAACAGACCACATGTGCTTGGAATGATTTTAAGCACATTCATGAATACATGAAAACCGATAAAACATGACCATCAGTAGTTCTACTAAGAGAATTTTCTCATCAAAGTTTCGTGATCACACCTATCATGGGAAATCTATTGTAACTGGCTAAATAGCATCAGGTGTCCAGCAATTACTCCTGGCCTCCGAAAGAACTGATGGCTGTTTATAAGCTGGTGTGGTTGTATTGTGGATGGTGTGTACATGCTGGCAGGAGGTACTCTGATCTTTCTCAGCTCGTGACAGCCTCTTTCTTAACCATCCTGTTGAGATCATGCCAATAGTACTAAGGCCCTGGTGAGACAGATTAGGTGACTTTTGCAGGAAATAGAGGACCCTTAAGATCTGGTGTTCCAATCAAATTTCTTGGACAGACCATAGAATAGTGGAGGTCTCACTCGAACCAAATAACCAATTAGAATTATTTTTCACAAAATGACGTTGATATCTGATTTCTCTTCCATCTTTGCACTCATGTGATGCTTGCTTGGCTGTAGTCATTCTTGTCTGACTGCATTCTGATTTCTCTCACATACCAGTGGAAGCACTCGCTGCAAAATCCCTCACTTGTCAGTCGCCTGTACTCCAAAGGAGGTTTTGATTCAAAGAATCTCGAACAATATTATTTAGGAGAGAAAACTTATGTCTGAGAGGTGGATTGTTACCTGAAAATAAAAACCAGCCACGTCTTCGTGAGGCTCTATTATACGTTTTCTCAGAGTCTATTATATTGTTTCTCTTTGAAAATGTTCCCTCCAGAATTTAATATTGCATTTGTATCGTCCTGATTCAGAATGTGGTTTCAAAGTCCGACATCTTCTTCTAACTGGTTACTACAATATTTGAAGTACACTGGCAATGTTTTGGGGATTCAAATGAATCTTTGACCATTGCACTTTTACAAAATTATCCCAACATTATGGTTCATCATACATACTTTCCACCCAGGGAAACATTTTGCATGTCGAAATTATGCCAAAAGGCTCATGAAAGGCGCCCGGATGTGATTTGTCTCCATTGGGAACTAATTCCTGCATATTCCTATTTTAGGTTGGGATGTTACCTCACTTTGTTGCTAGAAATTCATTGTGTAAATTCACTGCAACCAATCAGTCCTTCCCAATGCATTTTCCACATTCTCGCTCCTGCGTTGAATGAAAGGGTAAAATAAAGGCAAGCCTGGTTCTGCAAATCATGATGCGGAATGTAATACCCGAATTTGAGCTTTTGTGACTCACATTGAACAGACAATAATGTCTCCAGACTTTTTTTACAAAGCAAATTTGTCATTGGAAGCAATGTAGTGCGATATTCCTGTTTCTGTTTGATGCAGAATGTAGTTTATTTACCAAAACTATGCTTCTGTCTATATTGCTGCTTCAGTTAAGTTTTGTATCATTTGAATTCCTGTGTGGGCAGGTAGAAAAAAACACCTGACAATTTTTTACTTGTTTTCATACCAAATGAGCTAATTTTCAATATAGCATTTTGGTTAATTGAATCTGAATGTTGAATCCAAAGCAGCCACCGTTCTGTATGGCACGGATATTTGCTAGCCTTTCTTGCATTTATGTTGGCTGGCATACATTTTCAACACTTATTTTGTAGCATCAAAATAGTCTGACGTGCTGCAGTGGGAGTAACACTGCAAACAGCAGGCTGAAGGAAGCTGCCAAACATACAAAGCCACAATAACAGCAGACCGGATCAGTGCTCCACTCATCGGAAAGAATTACAATTCAAATATATCACTGAATCTTTGAAATTATGATTGATCCCCAATTTTAAAATCCACAGGGTCTGTACTATTTCAGAGCCACTGAACCTTGGCAATTTCTTTCCCATGAATATGTCTGTGTAGAACTATAGCGTAAGCTACCTCATTGCTGAGTGAAAACACATTCCTAAAGGTTTTGTTAGTTTAAGCTCGTTCTTCCAACCCATTTCATAGACGAACATATGCCAGCGAGGATTTACAAAATGAATACAAATGATTTCATGGTGTTTTGAATTTAAAGCTTGCATGGAAGCGCTTTAAATCCTTACAGAATTACCTTTTCATACTGAGGTAAGGTGGGTGTCAAAAAGATATTTTAATTCAGTGGGGGCAGAGGGGAGAATTGACAGCTCAACCCTGACAATGCTGTCCCTCTCAGCATGCTCTCCAGTGAGCACAAACAGCACAGCTGTGACACCAGGGACAGATATCTGGCAGAACTGCGAACTGATTGCGAATTAATAGGACGCACTGCTTTTATATCACAGCACTGCATGTCGTGTGACAACGCACATACAAAATTCATTCACTGGTCATGCTGAAATCTTTATACAACCATTGTGGAGTAATTCATGCTTGAACAAATTTAGTCATTGGTGAAAGACTGGAATTAATCCCAGCCACCAATAATTACTTAGGGTCGCATGCCAAGCCATTTGTGGCCCACTATGCACTCGACACATAGAAAGGTTCCCTCTAGACAAGCAACCTCTGAATGGTTTTGACATTTTTTGGCTTCTTCAGTGATGTGCAGCTTAAGTCACATTGAGCGCAGGACCCGTGAGACTCGAGCTGCAGACCTGGCCTGGCAGTTCTGTCTGTACAATCCCTTCTGAGGTAAACTCAAATCAGATTTGCATATGACTGGCCTCTGAAATGGCATAGACAAGCTGAAAAATGATGGGCTACTTTGTGATCCAGAGACTTTGCACCAAGTGCTGAGAATAAGTCAAGCCCAATGCCATATCTATCTTATTTAGATAGGGGTTTGCCTTGATTTGGGTCCTCTTTTCCTTTACTATGGGACTCAAGCGGTGGCACAGACCAGGTTCACGTTGCATATTAAGAATAGAAACCTATTTTTCCTCTGCCCAAGAAACTCGCACCTTCAGTGGGACAGCACAGCTTTGAAAGACGAAACTATGGTTTGACACTGCTGTACTTTTCAAAGCAGTAATAGAGATGTATTAACAACTGGGTGGGCATCCCTTGGACCCCAGAGCCCAGACTAAAAAATGAAATTAACAGAAGCACTGATTTTTTGCCGCTTCCTACATGGCACACACACAACACACTTACATGCAGCCTATTAACTCCTGTGCCCAAATCAATAATACAACACAGGGGCAAAAGTGTTACCATATGTATACCGGACCACAGTATCAGGCAAATGAGAAAATACTCCCACATATTCAAACAGATGCAAAACGTGATCTCATCGACTTGGTATTACAGTTGTGTATGGCCATTAAAAATCGGTGTGATGTGTACATAATACTACAGTTTGAGGTGTAATTAAACTCTAATTGTGGAAAAAGTGGTGTTAGCAGAACGAGGTACTGGGCCATGCAAAGCAAGCACATATATTACCAAGTTGCGTTTTGTTAGTGGTCAAACTATTCTGTATTAAGCTGAACCTTTGTGCACCCATTTTGAACCCTATAGTTCTAGGTAGACCTTGCTTAGCACATTACTTCAGACTTTCATGTACCCTTCTAGAGAAAGTAACTTTTAAAATTATATGTTGAAATTCACATTGTACAAATTACAATGCTACTTAGAAATATACAAACTATTGTCAACATCTGTCAGTAGACAGAACAATTTGGGAGCCAAATGCAGTCCTGGTAAACATGTTCATACATGACTCATACTGCACTAAGCAAGTCCGTGTGGAGTGAAAGCCCAGGTCTCTACAGGGAGGTTAAATTGACTTTCTCGTCCATGAACATTTAGGGCCAGATGTAAAAAGGCTTTTGCGAGTCGCAAACGGCGAAAAACGCCGTTTGCGAGTCGCAAAAGCCTCTCTGCTACGCGCCTCTGGATACGACTCGCAAAATGCATTTCCGACTCGCAAATAGGAAGGGGTGTTCCCTTCCTATTTGCGACTCGCAATGCTATGCAATTTCATTTGCGAAAGCATGCAGCGTTACTTCCCTAAACCTGATTGGTTATTTCTCTCCATTCCAAGATGCAGGAAGCTGAATTTGAGGGTCCCCTTCACAGGCAACATCTTAGGGGTGCTGCATGCTAGGTGAGGCCACTCCTCCTACCCTTTGTGTGGTTTCCTGCCTTTGCTCCCTTCAAAATTGTGGGTTTTCAAACTGGGAGGCCATCTGCTGATAGAGCAGGCCTGGGGATTGAGTTCCAAGAGAGGTAGCCTTTGAAGCTCACTGCCAGGGCAGTGCACATTCCTAATGGAGGGGGTGTTAGCTCCTCCACCCAGGAAGGGCATTGTTTTACAACCCAGAGAGACAGGGCTCTCCCCCACATTTGTATATTGGCTGTCTGGATGTGGCGGGCTGGCTGGAACCAGTCAGCAACCATGCCAGGATACAAAACTTGTGTACTAAGGCACACCACAATAGGTCTTATAGTCCATTCCTTGATGTGCTGAGTCAATCAAAGTTCAGCGTAAACATATGTAAGTGGCGGAAATTGCATTCATCCAATGCAAAATGGATCCAATAAAACAACAGCCAGTCCAATGAAACAACAGCCAACATGTGTTTTGTCAACATGACTTTTTCAAGGCATAAGTATAAGTATACTCAAATGTTCCAGGAATGCTGTGAAGTTCCCAACATCCAACCAACACTGAAGAACGTGGGTTTGTGGTTGCCAAAGCATGAGATATCATGTAATTTAATTGATAAATGTGACCATGATAAGTCATGTTCTCCCATGTAAGTCCAGCGTAGTGAAAACAGGAATGAAAAAATAGCTAGCTTTGCACGGGGCACATCTAAGGTGACCCTTGGGTAAATTTTATAATAAATCTAGTACTGGTACCATTTAGATTTATCATTCTGAGTTGTTTGATACCAAACAACCCAGGGTGCAGAGTAATAGTAAATGTAGTGTATGGGGGACAGGGCACACAGATAATGTGCCATGTCGAAGTTTGAGTTTTAGTATTGGACCAGGACACTCAGCCTGGTATCTGAATGCATGGCCCTGGAAGGTGGCACAATCTGTGCTGCTTCCCTCAGGTGCTTATCCATGGTACCCCATGCCCTGGGTATTTAAGTACCTTTTACTAGGGACTTTTAGTGGTGCCCAAAGGTTGATAGAAATGGGTTTTTTGGTTGGCAGTCAGGTTACCCTCTGTCCAAGCAAGAACCCTCACTCTAGTCAGGGTAAGTCACACACAATCCAAATTATCCTGCGCCCACCCTCTGGTAGCTTGGCACGAGCAGTCAGGCTTAACTTAGAAGGCAATGTGTAAAGCATTTGTGCAATAAATCATACAATAACATAATATAGCACCACAAAAATACACCACACAGTGTTTAGAAAAATATATAATATTTATCTGGGTATTTGCAGGTCAAAACGATCAAAGATGCAATATGAATTTGTAAAGATATCACTAAAAAGTGATATGAAGTGTCTTAAGTCTTTAAAAAGCAAACAAAGTCTCTTTCAAGCACAAAGTACCTGGTTTGGAGTAGAAAATCTCTGCAGAGGGCCGCAGAAGAGGAGATGCGTGGAAAAATGGCGCCCCTTCAAACACGGACTTGCGTCGTTATTTTTCACATGGGGAGATGTGCGTCATTCTACGGGAGGAAAAATGGTGTGTGCGTCGGTTGCGCCCCTTCACACATGGACTTGTGTCGTTATTTTTCACTTGGGGAAGACGTGCATCGTTTTCCGGCACGCAGACCGTCTCCTTCTATGCATCGCGGGATTACCAGATGTCCCAGGGTCTGTGCGTGGATTCTTCGGCTTGTTTTCCGGCTGCGCGTCGTTCCGGGGGGCTGTGCGTGGAATTTTCTTTCTCACGGCAGGTGTCGCATCGATTTCTCCTCTGGAAGTCGGGCGGCGTTGTCCATGCGAGGCCGTGCGGCGAAGTTCCGGTCGCCCCGTAGGCATTGCGTAGAGCAGCGTCGGCGTGAAGCAATTTTCTCGCCGCGGAGCAAGCTGTGCGTCGAACTTTTCGGCGCACGAAGAGTCCAAATGAGAAAGAGAAGTCTTTTTGGTCCTGAGACTTCAGGGAACAGAAGGCAAGCTCTATCCAAGCCCTTGGAGAGCACTTTTACAGCCAGACAAGAGTTCAGCAAGGCAGCAGGCCAACAGCAAGGCAGCAGTCCTTTGTAGAAAGCAGACAGGTGAGTCCTTTGAGCAGCCAGGCAGTTCTTCTTGGCAGGATGTAGTTTCTGGTTCAGGTTTCTTCTCCAGCAAGTGTCTGAGGAGGTAGGGCAGAGGCCCTGTTTTATACTAAATTGTGCCTTTGAAGTGGTGGTGACTTCAAAGAGTGGCTAAGAAATGCACCTGGTCCCCTTTCAGTTCAATCTTGTCTGCCAGGGTCCCAGTAGGGGGTGTGGCAGTCCTTTGTGTGAGGGCAGGCCCTCTACCCTCCCAGCCCAGGAAGACCCATTCAATATGCAGATGTATGCAAGTGAGGCTGAGTACCCTGTGTTTGGGGTGTGTCTGAGTGAATGCACAAGGAGCTGTCAACTAAACCTAGCCAGACGTAGATTGTAAGGCACAGAACGATTTAAGTGCAAAGAAATGCTCACTTTCTAAAAGTGGCATTTCTAGAATAGTAATATTAAATCCGACTTCACCAGTCAGCAGGATTTTGTATTATCATTCTGGCCATACTAAATATGACCTTGCTGCTCCTTTCAGATCAGCAGCTGCCCCTTCAACAATGTATGAGGGCAACCCCAATGTTAGCCTATGAAGGGAGCAGGCCCCTCAGTACTGTAAAAACGAATTTAGGAGTTTTACACTACCAGGACATATAAACTACACAGGTACATGTCCTGCCTTTTACCCACACAACACCCAGCTCTAGGGGTTACCTATGGCACACATTAGGGGTGACTTATATGTAGAAAAAGGGGAGTTTTAGGCTTGGCAAGTACTTTTAAATGCCAAGTCGAAGTGGCAGTGAAACTGCACACCAGGCCTTGCAATGGCATGCCTGAGACAAGGTTAAGGGGCTACTGAAGTGGGTGGCACAACCAGTGCTGCAGGCCCACTAGTAGCATTTAATCTACAGGCCCTAGGCACATATAGTGCACTCTACCAAGGTCTTACAAGTAAATTAAATAGCCAATCATGGATAAACCAATCAACAGTACAATTTACACAGAGAGCATATGCACTTTAGCACTGGTTAGCAGTGGTAAAGTGCCCAGAGTTCAAAAGCCAACAAGAACAGGTCAGAAAAAATAGGAGGAGGAGGCAAAAGGTTTGGGGATGACTCTGTCAAAAAGCCAGGTCCAACATGACCCCCACCAGCCTAAAGCCAGGGCAGAACAATCACTATCCCGATGTACTTCCCTGTTTGAGGCGATAGAACAAGGACCCAGGCCCACAACAGCAGGGGCATGCTCCAGTTCTTCGCCTTCCTGACTGCAATTGGATCCCTCTGTCTATACTCTCAGGGCCCACTAAGCCAACCCATGGGGAACCTTTCTCCTTACCTGCGGATACCATCTGTGCAGCACCTAACCTTACTCTGCACACAGAAGTATCCCAGGAGCAGGATAGTACCACCAGGATCAACACAGTGGTGTTGCCCACTCTACCCCTGGGGTGTGACACTTGTCCCCTCCCCAGGGATAACTCTGTCCACCCGGACAGCAAGCCACAGTGGTTACTGACAGCTGTCAGGGAGGAGAGCCAGGCCCCAGGCCTCTCAAAGCTCTCCAACCACTGTGGCTGTGGAGAGTGGGGGGCGGTAGCCCCAGGTGCTGGGCTCCCTTTAACCACTCTCCCTTCCACCAGGTCATGGATGACAGCCTGAACCTGGTCCCCCCCTCTGAGGCTCTGTACCCTCCCTCCTGGAGCGGTACCCCCAGAGTACAACATGGTCAGGGTGCTTATAGAAGCCGCCCTGCCCCATTCCTCCACCAGTGTAGGGCTGTTAACCTGCAACTGGCCCTCCAACCTGGGGTCTGTACCTTCAGGTTGGACTAGGGCCCGGGGTGAGGCTTCCCTCCCCATGCACTCCCTTATGGGGTCCAGCACCCTCCAACTAGGAGTAGCCTCCTCAGAAGACAACATGGTAGGGGCACTGTTATCAGTAGCCCCTCACTCCAGGTCCGGGGGGACACCCTGAACCTGGTCTTCCAGTCCAGGGTCTGTACCCTCAGACTGGATAACTGCCTGGCAAACCAGGACTTTCTGGGGGGCACACCTTCCCCCCACCAGGTCAGAGTTTAACCTCTGAACCTGGCTATCCAACCCAGAGTCACCACCCTGAGGTTGAACAATTGCCTGGCGCACCAGGACTTTCTGGGGGGCACACCTACCCTCCACCAGGTCAGAGTTTAACCCCTGAACCTGGCCATCCAACCCAGAGTCACCACCCTGAGGTTGAACCATTGCCTGGCATGCCAGGACTTCCTGGGGGGCACACTCACCCCCCATGAGGGACACACCGTCCCCACAGGCCACACAAGAGTCTGGTTGGCGCTGGTCTCCTGATCTCTGCCCATCCGGCAGAGTCTGGATCTCCCCCAAACCTGAAACGGTTTCACCTGGGTCATTTCTGGGGGGCTCTGCTCTCAGAGCTGACCCCTGACTCTCCAGGACCTCCACTGGGGTCCGCAACCCCCTCTCAACCCTCTGTCTGGACTTCTGCACCCCTTCACTAGGAGTGGTACTGCCAGACACCAGAACTGGTGGGATGCTGGCTACACTCACCCCCCCCAAGTTCTTCTGACACTGCAGGCCTCCCTCAACAGGTGGCCCTACGGTACAGGCTAGGCTTCCCTCCTGGCGTTCCCTCATGGAACCCTCTAGGACCTGGGACCTACCAGGGACACTACAATCCTCTCCCACCTCACTTGGTTGGGAAACACCTAGACCACTCCCTTCAGGAGCACCATCAAATGCCTCTTCAGACTCTCTGGTATTCACCCAGAAGTCTGCCTCCATTGTAAGCTCCCTGGGGTCAGAGAACTCACACTCCACCTGGTGTTGGCGTAGCGCTGAAAAATAAGGACCAGACATATGCTCTCCCGCAATTACATCACTCTGCCCTTTACATGTATTACCCACAGTACCCTTCACCCAACCATCCAGTGACTCAGCCTTGAAAAAGCACTCTACATCACTCTCCTGAGACTGGTGAGACAGTATCTGACTGTCCCTGACACTCAACCCATACTCTTCTGGGATGTCTCCACACTCTATATCCAGGACGTCCACCAGGGGGTACCCTTTTCCCTGTCACTCTCTTCTAGAGCCAGTAAAGTGTCCCTCCCCCCAGCAGGAATATGACTCCCTGTGCCAGTTCCCCAATCCTTCTCAAGGACCCTGGGCATAACGGGAACTACCTCATACTCTTGAACCACCTGGGGTGTGTCAACTCCCTTCTTCAAGTTGGGCACCACATCTCTGGGCGTGTGCCCTTCTTCAGCAGTACTGGATTCAAGATTTTTGCTGCCACCATCTGAACTGGACTCAGCCCTTCGGGCTTCCAGTTTCAGCTCTTCACAGCTCAGTTCCTGAGCTGCAATCCTTTCTTTTTCCAGGGCTAAGGCTCTTGCTGCCTCAGCCCTTTCAATAAAGTAATCTAGCTCCTCTCTCCACCGCTCTGCCTCTAGGAGCCATTCATTTTTCACTGGTTCTCTTTCCTCATCAGAGTAGTCTTCCTCCTCATCTGAGTAGTCTTCCTCCTCATCTGAGCAGTCCTCCTCCTCATCTGAGGAGTCCTTAGTCATTTGGTTTTTTGCTGCCTCTTCCTCTGCCCATCTTTCTTCCCCCCAGGTTATGTAGGTATCTAGCAGTTCCATCTTAGTAGATCTCCTTGACATAGGAAGTCCCCATTTTCTGCAAAGCCTCCTTAGGTCAGCCTTAGTGAGGGATTCAGTAGGCACAAAGAATGACACACAGTAGATACCCATTCTCAATCTGATAAGGTATCACAGGCAAAAGACAAAATCCAAAGTCCAAAATATCAATAATATATCCAGGAGGACATCAGAGAACCAAAAGCAAAAAGATGAAAAATCAAGTTGACCTTCAACTGTGGGTAGGTAGTGAAATACTTTTCTACTGTATGTCACTGCACAAATACAAGTCCTATCCTCACCGCTGATCACCAATGTTAGAAACTGGGTTTTTCGTTGGCAGTCAGGTTACCCTCTGTCCAAGCAAGAACCCTCACTCTAGTCTAGGGTAAGTCACACACAATCCAAATTATCCTGTGCCCACCCTCTGGTAGCTTGGCACAAGCAGTCAGGCTTAACTTAGAAGGCAATGTGTAAAGCATTTGTGCAATAAATCATACAATAACATAATATAGCAATACAAAAATACACCACACAGTGTTTAGAAAAATATATAATATTTATCTGGGTATTTGCAGGTCAAAACAATCAAAGATGCAATATGAATTTGTAAAGATATCACTAAAAAGTGATATGAAGTGTCTTAAGTCTTTAAAAAGCAAAGTATCTTTCAAGCACAAAGTACCTGGTTTGGAGTGGAAAATCTCCGCAGAGGGCCGCAGAAGAGGAGATGCATGGAAAAATGGTGTGTGCGTCTGTTACGCCCCTTCACACACGGACTTGCGTTGTTATTTTGCATGCGGGGAGACCTCCGTCGTTCTATGGGAGGAAAAATGTTGTGTGAGTCGGCTGCGCCCCTTCACACTGTACAATTTACACAGAGAGCATATGCACTTTAGCACTGGTTAGCAGTGCCCAGAGTTCAAAAGCCAACAAGAACAGGTCAGAACAAATAGGAGGAAGGAGGCAAAAAGTTTGGGGATGACCCTCTCAAAAAGCCAGGTCCAACAAAGGTCTATCTGATTACTTTTACAATATTTTAGGGAAAGAACACTGGCACTGGGAACCTGGTTAGCAGGATCCCAGTGCACTCCAGTCCAAGGTGCATCCAGAAAACAGGCAAACAGTGTGGGGTACTGCAACAGTGTGTGTGTGTGTTGGAAGTAGTGCCAGTGTAATCAATTGTACTGTACCTCACTGGTATGAATAGTGTTCTCTTAAGGTGCCTGTATATTGGCCAGAAATCTGTACCTTACACCAGCAACTTAGCTCAGAGAAATTCCTAGAGCTCTCCAAATACCCCTTTATTGCTTATACCATTATGCACAACATACACCTATATTCAATAACACTGACAGAGCTTTCAGGTGGTACATCTGTCTGGACTTGCAACCAACACAGCTTTCCTTTTTCAGGAGCATATGCAGAGCTCTCAAAATTCGCTAGTGTAGACTGATCTCGTAGCATAAATGTGTGCACATCTTTCCTGGTGTGCGTACATTTTGAAAAATGCACAATTGTTTTCACCAAGCAAATTGGTAAATGTTTAATAAATCACAGAGTATTCATGTTTTAAAATAAAGATTTTTTATTAGGAACTCAATCAGCAACGCTGGAAAGGGGGGGACTGGTATACTGTATTTGTCATTAAATCTGAGATGAAAGATGTCTCAGATTTGCCTGATAAAAATATGTTAGCTTCATGTATGCCTGCTTGATTTGAGCAGATGCCATAGGTTTACCAGAGTTGCCAGGAATCAGTTTACCTACTGGGAGGGTCGACGCCAGGCTATATTGACACCTCACCTCGGAACCCTAAGACTGGATCATTGTCAAAAGTGGAATATTGCGATAAGCTGATTACCAAAAATGCAATATTTTAGCTTCCAACAGTTTCACACTCCCACAAATGTACATAGTACTGTACATAGTACTGTACATAGTAATGTACACGTGGTTAACAAACATGTCAGACGATAGCACGGCTGGAAAACTTAGGGGTGCAGCTGTGTGTGGAAAACAAATACATTTGAAAATGTCCAAAAAGGCCTCTTTTTGTGTACAGAGAGATCGTCTTTTGACTGATATTCCCTGTGATTATTTCCAGCCAACATTAGCATTCTTCACATATTTCTTTTCATTCTACTGCTGCCTTCTCTCACTAACATACTCTGGAAATCAGCCATGCCAATCATCTAACACTCTGCCCTCATTTCAAAGTTACTCCTGCAGCTCAAATTACACTCTACCCCTCTTAATTTTACTCCTGCTGCTTCTGTTTCCCGGGATGTAAATCCTTTGGATTCTATCTCCGATTACTCACTTGAATATTGGTCCTGCTGTTTCTATCACACTGTCCTCCACCACAGTGCAGCCCTGCTGTTCTTATCATAAATTGTGCACTTCTCAGAGCTTCAGATATCATTTATTCTGAAATAAGCACAGTTTGAGCCACTACTTGCTTATTAGACCTGCGGAACGGCTGTTTTAACTCTCCGAGCACTACATACGATGAACCACATCCGCTGCCAGCGCCTCTCTGTCATATGTTTCATTTGCCAGATGTCAGGATGGCTGAGTGGTTGTAGCTTCTGTCTGCAATCAAGGATGTAAAAGAAAACTGCAGCAGTCTAATGAACAGGGAAATGCGGTTCTAGTATTAGAAAATAGTGCTTTATTTCAGTAGTAAGGCAAGTGGCTATACAGCAATGCATAGGTCTTACCATGTCAACCTATCACCGACATAGTAATATAACCTGTGCAGCAACGGAACACATTCAAAGCAAACCCTACAGTCACTGTAGCCACCGATGAGCGAAATGTGATCGATCAAGGATTTTTTTTTGGTGCTTAGGTCAAGAATACCTATATCTTATACTCCAGGAAACGGGCCGTTTCGAGGTTTTGATGTTGACGACAAGTGTATTGACTACAATAAGCATGCGAACGTGTGTTGAAGTGGTAAATTTCAATCTTTGCTCAAAACTCTGTACACACAAGGATAGGGAATGTAAGTTTTGCAGTAAACATATCATCCCACAATTTTCATATGATGAATTCTGGCAGATCAAACCTGTCCAAATTTATTCGGAGAATTACATGAAGTAAAATATGATACAGTGCAGAACACACCAATACTATTCCTTATTTTCGAGATGGAAACTCAGAATAGGAGTTATTTACCCTACCTGGTAAATTTTGCACCTTAAATTATCAGGGCCTGATTCAGAAAGGTAAGTTAGACCTTTGTGCAGGTTTACAATTTGTAGTGAGTTTACCTTTGGTATTCATCACAAACTCCAAGTGTAAACTTTTTATAGAAGAGTAAGTTAGAAGTCTCCACCTGCAGAGTAATGCAATTGACGTTCTCATGTGGGGGTGGGCAATCCCCTCCACCCCCCAACGCTCCTCTTACTCTTCCCTAAAGCCATCCCTTTTATCCCGTTTAGCAGTAAATCTGCCCCTTTTCCCACCCACTCCCCTGTGATCATCCCACTTTTGCTACTTAAACCCAGCCACAAATACTCATCCTTTCCCTTCCTAGCTTACAACGTTTAAAATATGTCCTAACGGTACACATACTGCCCTTTCGACCATTAATGAAATGCTCCTGTGGTCAACATATAAACTGGTTCTCTAAAGAAAGAACTTTACGTCTCAGGCATTATAGTCCAGTGATACTCTAAATTAATACTCAGCTGCGGATTACTGTGTCAGCAAAACGCCTTTTGAAGGCTCAAAGTTTCATTGCGTGGGAAGGGGGGTGGGGGGGTGGAGTTTGTAAAATATCAGATCGCATGCTGTTCCGAGACTCCTTCTATCAGTCCAGTTTTTTCCTCGATTGTCTCATGGTGCCGGATGAACTGAAGACGTTGCATTCACAAAATCATTACAGGTTACTTTTTGAATAGAAAGTCCCAATTTGCAAGGCACAAACGTTTATTGAGATTTGTAATTCCCATTATGAATCGAAATACACACGCTGAGAAGCTTTGCAAGTTGCAGAAGTAAAGGAGTCGGTAAATTGTCCGAGTTGCTAATGTTGCCTCCCAGGTTTCTTTACAATCGAATGGTTTATGGCTGTTTATGTGTTGGCAAAGCATGGAATGAGCAATGACTGCAGAGACTGCAGGGTACCGGTCATAACTTGGCAAAGAATGAGTTATACATTTGTAACAGTTTACACTTTGCATGTGGAATCTACAGTCGTCTGGAGGAAAAGATACTAGTCCATCAGACTACTGCCTGCTCTTTTCAATGTCAACTTAATAATGGCGATTTTTGTGGCGTTGAGGCATCTGGTTTCGAGTTGCTAATGTTTTTCCATTTTAATTTCTGAGATTCAGGATACATTTATGTACAAAGGTTTGGCCTAGTGCAGCGTTGCAAGCCTTTTTGCTGCACTGCCCTGCTGCAAAAGAAAAGGGCAGGAATGCATGATATCTACAAGATAGACACATTCTTGTCCTTGTCCTCTGCGCTGGTGCACAAATTGCTGCACAAATTGCTGCCGTGCACCATGGTGCAAGGATACCTGCACTGCAGGGGTGATTGCTTTTGTACAGGAAAGGAAACCTTCAGGCACAAAAACAATCACAAGAGACATTTTCCTCCTTCTATGTGTGCTGCAGAATGCAGTCTGCCAAACTCAAGGTCGGTCTGCCTGATTTTGTTTGGGGAAGACAGCAGGTTTTACACTGAAGGAGTGAAATTTTAACTAATTGCATAAAATGTCCTGAGGCAGTAGGTGCCACGGTAAGTAAGCTAGCTGACCATCTGGCCCAGTTTCGAGTTTAAGATTTTTAGAGTGGATGGTAAGATGCATTTTTCTACTGTCTGTCACCCCAGATATATCCTAGTTGAGATGAACAGTAAAATAAGAGCAAGAATTTGCAAAGTCAAAGGGTTTTGGCTATGCAAGATCCATTATCTTTGCAAATGTTTTTTAGCCATATTTTACAGCAGCCTGGGTGCTATGCAACATGACTGAAAGTAAACAAAATAATGCTATGATGTGTTCAATGGTGGCCGCATCATAGCACTTTTTTTTGCTCTCAGCCATATTGCCAACATGGTTACAAAAATTGACAAAGCCAAACAATTCTCCTGTATGTGAGAGCTATTGGGCTTTGTCAATGTTATTTGCTTTTGTGGAGTGATGGGACAGGGTTGAAGGGGGCAAGATGGAGCTGCAACATGATGGATGTCGGGCTGACAAATCAACACCAGGGAGGGAGGTGGTGGCAAGAACACAGATGGCAGGAGGAGGGAGGGGCCAAAAGGGAGTAAGCTAAATTTGGAGTGCAGAATGGGGGCAAAAAACAATAGAGAGTGTGAAGAAGACATAATGACCAAGCAATACCAGAGGTGGTGGGGGTTAGGGCAAGACAGCAGGAAAAGGGAGGGAGACGGGAGGAAACAGGCAAAACAGTGGGGACAAAAAGAACGTACCCTAGAGTGCAAAAAAAAAAGTTTTAAAAAAAGTACCTGTAGAAGCACCCAGCCAGGAAAAGGATAATAACTGCAGATAGGAACCTTCAGTTACCACATGCTCTTTGGCAGGGACAAACACCAAAGATGAAGTGAAAACATGAGGAAAGGAATGACCAATGAGAAGCATGGAAACTAGAGTGACATCTAAGCCAACCAATGGTAACTGATGAGCATGACTATAAGCCTTCTTTATTATTTTTTGTTTGTTAGTTTACAAAAGATTTTGCAATGTTAGTACATGCACTATCTCAGATGAAACCTAAAATGGCCCATCACAATGGGAGGAATCTGGTAGGGGGCATTACATTTTTTTTTATATTTTTAAAACAAACTCCCACTTTGCCAGTTTATTTTTTGATTAAAAAAAACAAAACTTTGAAAAAGTTATGTTCATCAAAGGTATCCATTAAACGTTGAGATGATCCACCACAACTTTGGTTTCTGCTAACATATAGAGATGCCTGCTAGGTTGATGAATATTCTCTAAATTTGCGAGCAGAATAAAGCTAGTAAAGTCCCTATCCACACTGTGGCCCTCATTCTGACCTTGGCGGTCTTTTCGCAAGACCGCCGAGTTACCACCACGGTGAAGACCGCCGACCGCGGCGGTATGCCGCTGTGCGTATTCCGACCGCTGGGAGCGTTCCGCCGGGAAACCGCCAGCAGCCACACTGGCGGTCGGCGGGAAAGTGGAGACTGGTCAACCTCCACCGCCACGCCAGCAGAACACCGCCCACAGAATTACGACCCACATATCTGTGTGGTGGTCTTCTGTTGGCGGTGTTCTGTTGGCGGTCACCTCCCCATGGCTCCCGTCGCCTCCCGGAGGACCAACGCACAAGGTAAGTTGATCGTCCGTTAGGGGAGGGGGTGGGGGGGTGTTGTGTGATGTGTGCGTGCATGGGGGTGTGCGTGTGAGTGTGTAGAGGGGGTGTGTGAGTGCG